>NW_027254520.1:3999988-4324362 GCF_044704955.1 Pristiophorus japonicus
GTCACTCACCTGAAGTAAAGGAAGGCTGTGTGCTTTAAGAAGCTAATGGTACATTTTCATCACTGTCGATCTGGTTGCACGGGCAAAACAAGCGGTGAAGTAGACTTTCGTGCACATTATCTCTGTTTGAAAGCAAAAAGTAGGGGATGGATGTCTGACTTTGCAGTAAATCGGAGACAAGGTGACTGACAGGTTGAGGCAATGGACTGCTGATCCAGTATGCCCCCAGCTTCGTTGTTATTGTGTTAAACATTTTCCCCTAGTTTTTTTATTCAATCACATTTATCCTCATTGCCAAATTCACCATTTACTGAAAAGGATGCAACTCGTTGGTGAAGTAATGTCACAAAAAATAATCACTTCATCAAAGGGAAAACATTAGCAGGACGATGGAGAGGGGGACTCATGAGATCGGTCTCTGAGAGTCAGCACAGGCACGATGGGCCGAATAGCAAACTAACGTCAGCAACTGAGAGCGACGTTTCTCACTGTCGGTGGCTCGTTGGTGTAGGGGTATGATTCTCGCTTTGGGATTATAATAATTGCAAATGCGAGAGGTCCCGGGTTCAAATCGCGGACCAGCCCTGCCAACTTTTAGTCAAAAAACGACTTCTCAGCCGGTCGACATGTGAGAAAACTGATATGTTTCAAATTAAAACGTGTGATTGCACTCCGTTGTTCACACAGCGTCTAAAAATCCTGGAGATTCACAGGAGCAAAGTGAAACTCACCGAACTGAGTAAAATTCATATCTCTCAGATGTACTCGGCTCTGCGTCTCATTGGACAACCGAAACCCCGGTTTGATTCCGGCAAATACTTGATCAGTGTATCTTCCTTTCTGCACGCATGAGCTCACCTCCAAAGGGATAAGCATACATTCAACGTCAATCTCAAATTCAACTTGAAACAGACTCTGCCCTGAATATGATTGCGTCCTGTTTCTCTCGCGCTGAAAAGATGTGAGAAGCTGGCTTTGGATTTAGTCCCTTGGCTGCCGAATTTAAATCATGCAGGAAATCAATCCGGGGTGGCCAAGCTGCCTGGTCTGATTAAAAGGCGTTCAAACCCTACATTCCAGGCATGTTATAGTGTTCTGGCCTCAACATTCGGTTCAACGTATCGGATCATAAGCACCGCTCCCATTGTGTGCTAATGGTTCTGCTGTTCACACTAACACCTCCTCTGATCCATCCTTTGTTACTTTATTGCCCGCTTACCACCCACTTTGCCTTTTCGCATTGTGCCATTTATTATTCAATCACTCCTACGCTCCACTGTATCAGAAGCATTCGCTTTTGTCCTTCCTCGCTGCCTATTTTTTTCCAGGCGCTATTTTCGTGGAAAAATCTGTAAACTTTACATTTTTCTTAAAAGATCGGAATGATCATCTGACTGAACGTGAGCCCGGGAAATTCATCCACAGAATGTTCACGGCCTGCTGAGTTTTACAGAATGCTTTGTTTTTGTTCATTGTGTTTCTGTATCCATTTTCAGGTGATGTGCTGGTCTGCCCGGGGTCATTCTCTGTCTCTACAAAATGGTGTGCTATCAGTATCGGATCATTATCTATCTGTTTAAAAGGAATGTGCTGTCTGTCCCGGATTTCAAATTTCAAATTTCAAAAACTGCCTTTGGAGGGTGCAGAATTTTTAGTTTGTTGGAGTGTTTGTGTAAGTGAGAGAGTGCGTGGAAACGTTCTGCGCGATCTTACTGTGCATTTCATGTCATGGGAGGAAAAATGCATTACATGCAACTTGAAGCCACACTGATTTGATTCAACACGCATTCGGGGACTGCCTGACAGGAGAAGAATCTGCTGTGGGATTTTGCTATTCCACATGTGAAAGAAGGCAAATTATATAAGTTAGAAACATAGCGATTTTAGCGAGAGCTTGCGGATGGGCTGTGTGACATGATGAGCTCCTTCCCCCTTATTTTCAAATACAAATCAAATCAAGACAAGACAAGACATGACTGACTGACTGACTTTGTTTATATAAATATATATATCAATATTTATATATGCATATATTTACATACATTCCCTACTTTTTAACTTTCACAATAAATGTGCTTTTTCTGTTCTGCCTGCATTGGCTCTATTACATTTGACCTATTTCACAGCACACGCAGCTTCACTCTGATCCTGCAGAAAAGCACTCGCGACTTTAAAAGATGGGCTTTGTTGTCCACATCTTCCCTCGTGGCTTGTCTTACACCATGTGTTCACTGTGTTTGGGTATTTACTGACTGCACACCCTGATTTCCAGTGGATTTCATGCAGTCGCACAGACTTCGTTCAATCAAAAATATATAGATTAAGAAACAATTATTTATTTATTTCAATCAAATCAAATTAAATTTTTTGCAATAAAATTGTAAATTTATTTATTTTCTTATCATGATAAATATATATATGTTTTAAATTGTCTGTTTGACTGGGTTGGTTTTATTTCCCTCCCTCTTTCCTGCTTGTCTGTCACCTGTGGCTTCAACAACCGTCCCAGTCCCGCGCGCTCATGAGAACCGCGCTCAATCACGCACAACACAATTGCATTCAGGAATGATAGAAATCCCACTTTATTCTTCTGAAAGGCAACTGCTGTCCGTGAAGGGCAATTCTACAGCTGTGTAAGATGGATGTGCTTCCTGTCCAGGATCATTCGGTATCTGTTTCAACGGGATGGTTGTCAGTTCCGGTTCATCAATTGCCCCTTTAAAACGTATTTTCTCATTATCCGGATCATCCTGTACATTTAAAAAGGAGTGTGATTATCAGCTGTGAGAACCGAATTGTTAAACTGTTGTGTTTCAAGCTATATTGACTTTGCCTGTGTCCGTGTACATCCATATCGCAGCGCATCTGTTCATTACTCAAAATATGCTCATGTTTTCCGATATCCACTCCTTGATGCAACCCTTGTCCCAAATTTGCTCTCAATATAAAAAACAACAAATTATACACCGACGATAGCGGCCGCGTGGCCTAAAGGATAAGGTGTCTGACTTCGATTGTAACTGTGATCTTATGAGAAGATTGCAGGTTCTAGTCCTGCAGCGGTCAGCTATCGCGCCGCGTGAAATTTTATATTCTTTGTTTTGATTCTGCCTCAAAACCAACCATCTCGGACAGTCACTCACCTGAAGTAAAGGAAGGCTGTGTGCTTTAAGAAGCTAATGGCATATTTTCATCACTGTCGATCTGGTTGCACGGGCAAAACAAGCGGTGAAGTAGACTTTCGTGCACATTATTTCTGTTTGAATGCAAAAATAGGGGATGGATGTCTGACTTTGCAGTAGATAGGAGAAAAGGTGACTGACAGGTTGAGGCAATGGACTGCTGATCCAGTATGCCCCCAGCTTCGTCGTTATTGTGTTAAACGCTTTCCCCTCGTTTTTTTATTCAATCACATTTATCCTCATTGCCAAATTCACCTTTTACTGAAAAGGATGCAGCTCGTTGGTGAAGTAATGTCACAAAAAATAATCACTTCATCAAAGGGAAAACACGAGCAGGACGATGGAAAGGGGGACTCATGAGATCGGTCTCTGAGAGTCAGCACAGGCACGATTGGCCGAATAGCAAACTAACGTCAGAAACTGAGAGCTACGTCCTTCACTGTCGGCGGCTCGTTGGTCTAGGGGTATGATTCTCGCTTTGGGATCATAATAATTGAAATGCGAGAGGTCCCAGGTTCAAATCCCGGACGAGCCCTGCCAACTTTTAGTCAAAAAACGACTTCTCAGCCGGTCGACATGTGAGAAAACTGACATGTTTCAAATTAAAACGTGTGATTGCACTCCGTTGTTCACACAGCGTCTAAAAATCCTGGAGATTCACAGGAGCAAAGTGAAACTCACCGAACTGAGTAAAGTTCATGTCTCTCAGATGTACTCGGCTCTGCGTCTCATTGGACAACGTCAACCCCGGTTTGATTCCGACAAATACTTGATCAGTGTATCTTCCTTTCTGCACGCATGAGCTCACCTCCAAAGGGATAAGCATACTACAACGTCAATCTCAAATTCAACTTGAAACAGACTCTGCCCTGAATATGATTGCGTCCTGTTTCTCTCGCGCTGAAAAGATGTGAGAAGCTGGCTTTGGATTTGGTCCCTTGGCTGCCGAATTTAAATCATGCAGGAAATCAATCCGGGGTGGCCAAGCTGCCTGGTCTGATTAAAAGCCGTTCAAACCCTACATTCCAGGCATGTTATAGTGTTCTGGCCTCAACATTCGGTTCAACGTATCGGATCATAAGCACCGCTCCCATTGTCTGATAATGGTTCTGCTGTTCACACTAACACCTCCTCTGGTCCATCCTTTGTTACTTTATTGCCCGCTTACCACCCACTTTGCCTTTTCGCATTGTGCCATTTATTATTCAATCACTCCTACGCTCCACTGTATCACAAACATTCCCTTTTGTCCTTCCTCGCTGCCTATTTTTTTCCAGGCGCTATTTTCGTGGAAAAATCTGTAAACTTTACATTTTTCTTAAAAGATCGGAATGATCATCTGACTGAACGTGAGCCCGGGAAATTCATCCACAGAATGTTCACGGCCTGCTGAGTTTTACAGAATGCTTTGTTTTTGTTCATTGTGTTTCTGTATCCCTTTTAAGGTGATGTGCTGGTCTGCCTGGGGTCATTCTCTGTCTCTCCAAAATGGTGTGCTATCAGTATCGGATCATTATCTATCTGTTTAAAAGGAATGTGCTGTCGGTCCCGGATTTCAAATTTCAAATTTCAAAAACTGCCTTTGGAGGGTGCAGAATTTTTAGTTTGTTGGAGTGTTTGTGTAAGTGAGAGAGTGCGTGGAAACGTTCTGCGCGATCTTACTGTGCATTTCATGTCATGGGAGGAAAAATGCATTACATGCAACTTGAAGCCACACTGATTTGATTCAACACGCATTCGGGGACTGCCTGACAGGAGAAGAATCTGCTGTGGGATTTTGCTATTCCACATGTGAAAGAAGGCAAATTATATAAGTTAGAAACATAGCGATTTTAGCGAGAGCTTGCGGATGGGCTGTGTGACATGATGAGCTCCTTCCCCCTTATTTTCAAATACAAATCAAATCAAGACAAGACAAGACATGACTGACTGACTGACTTTGTTTATATAAATATATGTATCAATATTTATATATGCATATATTTACATACATTCCCTACTTTTTAACTTTGACAATAAATGTGCTTTTCTGTTCTGCCTGCATTGGCTCTATTACATTTGACCTCTTTCACAGCACACGCAGCTTCTGTCTGATCCTGCAGAAAAGCAATCGCGACTTTAAAAGATGGCCTTTGTTGCCCACATCTTCCCTTGTGGCTTGTCTTACACCATGGGCTTACTGTGTTTGGGTATTTACTGACTGCACACCCTGATTTGCAGTGGATTTCATGCAGTCGCACAGACTTCGTTCAATCAAAAATATATAGATTAAGAAACAATTTTGTATTTATTTCAATCAAATCAAATTCAATTTTTTGCAATAAAATTGTAAATTTATTTATTGTCTTATTGTGATAAATATATATATGTTTTAAATTGTCTGTTTGTCTGGGTTGGTTTTATTTCCCTCCCTCTTTCCTGCTTGTCTATCACCTGTGGCTTCAACAACCGTCCCAGTCCCGCGTGCTCATGAGAACCGCGCTCAATCACGCACAACACAATTGCATTCAGGAATGATGGAAATCCCACTTTATTCTTCTGAAAGGCAACTGCTGTCCGTGAACGGCAATTCTACAGCTGTGTAAGACGGATGTGCTTCCTGTCCAGGATCATTCGATGTCTGTTTCAACGGGATGGTTGTCAGTTCCGGTTCATCAATTGCCCCTTTAAAACGTATTTTCTCATTATCCGGATCATCCTGTACAATTAAAAAAGAGTGTGATTATCAGCTGTGAGAACCGAATTGTTAAACGTTTGTGTTTCAAGCTACATTGACTTTGCCTGTGTCCGTGTACATCCATATCGCAGCGCATCTGTTCATTACTCAAAATATGCTCATGTTTTCCGATATCCACTCCTTGATGCAACCCTTGTCCCAAATTTGCTCTCAATATAAAAAACAACAAATTAAGTACCGCCGATAGCGGCCGCGTGGCCTAAAGGATAAGGTATCTGACTTCGATTGTAACTGTGATCTTATGAGAAGATTGCAGGTTCTAGTCCTGCAGCGGTCAGCTATCGCGCCGCGTGAAATTTTATATTCTTTGTTTGGATTCTGCCTCAAAACCAACCATCTCGGACAGTCACTCACCTGAAGTAAAGGAAGGCTGTGTGCTTTAAGAAGCTAATGGTACATTTTCATCACTGTCGATCTGGTTGCACGGGCAAAACAAGCGGTGAAGTAGACTTTCGTGCACATTATCTCTGTTTGAAAGCAAAAAGTAGGGGATGGATGTCTGACTTTGCAGTAAATAGGAGACAAGGTGACTGACAGGTTGAGGCAATGGACTGCTGATCCCGCATGCCCCCAGCTTCGTCGTTATTGTGTTAAACATTTTCCCCTAGTTTTTTTATTCAATCACATTTATCCTCATTGCCAAATTCAACTTTTACTGAAAAGGATGCAGCTCGTTGGTGAAGTAATGTCACAAAAAATAATCACTTCATCAAAGGGAAAACACGAGCAGGACGATGGAAAGGGGGACTCATGAGATCGGTCTCTGAGAGTCAGCACAGGCACGATGGGCCGAATAGCAAACTAACGTCAGAAACTGAGAGCTACGTCCTTCACTGTCGGCGGCTCGTTGGTCTAGGGGTATGATTCTCGCTTTGGGATCATAATAATTGAAATGCGAGAGGTCCCGGGTTCAAATCCCGGACGAGCCCTGCCAACTTTTAGTCAAAAAACGACTTCTCAGCCGGTCGACATGTGAGAAAACTGATATGTTTCAAATTAAAACGTGTGATTGCACTCCGTTGTTCACACAGCGTCTAAAAATCCTGGAGATTCACAGGAGCAAAGTGAAACTCACCGAACTGAGCAAAGTTCATGTCTCTCAGATGTACTCGGCTCTGCGTCTCATTGGACAACGTCAACCCCGGTTTGATTCCGGCAAATACTTGATCAGTGTATCTTCCTTTCTGCACGCATGAGCTCACCTCCAAAGGGATAAGCATACATTCAACGTCAATCTCAAATTCAACTTGAAACAGACTATGCCCTGAATATGATTGCGTCCTGTTTCTCTCGCGCTGAAAAGATGTGAGAAGCTGGCTTTGGATTTAGTCCCTTGGCTGCCGAATTTAAATCATGCAGGAAATCAATCCGGGGTGGCCAAGCTGCCTGGTCTGATTAAAAGGCGTTCAAACCCTACATTCCAGGCATGTTATAGTGTTCTGGCCTCAACATTCGGTTCAACGTATCGGATCATAAGCACCGCTCCCATTGTCTGCTAATGGTTCTGCTGTTCACACTAACACCTCCTCTGGTCCTTCCTTTGTTACTTTATTGCCCGCTTACCACCCACTTTGCCTTTTCGCATTGTGCCATTTATTATTCAATCACTCCTACGCTCCACTGTATCACAAGCATTCCCTTTTGTCCTTCCTCGCTGCCTATTTTTTTCCAGGCGCTATTTTCGTGGAAAAATCTGTAAACTTTACATTTTTCTTAAAAGATCGGAATGATCATCTGACTGAACGTGAGCCCGGGAAATTCATCCACAGAATGTTCACGGCCTGCAGAGTTTTACAGAATGCTTTGTTTTTGTTCATTGTGTTTCTGTATCCATTTTAAGGTGATGTGCTGGTCTGCCCGGAGTCATTCTCTGTCTCTACAAAATGGTGTGCTATCAGTATCGGATCATTATCTATCTGTTTAAAAGGAATGTGCTGTCTGTCCCGGATTTCAAATTTCAAATTTCAAAAACTGCCTTTGGAGGGTGCAGAATTTTTAGTTTCTTGGAGTGTTTGTGTAAGTGAGAGAGTGCGTGGAAACGTTCTGCGCGATCTTACTGTGCATTTCATGTCATGGGAGGAAAAATGCATTACATGCAACTTGAAGCCACACTGATTTGATTCAACACGCATTCGGGGACTGCCTGACAGGAGAAGAATCTGCTGTGGGATTTTGCTATTCCACATGTGAAAGAAGGCAAATTATATAAGTTAGAAACATAGCGATTTTAGCGAGAGCTTGCGGATGGGCTGTGTGACATGATGAGCTCCTTCCCCCTTATTTTCAAATACAAATCAAATCAAGACAAGACAAGACATGACTGACTGACTGACTTTGTTTATATAAATATATGTATCAATATTTATATATGCATATATTTACATACATTCCCTACTTTTTAACTTTGACAATAAATGTGCTTTTCTGTTCTGCCTGCATTGGCTCTATTACATTTGACCTCTTTCACAGCACACGCAGCTTCTGTCTGATCCTGCAGAAAAGCAATCGCGACTTTAAAAGATGGCCTTTGTTGCCCACATCTTCCCTTGTGGCTTGTCTTACACCATGGGCTTACTGTGTTTGGGTATTTACTGACTGCACACCCTGATTTGCAGTGGATTTCATGCAGTCGCACAGACTTCGTTCAATCAAAAATATATAGATTAAGAAACAATTTTGTATTTATTTCAATCAAATCAAATTCAATTTTTTCAATAAAATTGTAAATTTATTTATTTTCTTATTGTGATAAATATATATATGTTTTAAATTGTCTGTTTGTCTGGGTTGGTTTTATTTCCCTCCCTCTTTCCTGCTTGTCTATCACCTGTGGCTTCAACAACCGTCCCAGTCCCGCGTGCTCATGAGAACCGCGCTCAATCACGCACAACACAATTGCATTCAGGAATGATGGAAATCCCACTTTATTCTTCTGAAAGGCAACTGCTGTCCGTGAACGGCAATTCTACAGCTGTGTAAGACGGATGTGCTTCCTGTCCAGGATCATTCGGTGTCTGTTTCAACGGGATGGTTGTCAGTTCCGGTTCATCAATTGCCCCTTTAAAACGTATTTTCTCATTATCCGGATCATCCTGTACAATTAAAAAAGAGTGTGATTATCAGCTGTGAGAACCGAATTGTTAAACGTTTGTGTTTCAAGCTACATTGACTTTGCCTGTGTCCGTGTACATCCATATCGCAGCGCATCTGTTCATTACTCAAAATATGATCATGTTTTCCGATATCCACTCCTTGATGCAACCCTTGTCCCAAATTTGCTCTCAATATAAAAAACAACAAATTAAGTACCGCCGATAGCGGCCGCGTGGCCTAAAGGATAAGGTGTCTGACTTCGATTGTAACTGTGATCTTATGAGAAGATTGCAGGTTCTAGTCCTGCAGCGGTCAGCTATCGCGCCGCGTGAAATTTTATATTCTTTGTTTTGATTCTGCCTCAAAACCAACCATCTCGGACAGTCACTCACCTGAAGTAAAGGAAGGCTGTGTGCTTTAAGAAGCTAATGGTACATTTTCATCACTGTCGATCTGGTTGCACGGGCAAAACAAGCGGTGAAGTAGACTTTCGTGCACATTATCTCTGTTTGAAAGCAAAAAGTAGGGGATGGATGTCTGACTTTGCAGTAAATCGGAGACAAGGTGACTGACAGGTTGAGGCAATGGACTGCTGATCCCGTTTGCCCCCAGCTTCGTCGTTATTGTGTTAAACATTTTCCCCTAGTTTTTTTATTCAATCACATTTATCCTCATTGCCAAATTCACCTTTTACTGAAAAGGATGCAGCTCGTTGGTGAAGTAATGTCACAAAAAATAATCACTTCATCAAAGGGAAAACACGAGCAGGACGATGGAAAGGGGGACTCATGAGATCGGTCTCTGAGAGTCAGCACAGGCACGATGGGCCGAATAGCAAACTAACGTCAGAAACTGAGAGCTACGTCCTTCACTGTCGGCGGCTCGTTGGTCTAGGGGTATGATTCTCGCTTTGGGATCATAATAATTGAAATGCGAGAGGTCCCGGGTTCAAATCCCGGACGAGCCCTGCCAACTTTTAGTCAAAAAACGACTTCTCAGCCGGTCGACATGTGAGAAAACTGACATGTTTCAAATTAAAACGTGTGATTGCACTCCGTTGTTCACACAGCGTCTAAAAATCCTGGAGATTCACAGGAGCAAAGTGAAACTCACCGAACTGAGCAAAGTTCATGTCTCTCAGATGTACTCGGCTCTGCGTCTCATTGGACAACGTCAACCCCGGTTTGATTCCGGCAAATACTTGATCAGTGTATCTTCCTTTCTGCACGCATGAGCTCACCTCCAAAGGGATAAGCATACATTCAACGTCAATCTCAAATTCAACTTGAAACAGACTCTGCCCTGAATATGATTGCGTCCTGTTTCTCTCGCGCTGAAAAGATGTGAGAAGCTGGCTTTGGATTTAGTCCCTTGGCTGCCGAATTTAAATCATGCAGGAAATCAATCCGGGGTGGCCAAGCTGCCTGGTCTGATTAAAAGGCGTTCAAACCCTACATTCCAGGCATGTTATAGTGTTCTGGCCTCAACATTCGGTTCAACGTATCGGATCATAAGCACCGCTCCCATTGTCTGCTAATGGTTCTGCTGTTCACACTAACACCTCCTCTGGTCCTTCCTTTGTTACTTTATTGCCCGCTTACCACCCACTTTGCCTTTTCGCATTGTGCCATTTATTATTCAATCACTCCTAAGCTCCACTGTATCACAAGCATTCCCTTTTGTCCTTCCTCGCTGCCTATTTTTTTCCAGGCGCTATTTTCGTGGAAAAATCTGTAAACTTTACATTTTTCTTAAAAGATCGGAATGATCATCTGACTGAACGTGAGCCCGGGAAATTCATCCACAGAATGTTCACGGCCTGCAGAGTTTTACAGAATGCTTTGTTTTTGTTCATTGTGTTTCTGTATCCATTTTAAGGTGATGTGCTGGTCTGCCCGGACTCATTCTCTGTCTCTACAAAATGGTGTGCTATCAGTATCGGATCATTATCTATCAGTTTAAAAGGAATGTGCTGTCTGTCCCGGATTTCAAATTTCAAATTTCAAAAACTGCCTTTGGAGGGTGCAGAATTTTTAGTTTCTTGGAGTGTTTGTGTAAGTGAGAGAGTGCGTGGAAACGTTCTGCGCGATCTTACTGTGCATTTCATGTCATGGGAGGAAAAATGCATTACATGCAACTTGAAGCCACACTGATTTGATTCAACACGCATTCGGGGACTGCCTGACAGGAGAAGAATCTGCTGTGGGATTTTGCTATTCCACATGTGAAAGAAGGCAAATTATATAAGTTAGAAACATAGCGATTTTAGCGAGAGCTTGCGGATGGGCTGTGTGACATGATGAGCTCCTTCCATCTTATTTTCAAATACAAATCAAATCAAGACAAGACAAGACATGACTGACTGACTGACTTTGTTTATATAAATATATGTATCAATATTTATATATGCATATATTTACATACATTCCCTACTTTTTAAATTTCACAATAAATGTGCTTTTTCTGTTCTGCCTGCATTGGCTCTATTACATTTGACCTATTTCACAGCACACGCAGCTTCACTCTGATCCTGCAGAAAAGCACTCGCGACTTTAAAAGATGGGCTTTGTTGCCCACATCTTCCCTCGTGGCTTGTCTTACACCATGGGCTTACTGTGTTTGGGTATTTACTGACTGCACAGCCTGATTTGCAGTGGATTTCATGCAGTCGCACAGACTTCGTTCAATCAAAAATATATAGATTAAGAAACAATTTTTTATTTATTTCAATCAAATCAAATTCAATTTTTTGCAATAAAATTGTAAATTTATTTATTTTCTTATTATGATAAATATATATATGTTTTAAATTGTCTGTTTGTCTGGGTTGGTTTTATTTCCCTCCCTATTTCCTGCTTATCTATCACCTGTGGCTTCAACAACCGTCCCAGTCCCGCGTGCTCATGAGAACCGCGCTCAATCACGCACAACACAATTGCATTCAGGAATGATGGAAATCCTACTTTATTCTTCTGAAAGGCAACTGCTGTCCGTGAAGGGCAATTCTACAGCTGTGTAAGAGGGATGTGCTTCCTGTCTAGGATCATTCGGTGTCTGTTTCAACGGGATGGTTGTCAGTTCCGGTTCATCAATTGCCCCTTTAAAACGTATTTTCTCATTATCCGGATCATCCTGTACAATTAAAAAAGAGTGTGATTATCAGCTGTGAGAACCGAATTGTTAAACGTTTGTGTTTCAAGCTACATTGACTTTGCCTGTGTCCGTGTACATCCATATCGCAGCGCATCTGTTCATTACTCAAAATATGCTCATGTTTTCCGATATCCACTCCTTGATGCAACCCTTGTCCCAAATTTGCTCTCAATATAAAAAACAACAAATTAAGTACCGCCGATAGCGGCCGCGTGGCCTAAAGGATAAGGTGTCTGACTTCGATGGTAACTGTGATCTTATGAGAAGATTGCAGGTTCTAGTCCTGCAGCGGTCAGCTATCGCGCCGCGTGAAATTTTATATTCTTTGTTTTGATTCTGCCTCAAAACCAACCATCTCGGACAGTCACTCACCTGAAGTAAAGGAAGGCTGTGTGCTTTAAGAAGCTAATGGTACATTTTCATCACTGTCGATCTGGTTGCACGGGCAAAACAAGCGGTGAAGTAGACTTTCGTGCACATTATCTCTGTTTGAAAGCAAAAAGTAGGGGATGGATGTCTGACTTTGCAGTAAATAGGAGACAAGGTGACTGACAGGTTGAGGCAATGGACTGCTGATCCCGCATGCCCCCAGCTTCGTCGTTATTGTGTTAAACATTTTCCCCTAGTTTTTTTATTCAATCACATTTATCCTCATTGCCAAATTCACCTTTTACTGAAAAGGATGCAGCTCGTTGGTGAAGTAATGTCACAAAAAATAATCACTTCATCAAAGGGAAAACACGAGCAGGACGATGGAAAGGGGGACTCATGAGATCGGTCTCTGAGAGTCAGCACAGGCACGATGGGCCGAAAATCTAACTAACGTCAGAAACTGAGAGCTACGTCCTTCACTGTCGGCGGCTCGTTGGTCTAGGGGTATGATTCTCGCTTTGGGATCATAATAATTGAAATGCGAGAGGTCCCGGGTTCAAATCCCGGACGAGCCCTGCCAACTTTTAGTCAAAAAACGACTTCTCAGCTGGTCGACATGTGAGAAAACTGACATGTTTCAAATTAAAACGTGTGATTGCACTCCGTTGTTCACACAGCGTCTAAAAATCCTGGAGATTCACAGGAGCAAAGTGAAACTCACCGAACTGAGCAAAGTTCATGTCTCTCAGATGTACTCGGCTCTGCGTCTCATTGGACAACGTCAACCCCGGTTTGATTCCGGCAAATACTTGATCATTGTATCTTCCTTTCTGCACGCATGATCTCACCTCCAAAGGGATAAGCATACATTCAACGTCAATCTCAAATTCAACTTGAAACAGACTCTGCCCTGAATATGATTGCGTCCTGTTTCTCTCGCGCTGAAAAGATGTGAGAAGCTGGCTTTGGATTTAGTCCCTTGGCTGCCGAATTTAAATCATGCAGGAAATCAATCCGGGGTGGCCAAGCTGCCTGGTCTGATTAAAAGGCGTTCAAACCCTACATTCCAGGCATGTTATAGTGTTCTGGCCTCAACATTCGGTTCAACGTATCGGATCATAAGCACCGCTCCCATTGTCTGCTAATGGTTCTGCTGTTCACACTAACACCTCCTCTGGTCCTTCCTTTGTTACTTTATTGCCCGCTTACCACCCACTTTGCCTTTTCGCATTGTGCCATTTATTATTCAATCACTCCTAAGCTCCACTGTGTCACAAGCATTCCCTTTTGTCCTTCCTCGCTGCCTATTTTTTTCCAGGCGCTATTTTCGTGGAAAAATCTGTAAACTTTACATTTTTCTTAAAAGATCGGAATGATCATCTGACTGAACGTGAGCCCGGGAAATTCATCCACAGAATGTTCACGGCCTGCAGAGTTTTACAGAATGCTTTGTTTTTGTTCATTGTGTTTCTGTATCCATTTTAAGGTGATGTGCTGGTCTGCCCGGACTCATTCTCTGTCTCTACAAAATGGTGTGCTATCAGTATCGGATCATTATCTATCAGTTTAAAAGGAATGTGCTGTCTGTCCCGGATTTCAAATTTCAAATTTCAAAAACTGCCTTTGGAGGGTGCAGAATTTTTAGTTTCTTGGAGTGTTTGTGTAAGTGAGAGAGTGCGTGGAAACGTTCTGCGCGATCTTACTGTGCATTTCATGTCATGGGAGGAAAAATGCATTACATGCAACTTGAAGCCACACTGATTTGATTCAACACGCATTCGGGGACTGCCTGACAGGAGAAGAATCTGCTGTGGGATTTTGCTATTCCACATGTGAAAGAAGGCAAATTATATAAGTTAGAAACATAGCGATTTTAGCGAGAGCTTGCGGATGGGCTGTGTGACATGATGAGCTCCTTCCATCTTATTTTCAAATACAAATCAAATCAAGACAAGACAAGACATGACTGACTGACTGACTTTGTTTATATAAATATATGTATCAATATTTATATATGCATATATTTACATACATTCCCTACTTTTTAAATTTCACAATAAATGTGCTTTTTCTGTTCTGCCTGCATCGGCTCTATTACATTTGACCTATTTCACAGCACACGCAGCTTCACTCTGATCCTGCAGAAAAGCACTCGCGACTTTAAAAGATGGGCTTTGTTGCCCACATCTTCCCTCGTGGCTTGTCTTACACCATGGGCTTACTGTGTTTGGGTATTTACTGACTGCACACCCTGATTTGCAGTGGATTTCATGCAGTCGCACAGACTTCGTTCAATCAAAAATATATAGATTAAGAAACAATTTTTTATTTATTTCAATCAAATCAAATTCAATTTTTGCAATAAAATTGTAAATTTATTTATTTTCTTATTATGATAAATATATATATGTTTTAAATTGTCTGTTTGTCTGGGTTGGTTTTATTTCCCTCCCTATTTCCTGCTTATCTATCACCTGTGGCTTCAACAACCGTCCCAGTCCCGCGTGCTCATGAGAACCGCGCTCAATCACGCACAACACAATTGCATTCAGGAATGATGGAAATCCTACTTTATTCTTCTGAAAGGCAACTGCTGTCCGTGAAGGGCAATTCTACAGCTGTGTAAGAGGGATGTGCTTCCTGTCTAGGATCATTCGGTGTCTGTTTCAACGGGATGGTTGTCAGTTCCGGTTCATCAATTGCCCCTTTAAAACGTATTTTCTCATTATCCGGATCATCCTGTACAATTAAAAAAGAGTGTGATTATCAGCTGTGAGAACCGAATTGTTAAACGTTTGTGTTTCAAGCTACATTGACTTTGCCTGTGTCCGTGTACATCCATATCGCAGCGCATCTGTTCATTACTCAAAATATGCTCATGTTTTCCGATATCCACTCCTTGATGCAACCCTTGTCCCAAATTTGCTCTCAATATAAAAAACAACAAATTAAGTACCGCCGATAGCGGCCGCGTGGCCTAAAGGATAAGGTGTCTGACTTCGATGGTAACTGTGATCTTATGAGAAGATTGCAGGTTCTAGTCCTGCAGCGGTCAGCTATCGCGCCGCGTGAAATTTTATATTCTTTGTTTTGATTCTGCCTCAAAACCAACCATCTCGGACAGTCACTCACCTGAAGTAAAGGAAGGCTGTGTGCTTTAAGAAGCTAATGGTACATTTTCATCACTGTCGATCTGGTTGCACGGGCAAAACAAGCGGTGAAGTAGACTTTCGTGCACATTATCTCTGTTTGAAAGCAAAAAGTAGGGGATGGATGTCTGACTTTGCAGTAAATAGGAGACAAGGTGACTGACAGGTTGAGGCAATGGACTGCTGATCCCGCATGCCCCCAGCTTCGTCGTTATTGTGTTAAACATTTTCCCCTAGTTTTTTTATTCAATCACATTTATCCTCATTGCCAAATTCACCTTTTACTGAAAAGGATGCAGCTCGTTGGTGAAGTAATGTCACAAAAAATAATCACTTCATCAAAGGGAAAACACGAGCAGGACGATGGAAAGGGGGACTCATGAGATCGGTCTCTGAGAGTCAGCACAGGCACGATGGGCCGAAAATCTAACTAACGTCAGAAACTGAGAGCTACGTCCTTCACTGTCGGCGGCTCGTTGGTCTAGGGGTATGATTCTCGCTTTGGGATCATAATAATTGAAATGCGAGAGGTCCCGGGTTCAAATCCCGGACGAGCCCTGCCAACTTTTAGTCAAAAAACGACTTCTCAGCTGGTCGACATGTGAGAAAACTGACATGTTTCAAATTAAAACGTGTGATTGCACTCCGTTGTTCACACAGCGTCTAAAAATCCTGGAGATTCACAGGAGCAAAGTGAAACTCACCGAACTGAGCAAAGTTCATGTCTCTCAGATGTACTCGGCTCTGCGTCTCATTGGACAACGTCAACCCCGGTTTGATTCCGGCAAATACTTGATCATTGTATCTTCCTTTCTGCACGCATGATCTCATCTCCAAAGGGATAAGCATACATTCAACGTCAATCTCAAATTCAACTTGAAACAGACTCTGCCCTGAATATGATTGCGTCCTGTTTCTCTCGCGCTGAAAAGATGTGAGAAGCTGGCTTTGGATTTAGTCCCTTGGCTGCCGAATTTAAATCATGCAGGAAATCAATCCGGGGTGGCCAAGCTGCCTGGTCTGATTAAAAGGCGTTCAAACCCTACATTCCAGGCATGTTATAGTGTTCTGGCCTCAACATTCGGTTCAACGTATCGGATCATAAGCACCGCTCCCATTGTCTGCTAATGGTTCTGCTGTTCACACTAACACCTCCTCTGGTCCTTCCTTTGCTACTTTATTGCCCGCTTACCACCCACTTTGCCTTTTCGCATTGTGCCATTTATTATTCAATCACTCCTAAGCTCCACTGTATCACAAGCATTCCCTTTTGTCCTTCCTCGCTGCCTATTTTTTTCCAGGCGCTATTTTCGTGGAAAAATCTGTAAACTTTACATTTTTCTTAAAAGATCGGAATGATCATCTGACTGAACGTGAGCCCGGGAAATTCATCCACAGAATGTTCACGGCCTGCAGAGTTTTACAGAATGCTTTGTTTTTGTTCATTGTGTTTCTGTATCCATTTTAAGGTGATGTGCTGGTCTGCCCGGACTCATTCTCTGTCTCTACAAAATGGTGTGCTATCAGTATCGGATCATTATCTATCAGTTTAAAAGGAATGTGCTGTCTGTCCCGGATTTCAAATTTCAAATTTCAAAAACTGCCTTTGGAGGGTGCAGAATTTTTAGTTTCTTGGAGTGTTTGTGTAAGTGAGAGAGTGCGTGGAAACGTTCTGCGCGATCTTACTGTGCATTTCATGTCATGGGAGGAAAAATGCATTACATGCAACTTGAAGCCACACTGATTTGATTCAACACGCATTCGGGGACTGCCTGACAGGAGAAGAATCTGCTGTGGGATTTTGCTATTCCACATGTGAAAGAAGGCAAATTATATAAGTTAGAAACATAGCGATTTTAGCGAGAGCTTGCGGATGGGCTGTGTGACATGATGAGCTCCTTCCATCTTATTTTCAAATACAAATCAAATCAAGACAAGACAAGACATGACTGACTGACTGACTTTGTTTATATAAATATATGTATCAATATTTATATATGCATATATTTACATACATTCCCTACTTTTTAAATTTCACAATAAATGTGCTTTTTCTGTTCTGCCTGCATTGGCTCTATTACATTTGACCTATTTCACAGCACACGCAGCTTCACTCTGATCCTGCAGAAAAGCACTCGCGACTTTAAAAGATGGGCTTTGTTGCCCACATCTTCCCTCGTGGCTTGTCTTACACCATGGGCTTACTGTGTTTGGGTATTTACTGACTGCACAGCCTGATTTGCAGTGGATTTCATGCAGTCGCACAGACTTCGTTCAATCAAAAATATATAGATTAAGAAACAATTTTTTATTTATTTCAATCAAATCAAATTCAATTTTTTGCAATAAAATTGTAAATTTATTTATTTTCTTATTATGATAAATATATATATGTTTTAAATTGTCTGTTTGTCTGGGTTGGTTTTATTTCCCTCCCTATTTCCTGCTTATCTATCACCTGTGGCTTCAACAACCGTCCCAGTCCCGCGTGCTCATGAGAACCGCGCTCAATCACGCACAACACAATTGCATTCAGGAATGATGGAAATCCTACTTTATTCTTCTGAAAGGCAACTGCTGTCCGTGAAGGGCAATTCTACAGCTGTGTAAGAGGGATGTGCTTCCTGTCTAGGATCATTCGGTGTCTGTTTCAACGGGATGGTTGTCAGTTCCGGTTCATCAATTGCCCCTTTAAAACGTATTTTCTCATTATCCGGATCATCCTGTACAATTAAAAAAGAGTGTGATTATCAGCTGTGAGAACCGAATTGTTAAACGTTTGTGTTTCAAGCTACATTGACTTTGCCTGTGTCCGTGTACATCCATATCGCAGCGCATCTGTTCATTACTCAAAATATGCTCATGTTTTCCGATATCCACTCCTTGATGCAACCCTTGTCCCAAATTTGCTCTCAATATAAAAAACAACAAATTAAGTACCGCCGATAGCGGCCGCGTGGCCTAAAGGATAAGGTGTCTGACTTCGATTGTAACTGTGATCTTATGAGAAGATTGCAGGTTCTAGTCCTGCAGCGGTCAGCTATCGCGCCGCGTGAAATTTTATATTCTTTGTTTTGATTCTGCCTCAAAACCAACCATCTCGGACAGTCACTCACCTGAAGTAAAGGAAGGCTGTGTGCTTTAAGAAGCTAATGGTACATTTTCATCACTGTCGATCTGGTTGCACGGGCAAAACAAGCGGTGAAGTAGACTTTCGTGCACATTATCTCTGTTTGAAAGCAAAAAGTAGGGGATGGATGTCTGACTTTGCAGTAAATAGGAGACAAGGTGACTGACAGGTTGAGGCAATGGACTGCTGATCCCGCATGCCCCCAGCTTCGTCGTTATTGTGTTAAACATTTACCCCTAGTTTTTTTATTCAATCACATTTATCCTCATTGCCAAATTCACCTTTTACTGAAAAGGATGCAGCTCGTTGGTGAAGTAATGTCACAAAAAATAATCACTTCATCAAAGGGAAAACACGAGCAGGACGATGGAAAGGGGGACTCATGAGATCGGTCTCTGAGAGTCAGCACAGGCACGATGGGCCGAATAGCAAACTAACGTCAGCAACTGAGAGCTACGTCCTTCACTGTCGGCGGCTCGTTGGTCTAGGGGTATGATTCTCGCTTTGGGATCATAATAAGTGAAATGCGAGAGGTCCCGGGTTCAAATCCCGGACGAGCCCTGCCAACTTTTAGTCAAAAAACGACTTCTCAGCCAGTCGACATGTGAGAAAACTGATATGTTTCAAATTAAAACGTGTGATTGCACTCCGTTGTTCACACAGCGTCTAAAAATCCTGGAGATTCACAGGAGCAAAGTGAAACTCACCGAACTGAGTAAAATTCATATCTCTCAGATGTACTCGGCTCTGCGTCTCATTGGACAACCTAAACCCCGGTTTGATTCCGGAAAATACTTGATCAGTGTATCTTCCTTTCTGCACACATGAGCTCACCTCCAAAGGGATAAGCATACATTCAACGTCAATCTCAAATTCAACTTGAAACAGACTCTGCCCTGAATATGATTGCGTCCTGTTTCTCTCGCGCTGAAAAGATGTGAGAAGCTGGCTTTGGATTTGGTCCCTTGGCTGCCGAATTTAAATCATGCAGGAAATCAATCCGGGTTGGCCAAGCTGCCTGGTCTGATTAAAAGGCGTTCAAACCCTACATTCCAGGCATGTTATAGTGTTCTGGCCTCAACATTCGGTTCAATGTATCGGATCATAACCACCGCTCCCATTGTCTGCTAATGGTTCTGCTGTTCACACTAACACCTCCTCTGGTCCATCCTTTGTTACTTTATTGCCCGCTTACCACCCACTTTGCCTTTTCGCATTGTGCCATTTATTATTCAATCACTCCTACGCTCCACTGTATCACAAACATTCCCTTTTGTCCTTCCTCGCTGCCTATTTTTTTCCAGGCGCTATTTTCGTGGAAAAATCTGTAAACTTTACATTTTTCTTAAAAGATCGGAATGATCATCTGACTGAACGTGAGCCCGGGAAATTCATCCACAGAATGTTCACGGCCTGCAGAGTTTTACAGAATGCTTTGTTTTTGTTCATTGTGTTTCTGTATCCCTTTTAAGGTGATGTGCTGGTCTGCCCGGGGTCATTCTCTGTCTCTCCAAAATGGTGTGCTATCAGTATCGGATCATTATCTATCTGTTTAAAAGGAATGTGCTGTCGGTCCCGGATTTCAAATTTCAAATTTCAAAAACTGCCTTTGGAGGGTGCAGAATTTTTAGTTTGTTGGAGTGTTTGTGTAAGTGAGAGAGTGCGTGGAAACGTTCTGCGCGATCTTACTCTGCATTTCATGTCATGGGAGGAAAAATGCATTACATGCAACTTGAAGCCACACTGATTTGATTCAACACGCATTCGGGGACTGCCTGACAGGAGAAGAATCTGCTGTGGGATTTTGCTATTCCACATGTGAAAGAAGGCAAATTATATAAGTTAGAAACATAGCGATTTTAGCGAGAGCATGCGGATGGGCTGTGTGACATGATGAGCTCCTTCCCCCTTATTTTCAAATACAAATCAAATCAAG
This sequence comes from Pristiophorus japonicus, assembly GCF_044704955.1. Taxonomy (NCBI): domain Eukaryota; kingdom Metazoa; phylum Chordata; class Chondrichthyes; family Pristiophoridae; genus Pristiophorus; species Pristiophorus japonicus. The sequence continues at coordinate 4,020,741 of NW_027254520.1, forward strand.
ACAAGACAAGACTTGACTGACTGACTGACTTTGTTTATATAAATATATGTATCAATATTTATATATGCATATATTTACATACATTCCCTACTTTTTAACTTTCACAATAAATGTGCTTTTTCTGTTCTGCCTGCATTGGCTCTATTACATTTGACCTATTTCACAGCACACGCAGCTTCACTCTGATCCTGCAGAAAAGCACTCGCGACTTTAAAAGATGGGCTTTGTTGCCCACATCTTCCCTCGTGGCTTGTCTTACACCATGGGCTTACTGTGTTTGGGTATTTACTGACTGCACACCCTGATTTGCAGTGGATTTCATGCAGTCGCACAGACTTCGTTCAATCAAAAATATATAGATTAAGAAACAATTTTTTATTTATTTCAATCAAATCATATTCAATTTTTTGCAATAAAATTGTAAATTTATTTATTTTCTTATTATGATAAATATATATATGTTTTAAATTGTCTGTTTGTCTGGGTTGGTTTTATTTCCCTCCCTATTTCCTGCTTGTCTATTACCTGTGGCTTCAACAACCGTCCCAGTCCCGCGTGCTTATGAGAACCGCGCTCAATCACGCACAACACAATTGCATTCAGGAATGATGGAAATCCCACTTTATTCTTCTGAAAGGCAACTGCTGTCCGTGAACGGCAATTCTACAGCTGTGTAAGACGGATGTGCTTCCTGTCTAGGATCATTCGGTGTCTGTTTCAACGGGATGGTTGTCAGTTCCGGTTCATCAATTGCCCCTTTAAAACGTATTTTCTCATTATCCGGATCAACCTGTACATTTAAAAAGGAGTGTGATTATCAGCTGTGAGAACCGAATTGTTAAACTTTTGTGTTTCAAGCTACATTGACTTTGCCTGTGTCCGTGTACATCCATATCGCAGCGCATCTGTTCATTACTCAAAATATGCTCATGTTTTCCGATATCCACTCCTTGATGCAACCCTTGTCCCAAATTTGCTCTCAATATAAAAAACAACAAATTAAGTACCGCCGATAGCGGCCGCGTGGCCTAAAGGATAAGGTGTCTGACTTCGATTGTAACTGTGATCTTATGAGAAGATTGCAGGTTCTAGTCCTGCAGCGGTCAGCTATCGCGCCGCGTGAAATTTTATATTCTTTGTTTTGATTCTGCCTCAAAACCAACCATCTCGGACAGTCACTCACCTGAAGTAAAGGAAGGCTGTGTGCTTTAAGAAGCTAATGGTACATTTTCATCACTGTCGATCTGGTTGCACGGGCAAAACAAGCGGTGAAGTAGACTTTCGTGCACATTATCTCTGTTTGAAAGCAAAAAGTAGGGGATGGATGTCTGACTTTGCAGTAAATAGGAGACAAGGTGACTGACAGGTTGAGGCAATGGACTGCTGATCCCGCATGCCCCCAGCTTCGTCGTTATTGTGTTAAACATTTACCCCTAGTTTTTTTATTCAATCACATTTATCCTCATTGCCAAATTCACCTTTTACTGAAAAGGATGCAGCTCGTTGGTGAAGTAATGTCACAAAAAATAATCACTTCATCAAAGGGAAAACACGAGCAGGACGATGGAAAGGGGGACTCATGAGATCGGTCTCTGAGAGTCAGCACAGGCACGATGGGCCGAATAGCAAACTAACGTCAGCAACTGAGAGCTACGTCCTTCACTGTCGGCGGCTCGTTGGTCTAGGGGTATGATTCTCGCTTTGGGATCATAATAAGTGAAATGCGAGAGGTCCCGGGTTCAAATCCCGGACGAGCCCTGCCAACTTTTAGTCAAAAAACGACTTCTCAGCCAGTCGACATGTGAGAAAACTGATATGTTTCAAATTAAAACGTGTGATTGCACTCCGTTGTTCACACAGCGTCTAAAAATCCTGGAGATTCACAGGAGCAAAGTGAAACTCACCGAACTGAGTAAAATTCATATCTCTCAGATGTACTCGGCTCTGCGTCTCATTGGACAACCTAAACCCCGGTTTGATTCCGGAAAATACTTGATCAGTGTATCTTCCTTTCTGCACACATGAGCTCACCTCCAAAGGGATAAGCATACATTCAACGTCAATCTCAAATTCAACTTGAAACAGACTCTGCCCTGAATATGATTGCGTCCTGTTTCTCTCGCGCTGAAAAGATGTGAGAAGCTGGCTTTGGATTTGGTCCCTTGGCTGCCGAATTTAAATCATGCAGGAAATCAATCCGGGTTGGCCAAGCTGCCTGGTCTGATTAAAAGGCGTTCAAACCCTACATTCCAGGCATGTTATAGTGTTCTGGCCTCAACATTCGGTTCAATGTATCGGATCATAACCACCGCTCCCATTGTCTGCTAATGGTTCTGCTGTTCACACTAACACCTCCTCTGGTCCATCCTTTGTTACTTTATTGCCCGCTTACCACCCACTTTGCCTTTTCGCATTGTGCCATTTATTATTCAATCACTCCTACGCTCCACTGTATCACAAACATTCCCTTTTGTCCTTCCTCGCTGCCTATTTTTTTCCAGGCGCTATTTTCGTGGAAAAATCTGTAAACTTTACATTTTTCTTAAAAGATCGGAATGATCATCTGACTGAACGTGAGCCCGGGAAATTCATCCACAGAATGTTCACGGCCTGCAGAGTTTTACAGAATGCTTTGTTTTTGTTCATTGTGTTTCTGTATCCCTTTTAAGGTGATGTGCTGGTCTGCCCGGGGTCATTCTCTGTCTCTCCAAAATGGTGTGCTATCAGTATCGGATCATTATCTATCTGTTTAAAAGGAATGTGCTGTCGGTCCCGGATTTCAAATTTCAAATTTCAAAAACTGCCTTTGGAGGGTGCAGAATTTTTAGTTTGTTGGAGTGTTTGTGTAAGTGAGAGAGTGCGTGGAAACGTTCTGCGCGATCTTACTCTGCATTTCATGTCATGGGAGGAAAAATGCATTACATGCAACTTGAAGCCACACTGATTTGATTCAACACGCATTCGGGGACTGCCTGACAGGAGAAGAATCTGCTGTGGGATTTTGCTATTCCACATGTGAAAGAAGGCAAATTATATAAGTTAGAAACATAGCGATTTTAGCGAGAGCATGCGGATGGGCTGTGTGACATGATGAGCTCCTTCCCCCTTATTTTCAAATACAAATCAAATCAAGACAAGACAAGACTTGACTGACTGACTGACTTTGTTTATATAAATATATGTATCAATATTTATATATGCATATATTTACATACATTCCCTACTTTTTAACTTTCACAATAAATGTGCTTTTTCTGTTCTGCCTGCATTGGCTCTATTACATTTGACCTATTTCACAGCACACGCAGCTTCACTCTGATCCTGCAGAAAAGCACTCGCGACTTTAAAAGATGGGCTTTGTTGCCCACATCTTCCCTCGTGGCTTGTCTTACACCATGGGCTTACTGTGTTTGGGTATTTACTGACTGCACACCCTGATTTGCAGTGGATTTCATGCAGTCGCACAGACTTCGTTCAATCAAAAATATATAGATTAAGAAACAATTTTTTATTTATTTCAATCAAATCATATTCAATTTTTTGCAATAAAATTGTAAATTTATTTATTTTCTTATTATGATAAATATATATATGTTTTAAATTGTCTGTTTGTCTGGGTTGGTTTTATTTCCCTCCCTATTTCCTGCTTGTCTATTACCTGTGGCTTCAACAACCGTCCCAGTCCCGCGTGCTTATGAGAACCGCGCTCAATCACGCACAACACAATTGCATTCAGGAATGATGGAAATCCCACTTTATTCTTCTGAAAGGCAACTGCTGTCCGTGAACGGCAATTCTACAGCTGTGTAAGACGGATGTGCTTCCTGTCTAGGATCATTCGGTGTCTGTTTCAACGGGATGGTTGTCAGTTCCGGTTCATCAATTGCCCCTTTAAAACGTATTTTCTCATTATCCGGATCAACCTGTACATTTAAAAAGGAGTGTGATTATCAGCTGTGAGAACCGAATTGTTAAACTTTTGTGTTTCAAGCTACATTGACTTTGCCTGTGTCCGTGTACATCCATATCGCAGCGCATCTGTTCATTACTCAAAATATGCTCATGTTTTCCGATATCCACTCCTTGATGCAACCCTTGTCCCAAATTTGCTCTCAATATAAAAAACAACAAATTAAGTACCGCCGATAGCGGCCGCGTGGCCTAAAGGATAAGGTGTCTGACTTCGATTGTAACTGTGATCTTATGAGAAGATTGCAGGTTCTAGTCCTGCAGCGGTCAGCTATCGCGCCGCGTGAAATTTTATATTCTTTGTTTTGATTCTGCCTCAAAACCAACCATCTCGGACAGTCACTCACCTGAAGTAAAGGAAGGCTGTGTGCTTTAAGAAGCTAATGGTACATTTTCATCACTGTCGATCTGGTTGCACGGGCAAAACAAGCGGTGAAGTAGACTTTCGTGCACATTATCTCTGTTTGAAAGCAAAAAGTAGGGGATGGATGTCTGACTTTGCAGTAAATCGGAGACAAGGTGACTGACAGGTTGAGGCAATGGACTGCTGATCCAGTATGCCCCCAGCTTCGTCGTTATTGTGTTAAACACTTTCCCCTCGTTTTTTTATTCAATCACATTTATCCTCATTGCCAAATTCACCTTTTACTGAAAAGGATGCAACTCGTTGGTGAAGTAATGTCACAAAAAATAATCACTTCATCAAAGGGAAAACATTAGCAGGACGATGGAGAGGGGGACTCATGAGATCGGTCTCTGAGAGTCAGCACAGGCACGATGGGCCGAATAGCAAACTAACGTCAGCAACTGAGAGCTACGTTTCTCACTGTCGGTGGCTCGTTGGTCTAGGGGTATGATTCTCGCTTTGGGATCATAATAAGTGAAATGCGAGAGGTCCCGGGTTCAAATCCCGGACGAGCCCTGCCAACTTTTAGTCAAAAAACGACTTCTCAGCCAGTCGACATGTGAGAAAACTGATATGTTTCAAATTAAAACGTGTGATTGCACTCCGTTGTTCACACAGCGTCTAAAAATCCTGGAGATTCACAGGAGCAAAGTGAAACTCACCGAACTGAGTAAAATTCATATCTCTCAGATGTACTCGGCTCTGCGTCTAATTGGACAACCTAAACTCCATTTTGATACCGGCAAATACTTGATCAGTGTATCTTCCTTTCTGCACACATGAGCTCACCTCGAAAAAGATAAGCATACATTCAACGTCAATCTCAAATTCAACTTGAAACAGACTCTGCCCTGAATATGATTGCGTCCTGTTTCTCTCGCGCTGAAAAGATGTGAGAAGCTGGCTTTGGATTTGGTCCCTTGGCTGCCGAATTTAAATCATGCAGGAAATCAATCCGGGGTGGCCAAGCTGCCTGGTCTGATTAAAAGGCGTTCAAACCCTACATTCCAGGCATGTTATAGTGTTCTGGCCTCAACATTCGGTTCAACGTATCGGATCATAAGCACCGCTCCCATTGTCTGCTAATGGTTCTGCTGTTCACACTAACACCTCCTCTGGTCCATCCTTTGTTACTTTATTGCCCGCTTACCACCCACTTTGCCTTTTCGCATTGTGCCATTTATTATTCAATCACTCCTACGCTCCACTGTATCACAAACATTCCCTTTTGTCCTTCCTCGCTGCCTATTTTTTTCCAGGCGCTATTTTCGTGGAAAAATCTGTAAACTTTACATTTTTCTTAAAAGATCGGAAAGATCATCTGACTGAACGTGAGCCCGGGAAATTCATCCACAGAATGTTCACGGCCTGCTGAGTTTTACAGAATGCTTTGTTTTTGTTCATTGTGTTTCTGTATCCCTTTTAAGGTGATGTGCTGGTCTGCCTGGGGTCATTCTCTGTCTCTCCAAAATGGTGTGCTATCAGTATCGGATCATTATCTATCTGTTTAAAAGGAATGTGCTGTCGGTCCCGGATTTCAAATTTCAAATTTCAAAAACTGCCTTTGGAGGGTGCAGAATTTTTAGTTTGTTGGAGTGTTTGTGTAAGTGAGAGAGTGCGTGGAAACGTTCTGCGCGATCTTACTGTGCATTTCATGTCATGGGAGGAAAAATGCATTACATGCAACTTGAAGCCACACTGATTTGATTCAACACGCATTCGGGGACTGCCTGACAGGAGAAGAATCTGCTGTGGGATTTTGCTATTCCACATGTGAAAGAAGGCAAATTATATAAGTTAGAAACATAGCGATTTTAGCGAGAGCTTGCGGATGGGCTGTGTGACATGATGAGCTCCTTCCCCCTTATTTTCAAATACAAATCAAATCAAGACAAGACAAGACATGACTGACTGACTGACTTTGTTTATATAAATATATGTATCAATATTTATATATGCATATATTTACATACATTCCCTACTTTTTAACTTTGACAATAAATGTGCTTTTCTGTTCTGCCTGCATTGGCTCTATTACATTTGACCTCTTTCACAGCACACGCAGCTTCTGTCTGATCCTGCAGAAAAGCAATCGCGACTTTAAAAGATGGCCTTTGTTGCCCACATCTTCCCTTGTGGCTTGTCTTACACCATGGGCTTACTGTGTTTGGGTATTTACTGACTGCACACCCTGATTTGCAGTGGATTTCATGCAGTCGCACAGACTTCGTTCAATCAAAAATATATAGATTAAGAAACAATTTTGTATTTATTTCAATCAAATCAAATTCAATTTTTTCAATAAAATTGTAAATTTATTTATTTTCTTATTGTGATAAATATATATATGTTTTAAATTGTCTGTTTGTCTGGGTTGGTTTTATTTCCCTCCCTCTTTCCTGCTTGTCTATCACCTGTGGCTTCAACAACCGTCCCAGTCCCGCGTGCTCATGAGAACCGCGCTCAATCACGCACAACACAATTGCATTCAGGAATGATGGAAATCCCACTTTATTCTTCTGAAAGGCAACTGCTGTCCGTGAACGGCAATTCTACAGCTGTGTAAGACGGATGTGCTTCCTGTCCAGGATCATTCGGTGTCTGTTTCAACGGGATGGTTGTCAGTTCCGGTTCATCAATTGCCCCTTTAAAACGTATTTTCTCATTATCCGGATCATCCTGTACAATTAAAAAAGAGTGTGATTATCAGCTGTGAGAACCGAATTGTTAAACGTTTGTGTTTCAAGCTACATTGACTTTGCCTGTGTCCGTGTACATCCATATCGCAGCGCATCTGTTCATTACTCAAAATATGCTCATGTTTTCCGATATCCACTCCTTGATGCAACCCTTGTCCCAAATTTGCTCTCAATATAAAAAACAACAAATTAAGTACCGCCGATAGCGGCCGCGTGGCCTAAAGGATAAGGTGTCTGACTTCGATTGTAACTGTGATCTTATGAGAAGATTGCAGGTTCTAGTCCTGCAGCGGTCAGCTATCGCGCCGCGTGAAATTTTATATTCTTTGTTTTGATTCTGCCTCAAAACCAACCATCTCGGACAGTCACTCACCTGAAGTAAAGGAAGGCTGTGTGCTTTAAGAAGCTAATGGTACATTTTCATCACTGTCGATCTGGTTGCACGGGCAAAACAAGCGGTGAAGTAGACTTTCGTGCACATTATCACTGTTTGAAAGCAAAAAGTAGGGGATGGATGTCTGACTTTGCAGTAAATAGGAGACAAGGTGACTGACAGGTTGAGGCAATGGACTGCTGATCCCGTATGCCCCCAGCTTCGTCGTTATTGTGTTAAACATTTTCCCCTAGTTTTTTTATTCAATCACATTTATCCTCATTGCCAAATTCACCTTTTACTGAAAAGGATGCAGCTCGTTGGTGAAGTAATGTCACAAAAAATAATCACTTCATCAAAGGGAAAACACGAGCAGGACGATGGAAAGGGGGACTCATGAGATCGGTCTCTGAGAGTCAGCACAGGCACGATGGGCCGAATAGCAAACTAACGTCAGAAACTGAGAGCTACGTCCTTCACTGTCGGCGGCTCGTTGGTCTAGGGGTATGATTCTCGCTTTGGGATCATAATAAGTGAAATGCGAGAGGTCCCGGGTTCAAATCCCGGACGAGCCCTGCCAACTTTTAGTCAAAAAACGACTTCTCAGCCGGTCGACATGTGAGAAAACTGACATGTTTCAAATTAAAACGTGTGATTGCACTCCGTTGTTCACACAGCGTCTAAAAATCCTGGAGATTCACAGGAGCAAAGTGAAACTCACCGAACTGAGTAAATTTCATGTCTCTCAGATGTACTCGGCTCTGCGTCTCATTGGACAACGTCAACCCCGGTTTGATTCCGGCAAATACTTGATCAGTGTATCTTCCTTTCTGCACGCATGAGCTCACCTCCAAAGGGATAAGCATACATTCAACGTCAATCTCAAATTCACTTGAAACAGACTCTGCCCTGAATATGATTGCGTCCTGTTTCTCTCGCGCTGAAAAGATGTGAGAAGCTGGCTTTGGATTTGGTCCCTTGGCTGCCGAATTTAAATCATGCAGGAAATCAATCCGGGGTGGCCAAGCTGCCTGGTCTGATTAAAAGGCGTTCAAACCCTACATTCCAGGCATGTTATAGTGTTCTGGCCTCAACATTCGGTTCAACGTATCGGATCATAAGCACCGCTCCCATTGTCTGCGAATGGTTCTGCTGTTCACACTAACACCTCCTCTGGTCCATCCTTTGTTACTTTATTGCCCGCTTACCACCCACTTTGCCTTTTCGCATTGTGCCATTTATTATTCAATCACTCCTACGCTCCACTGTATCACAAACATTCCCTTTTGTCCTTCCTCGCTGCCTATTTTTTTCCAGGCGCTATTTTCGTGGAAAAATCTGTAAACTTTACATTTTTCTTAAAAGATCGGATTGATCATCTGACTGAACGTGAGCCCGGGAAATTCATCCACAGAATGTTCACGGCCTGCTGAGTTTTACAGAATGCTTTGTTTTTGTTCATTGTGTTTCTGTATCCCTTTTAAGGTGATGTGCTGGTCTGCCCGGGGTCATTTTCTGTCTCTCCAAAATGGTGTGCTATCAGTATCGGATCATTATCTATCTGTTTAAAAGGAATGTGCTGTCGGTCCCGGATTTCAAATTTCAAATTTCAAAAACTGCCTTTGGAGGGTGCAGAATTTTTAGTTTGTTGGAGTGTTTGTGTAAGTGAGAGAGTGCGTGGAAACGTTCTGCGCGATCTTACTGTGCATTTCATGTCATGGGAGGAAAAATGCATTACATGCAACTTGAAGCCACACTGATTTGATTCAACACGCATTCGGGGACTGCCTGACAGGAGAAGAATCTGCCGTGGGATTTTGCTATTCCACATGTGAAAGAAGGCAAATTATATAAGTTAGAAACATAGCGATTTTAGCGAGAGCTTGCGGATGGGCTGTGTGACATGATGAGCTCCTTCCCCCTTATTTTCAAATACAAATCAAATCAAGACAAGACAAGACATGACTGACTGACTGACTTTGTTTATATAAATATATGTATCAATATTTATATATGCATATATTTACATACATTCCCTACTTTTTAACTTTGACAATAAATGTGCTTTTCTGTTCTGCCTGCATTGGCTCTATTACATTTGACCTCTTTCACAGCACACGCAGCTTCTGTCTGATCCTGCAGAAAAGCAATCGCGACTTTAAAAGATGGCCTTTGTTGCCCACATCTTCCCTTGTGGCTTGTCTTACACCATGGGCTTACTGTGTTTGGGTATTTACTGACTGCACACCCTGATTTGCAGTGGATTTCATGCAGTCGCACAGACTTCGTTCAATCAAAAATATATAGATTAAGAAACAATTATTTATTTATTTCAATCAAATCAAATTCAATTTTTTGCAATAAAATTGTAAATTTATTTATTTTCTTATCATGATAAATATATATATGTTTTAAATTGTCTGTTTGACTGGGTTGGTTTTATTTCCCTCCCTCTTTCCTGCTTGTCTGTCACCTGTGGCTTCAACAACCGTCCCAGTCCCGCGCGCTCATGAGAACCGCGCTCAATCACGCACAACACAATTGCATTCAGGAATGATGGAAATCCCACTTTATTCTTCTGAAAGGCAACTGCTGTCCGTGAAGGGCAATTCTACAGCTGTGTAAGACGGATGTGCTTCCTGTCTAGGATCATTCGGTGTCTGTTTCAACGGGATGGTTGTCAGTTCCGGTTCATCAATTGCCCCTTTAAAACGTATTTTCTCATTATCCGGATCAACCTGTACATTTAAAAAGGAGTGTGATTATCAGCTGTGAGAACCGAATTGTTAAACTTTTGTGTTTCAAGCTACATTGACTTTGCCTGTGTCCGTGTACATCCATATCGCAGCGCATCTGTTCATTACTCAAAATATGCTCATGTTTTCCGATATCCACTCCTTGATGCAACCCTTGTCCCAAATTTGCTCTCAATATAAAAAACAACAAATTAAGTACCGCCGATAGCGGCCGCGTGGCCTAAAGGATAAGGTGTCTGACTTCGATTGTAACTGTGATCTTATGAGAAGATTGCAGGTTCTAGTCCTGCAGCGGTCAGCTATCGCGCCGCGTGAAATTTTATATTCTTTGTTTTGATTCTGCCTCAAAACCAACCATCTCGGACAGTCACTCACCTGAAGTAAAGGAAGGCTGTGTGCTTTAAGAAGCTAATGGTACATTTTCATCACTGTCGATCTGGTTGCACGGGCAAAACAAGCGGTGAAGTAGACTTTCGTGCACATTATCTCTGTTTGAAAGCAAAAAGTAGGGGATGGATGTCTGACTTTGCAGTAAATCGGAGACAAGGTGACTGACAGGTTGAGGCAATGGACTGCTGATCCAGTATGCCCCCAGCTTCGTTGTTATTGTGTTAAACATTTTCCCCTAGTTTTTTTATTCAATCACATTTATCCTCATTGCCAAATTCACCTTTTACTGAAAAGGATGCAGCTCGTTGGTGAAGTAATGTCACAAAAAATAATCACTTTTCAAAGGGAAAACTTTAGCTGGACGATGGAGTGGGGTCTCATGAGATCTGTCTCTGATAGTCAGCACAGGCACGATGGGCCGAATAGCAAACTAACGTCAGAAACTGAGAGCTACGTTCCTCACTGTCGGCGGCTCGTTGGTCTAGGGGTATGATTCTCGCTTTGTGATTATAATAATTGAAATGCCAGAGGTCCCGGGTTCAAATCCCGGACGAGCCCTGCCATCTTTTAGTCAAAAAACGACTTCTCAGCCGTTCGACATGTGAGAAAACTGACATGTTTCAAATTAAAACGTGTGATTGCACTCCTTTGTTCACACAGCGTCCAAAAATCCTGGAGAGTCCCAGGAGCAAAGTGAAACTCACCGAACTGATTAAAGTTCATGTCTCTCAGATGTACTCGGCTCTTCGTCTCATTGGACAATCTAAACCCCGGTTTGATTCCGGCAAATAATTGATCAGTGTATCTTCCTTTCTGCACGCATGAGCTCACCACCATTGAAATAAGCATACATTCAACGTCAATCTCAAATTCAACGTGAAACAGACTCTGCGCTGAATATGAGTGCGTCCTGTTTCTCTCGCGCTGAAAAGATGTGAGAAGCAGGCTTTGGATTTAGTCCCTTGGCTGTCGAATTTAAACCGTGCAGGAAATCAATCCGGGGTGGCCAAGCTGCCTGGTCTGATTAAGAGGCGTTCAAAACCTACATTCCAGGCATGTTATAGTGTTCTGGACTCAACATTCGGATCATAAGCACCGCTCCCATTGTCTGCTAATGGTTCTGCTGTTCACACTAACACCTCCTCTGGTGCATCCGTTGTTACTTTATTGCCCGCTTACCACCCACTTTGCCTTTTCGCATTGTGTCATTTATTATTCAATCACTCCTACGCTCCGCTGTATCACAGCATTCCCTTTTGTCCTTCCTCGCTGCCTATTTTTTTCCAGGCGCTATTTTCGTGGAAAAATCTGTAAACTTTACATTTTTCTTTAAATATCGGAATGATCATCTGATTGAACTTGAGCCCGGGGAATGGATCCACAGAATGTTCACGGCCTGCTGAGTTTTACAGAATGCTTTGTTTTTGTTCATTGTGTTTCGGTATCCCTTTTAAGGTGATATGCTGGTCTGCCCGGGGTCATTCTCTGTCTCACCAAAATGGTGTGCTATCAGTATCGGATCATTATCTATCTGTTTAAAAGGAATGTGCTGTCTGTCCCGGATTTCAAATTTCAAATTACAAAAACTGCCTTAGGAGGGTGCAGAATGATTAGTTTGTTGGTGTGTTTGTGTAAGTGAGAGAGTGCGTGGAAACGTTCTGCGCGATCTTACTGTGCATTTCATGTCATGGGAGGAAAAATGCATTACATGCAACTTGAAGCCACACTGATTTGATTCAACACGCATTCGGGGACTGCCTGACAGGAGAAGAATTCTGCTGTAGTATTTTGCTATTCCACATGTGAAAGAAGGCAAATTATATAAGTTAGAAACATAGCGATTTTAGCGAGAGCTTGCGGATGGGCTGTGTGACATGATGAGCTCCTTCCCCCTTATTTTCAAATACAAATCAAATCAAGACAAGACAAGACATGACTGACTGACTGGCTTTGTTTATGTAAATATATGTATCAATATTTATATATGCATATATTTACATACATTCCCTACTTTTTAACTTTCACAATAAATGTGCTTTGTCTGTTCTGCCTGCATTGGCTCTATTACATTTGACCTATTTCACAGCACACGCAGCTTCACTCTGATTCTGCAGAAAAGCACTCGCGACTTTAAAAGATGGGCTTTGTTGCCCACATCTTCCCTCGTGGCTTGTCTTACACCATGGGCTTACTGTGTTTGGGTATTTACTGACTGCACACCCTGATTTGCAGTGGATTTCATGCAGTCGCACAGACTTCGTTCAATCAAAAATATATCGATTAAGAAACAATTTTTTATTTATTTCAATCAAATCAAATTCAATTTTTTGCAATAAAATTGTAAATTTATTTATTTTCTTATTATGATAAATATATATATGTTTTAAATTGTCTGTTTCTCTGGGTTGGTTTTATTTCCCTCCCTATTTCCTGCTTGTCTATCACCTGTGGCTTCAACAACCGTCCCAGTCCCGCGTGCTTATGAGAACCGCGCTCAATCACGCACAACACAATTGCATTCAGGAATGATGGAAATCCCACTTTATTCTTCTGAAAGGCAACTGCTGTCCGTGAACGGTAATTCTACAGCTGTGTAAGAGGGATGTGCTTCCTGTCCAGGATCATTCGGTGTCTGTTTCAACGGGATGGTTGTCAGTTCCGGTTCATCAATTGCCCCTTTAAAACGTATTTTCTCATTATCCGGATCATCCTGTACAATTATAAAGGAGTGTGATTATCAGCTGTGAGAACCGAATTGTTAAACGTTTGTGTTTCAAGCTACATTGACTTTGCCTGTGTCCGTGTACATCCATATCGCAGCGCATCTGTTCATTACTCAAAATATGCTCATGTTTTCCGATATCCACTCCTTGATGCAACCCTTGTCCCAAATTTGCTCTCAATATAAAAAACAACAAATTAAGTACCGCCGATAGCGGCCGCGTGGCCTAAAGGATAAGGTGTCTGACTTCGATTGTAACTGTGATCTTATGAGAAGATTGCAGGTTCTAGTCCTGCAGCGGTCAGCTATCGCGCCGCGTGAAATTTTATATTCTTTGTTTTGATTCTGCCTCAAAACCAACCATCTCGGACAGTCACTCACCTGAAGTAAAGGAAGGCTGTGTGCTTTAAGAAGCTAATGGTACATTTTCATCACTGTCGATCTGGTTGCACGGGCAAAACAAGCGGTGAAGTAGACTTTCGTGCACATTATCTCTGTTTGAAAGCAAAAAGTAGGGGATGGATGTCTGACTTTGCAGTAAATCGGAGACAAGGTGACTGACAGGTTGAGGCAATGGACTGCTGATCCAGTATGCCCCCAGCTTCGTTGTTATTGTGTTAAACATTTTCCCCTAGTTTTTTTATTCAATCACATTTATCCTCATTGCCAAATTCACCTTTTACTGAAAAGGATGCAACTCGTTGGTGAAGTAATGTCACAAAAAATAATCACTTCATCAAAGGGAAAACATTAGCAGGACGATGGAGAGGGGGACTCATGAGATCGGTCTCTGAGAGTCAGCACAGGCACGATGGGCCGAATAGCAAACTAACGTCAGCAACTGAGAGCGACGTTTCTCACTGTCGGTGGCTCGTTGGTGTAGGGGTATGATTCTCGCTTTGGGATTATAATAATTGCAAATGCGAGAGGTCCCGGGTTCAAATCGCGGACGAGCCCTGCCAACTTTTAGTCAAAAAACGACGTCTCAGCCGGTCGACATGTGAGAAAACTGATATGTTTCAAATTAAAACGTGTGATTGCACTCCGTTGTTCACACAGCGTCTAAAAATCCTGGAGATTCACAGGAGCAAAGTGAAACTCACCGAACTGAGTAAAATTCATATCTCTCAGATGTACTCGGCTCTGCGTCTCATTGGACAACCGAAACCCCGGTTTGATTCCGGCAAATACTTGATCAGTGTATCTTCCTTTCTGCACGCATGAGCTCACCTCCAAAGGGATAAGCATACATTCAACGTCAATCTCAAATTCAACTTGAAACAGACTCTGCCCTGAATATGATTGCGTCCTGTTTCTCTCGCGCTGAAAAGATGTGAGAAGCTGGCTTTGGATTTAGTCCCTTGGCTGCCGAATTTAAATCATGCAGGAAATCAATCCGGGGTGGCCAAGCTGCCTGGTCTGATTAAAAGGCGTTCAAACCCTACATTCCAGGCATGTTATAGTGTTCTGGCCTCAACATTCGGTTCAACGTATCGGATCATAAGCACCGCTCCCATTGTGTGCTAATGGTTCTGCTGTTCACACTAACACCTCCTCTGATCCATCCTTTGTTACTTTATTGCCCGCTTACCACCCACTTTGCCTTTTCGCATTGTGCCATTTATTATTCAATCACTCCTACGCTCCACTGTATCAGAAGCATTCGCTTTTGTCCTTCCTCGCTGCCTATTTTTTTCCAGGCGCTATTTTCGTGGAAAAATCTGTAAACTTTACATTTTTCTTAAAAGATCGGAATGATCATCTGACTGAACGTGAGCCCGGGAAATTCATCCACAGAATGTTCACGGCCTGCTGAGTTTTACAGAATGCTTTGTTTTTGTTCATTGTGTTTCTGTATCCATTTTCAGGTGATGTGCTGGTCTGCCCGGGGTCATTCTCTGTCTCTACAAAATGGTGTGCTATCAGTATCGGATCATTATCTATCTGTTTAAAAGGAATGTGCTGTCTGTCCCGGATTTCAAATTTCAAATTTCAAAAACTGCCTTTGGAGGGTGCAGAATTTTTAGTTTGTTGGAGTGTTTGTGTAAGTGAGAGAGTGCGTGGAAACGTTCTGCGCGATCTTACTGTGCATTTCATGTCATGGGAGGAAAAATGCATTACATGCAACTTGAAGCCACACTGATTTGATTCAACACGCATTCGGGGACTGCCTGACAGGAGAAGAATCTGCTGTGGGATTTTGCTATTCCACATGTGAAAGAAGGCAAATTATATAAGTTAGAAACATAGCGATTTTAGCGAGAGCTTGCGGATGGGCTGTGTGACATGATGAGCTCCTTCCCCCTTATTTTCAAATACAAATCAAATCAAGACAAGACAAGACATGACTGACTGACTGACTTTGTTTATATAAATATATATATCAATATTTATATATGCATATATTTACATACATTCCCTACTTTTTAACTTTCACAATAAATGTGCTTTTTCTGTTCTGCCTGCATTGGCTCTATTACATTTGACCTATTTCACAGCACACGCAGCTTCACTCTGATCCTGCAGAAAAGCACTCGCGACTTTAAAAGATGGGCTTTGTTGTCCACATCTTCCCTCGTGGCTTGTCTTACACCATGTGTTCACTGTGTTTGGGTATTTACTGACTGCACACCCTGATTTCCAGTGGATTTCATGCAGTCGCACAGACTTCGTTCAATCAAAAATATATAGATTAAGAAACAATTATTTATTTATTTCAATCAAATCAAATTAAATTTTTTGCAATAAAATTGTAAATTTATTTATTTTCTTATCATGATAAATATATATATGTTTTAAATTGTCTGTTTGACTGGGTTGGTTTTATTTCCCTCCCTCTTTCCTGCTTGTCTGTCACCTGTGGCTTCAACAACCGTCCCAGTCCCGCGCGCTCATGAGAACCGCGCTCAATCACGCACAACACAATTGCATTCAGGAATGATAGAAATCCCACTTTATTCTTCTGAAAGGCAACTGCTGTCCGTGAAGGGCAATTCTACAGCTGTGTAAGATGGATGTGCTTCCTGTCCAGGATCATTCGGTGTCTGTTTCAACGGGATGGTTGTCAGTTCCGGTTCATCAATTGCCCCTTTAAAACGTATTTTCTCATTATCCGGATCATCCTGTACATTTAAAAAGGAGTGTGATTATCAGCTGTGAGAACCGAATTGTTAAACTGTTGTGTTTCAAGCTATATTGACTTTGCCTGTGTCCGTGTACATCCATATCGCAGCGCATCTGTTCATTACTCAAAATATGCTCATGTTTTCCGATATCCACTCCTTGATGCAACCCTTGTCCCAAATTTGCTCTCAATATAAAAAACAACAAATTATGCACCGACGATAGCGGCCGCGTGGCCTAAAGGATAAGGTGTCTGACTTCGATTGTAACTGTGATCTTATGAGAAGATTGCAGGTTCTAGTCCTGCAGCGGTCAGCTATCGCGCCGCGTGAAATTTTATATTCTTTGTTTTGATTCTGCCTCAAAACCAACCATCTCGGACAGTCACTCACCTGAAGTAAAGGAAGGCTGTGTGCTTTAAGAAGCTAATGGTACATTTTCATCACTGTCGATCTGGTTGCACGGGCAAAACAAGCGGTGAAGTAGACTTTCGTGCACATTATTTCTGTTTGAATGCAAAAATAGGGGATGGATGTCTAACTTTGCAGTAGATAGGAGACAAGGTGACTGACAGGTTGAGGCAATGGACTGCTGATCCAGTATGCCCCCACCTTCGTCGTTATTGTGTTAAACACTTTCCCCTCGTTTTTTTATTCAATCACATTTATCCTCATTGCCAAATTCACCTTTTACTGAAAAGGATGCAGCTCGTTGGTGAAGTAATGTCACAAAAAATAATCACTTCATCAAAGGGAAAACACGAGCAGGACGATGGAAAGGGGGACTCATGAGATCGGTCTCTGAGAGTCAGCACAGGCACGATGGGCCGAATAGCAAACTAACGTCAGAAACTGAGAGCTACGTCCTTCACTGTCGGCGGCTCGTTGGTCTAGGGGTATGATTCTCGCTTTGGGATCATAATAATTGAAATGCGAGAGGTCCCAGGTTCAAATCCCGGACGAGCCCTGCCAACTTTTAGTCAAAAAACGACTTCTCAGCCGGTCGACATGTGAGAAAACTGACATGTTTCAAATTAAAACGTGTGATTGCACTCCGTTGTTCACACAGCGTCTAAAAATCCTGGAGATTCACAGGAGCAAAGTGAAACTCACCGAACTGAGTAAAGTTCATGTCTCTCAGATGTACTCGGCTCTGCGTCTCATTGGACAACGTCAACCCCGGTTTGATTCCGGCAAATACTTGATCAGTGTATCTTCCTTTCTGCGCGCATGAGCTCACCTCCAAAGGGATAAGCATACATTCAACGTCAATCTCAAATTCAACTTGAAACAGACTCTGCCCTGAATATGATTGCGTCCTGTTTCTCTCGCGCTGAAAAGATGTGAGAAGCTGGCTTTGGATTTGGTCCCTTGGCTGCCGAATTTAAATCATGCAGGAAATCAATCCGGGGTGGCCAAGCTGCCTGGTCTGATTAAAAGCCGTTCAAACCCTACATTCCAGGCATGTTATAGTGTTCTGGCCTCAACATTCGGTTCAACGTATCGGATCATAAGCACCGCTCCCATTGTCTGCTAATGGTTCTGCTGTTCACACTAACACCTCCTCTGGTCCATCCTTTGTTACTTTATTGCCCGCTTACCACCCACTTTGCCTTTTCGCATTGTGCCATTTATTATTCAATCACTCCTACGCTCCACTGTATCACAAACATTCCCTTTTGTCCTTCCTCGCTGCCTATTTTTTTCCAGGCGCTATTTTCGTGGAAAAATCTGTAAACTTTACATTTTTCTTAAAAGATCGGAATGATCATCTGACTGAACGTGAGCCCGGGAAATTCATCCACAGAATGTTCACGGCCTGCTGAGTTTTACAGAATGCTTTGTTTTTGTTCATTGTGTTTCTGTATCCCTTTTAAGGTGATGTGCTGGTCTGCCTGGGGTCATTCTCTGTCTCTCCAAAATGGTGTGCTATCAGTATCGGATCCTTATCTATCTGTTTAAAAGGAATGTGCTGTCGGTCCCGGATTTCAAATTTCAAATTTCAAAAACTGCCTTTGGAGGGTGCAGAATTTTTAGTTTGTTGGAGTGTGTGTGTAAGTGAGAGAGTGCGTGGAAACGTTCTGCGCGATCTTACTGTGCATTTCATGTCATGGGAGGAAAAATGCATTACATGCAACTTGAAGCCACACTGATTTGATTCAACACGCATTCGGGGACTGCCTGACAGGAGAAGAATCTGCTGTGGGATTTTGCTATTCCACATGTGAAAGAAGGCAAATTATATAAGTTAGAAACATAGCGATTTTAGCGAGAGCTTGCGGATGGGCTGTGTGACATGATGAGCTCCTTCCCCCTTATTTTCAAATACAAATCAAATCAAGACAAGACAAGACATGACTGACTGACTGACTTTGTTTATATAAATATATGTATCAATATTTATATAT
Source organism: Pristiophorus japonicus (assembly GCF_044704955.1). Taxonomy (NCBI): domain Eukaryota; kingdom Metazoa; phylum Chordata; class Chondrichthyes; family Pristiophoridae; genus Pristiophorus; species Pristiophorus japonicus. The sequence continues at coordinate 4,039,586 of NW_027254520.1, forward strand.
GCATATATTTACATACATTCCCTACTTTTTAACTTTGACAATAAATGTGCTTTTCTGTTCTGCCTGCATTGGCTCTATTAAATTTGACCTCTTTCACAGCACACGCAGCTTCTGTCTGATCCTGCAGAAAAGCAATCGCGACTTTAAAAGATGTCCTTTGTTGCCCACATCTTCCCTTGTGGCTTGTCTTACACCATGGGCTTACTGTGTTTGGGTATTTACTGACTGCACACCCTGATTTGCAGTGGATTTCATGCAGTCGCACAGACTTCGTTCAATCAAAAATATATAGATTAAGAAACAATTTTGTATTTATTTCAATCAAATCAAATTCAATTTTTTGCAATAAAATTGTAAATTTATTTATTGTCTTATTGTGATAAATATATATATGTTTTAAATTGTCTGTTTGTCTGGGTTGGTTTTATTTCCCTCCCTCTTTCCTGCTTGTCTATCACCTGTGGCTTCCACAACCGTCCCAGTCCCGCGTGCTCATGAGAACCGCGCTCAATCACGCACAACACAATTGCATTCAGGAATGATGGAAATCCCACTTTATTCTTCTGAAAGGCAACTGCTGTCCGTGAACGGCAATTCTACAGCTGTGTAAGACGGATGTGCTTCCTGTCCAGGATCATTCGATGTCTGTTTCAACGGGATGGTTGTCAGTTCCGGTTCATCAATTGCCCCTTTAAAACGTATTTTCTCATTATCCGGATCATCCTGTACAATTAAAAAAGAGTGTGATTATCAGCTGTGAGAACCGAATTGTTAAACGTTTGTGTTTCAAGCTACATTGACTTTGCCTGTGTCCGTGTACATCCATATCGCAGCGCATCTGTTCATTACTCAAAATATGCTCATGTTTTCCGATATCCACTCCTTGATGCAACCCTTGTCCCAAATTTGCTCTCAATATAAAAAACAACAAATTAAGTACCGCCGATAGCGGCCGCGTGGCCTAAAGGATAAGGTGTCTGACTTCGATTGTAACTGTGATCTTATGAGAAGATTGCAGGTTCTAGTCCTGCAGCGGTCAGCTATCGCGCCGCGTGAAATTTTATATTCTTTGTTTTGATTCTGCCTCAAAACCAACCATCTCGGACAGTCACTCACCTGAAGTAAAGGAAGGCTGTGTGCTTTAAGAAGCTAATGGTACATTTTCATCACTGTCGATCTGGTTGCACGGGCAAAACAAGCGGTGAAGTAGACTTTCGTGCACATTATCTCTGTTTGAAAGCAAAAAGTAGGGGATGGATGTCTGACTTTGCAGTAAATCGGAGACAAGGTGACTGACAGGTTGAGGCAATGGACTGCTGATCCAGTATGCCCCCAGCTTCGTTGTTATTGTGTTAAACATTTTCCCCTAGTTTTTTTATTCAATCACATTTATCCTCATTGCCAAATTCACCATTTACTGAAAAGGATGCAACTCGTTGGTGAAGTAATGTCACAAAAAATAATCACTTCATCAAAGGGAAAACATTAGCAGGACGATGGAGAGGGGGACTCATGAGATCGGTCTCTGAGAGTCAGCACAGGCACGATGGGCCGAATAGCAAACTAACGTCAGCAACTGAGAGCGACGTTTCTCACTGTCGGTGGCTCGTTGGTGTAGGGGTATGATTCTCGCTTTGGGATTATAATAATTGCAAATGCGAGAGGTCCCGGGTTCAAATCGCGGACGAGCCCTGCCAACTTTTAGTCAAAAAACGACTTCTCAGCCGGTCGACATGTGAGAAAACTGATATGTTTCAAATTAAAACGTGTGATTGCACTCCGTTGTTCACACAGCGTCTAAAAATCCTGGAGATTCACAGGAGCAAAGTGAAACTCACCGAACTGAGTAAAATTCATATCTCTCAGATGTACTCGGCTCTGCGTCTCATTGGACAACCGAAACCCCGGTTTGATTCCGGCAAATACTTGATCAGTGTATCTTCCTTTCTGCACGCATGAGCTCACCTCCAAAGGGATAAGCATACATTCAACGTCAATCTCAAATTCAACTTGAAACAGACTCTGCCCTGAATATGATTGCGTCCTGTTTCTCTCGCGCTGAAAAGATGTGAGAAGCTGGCTTTGGATTTAGTCCCTTGGCTGCCGAATTTAAATCATGCAGGAAATCAATCCGGGGTGGCCAAGCTGCCTGGTCTGATTAAAAGGCGTTCAAACCCTACATTCCAGGCATGTTATAGTGTTCTGGCCTCAACATTCGGTTCAACGTATCGGATCATAAGCACCGCTCCCATTGTGTGCTAATGGTTCTGCTGTTCACACTAACACCTCCTCTGATCCATCCTTTGTTACTTTATTGCCCGCTTACCACCCACTTTGCCTTTTCGCATTGTGCCATTTATTATTCAATCACTCCTACGCTCCACTGTATCAGAAGCATTCGCTTTTGTCCTTCCTCGCTGCCTATTTTTTTCCAGGCGCTATTTTCGTGGAAAAATCTGTAAACTTTACATTTTTCTTAAAAGATCGGAATGATCATCTGACTGAACGTGAGCCCGGGAAATTCATCCACAGAATGTTCACGGCCTGCTGAGTTTTACAGAATGCTTTGTTTTTGTTCATTGTGTTTCTGTATCCATTTTCAGGTGATGTGCTGGTCTGCCCGGGGTCATTCTCTGTCTCTACAAAATGGTGTGCTATCAGTATCGGATCATTATCTATCTGTTTAAAAGGAATGTGCTGTCTGTCCCGGATTTCAAATTTCAAATTTCAAAAACTGCCTTTGGAGGGTGCAGAATTTTTAGTTTGTTGGAGTGTTTGTGTAAGTGAGAGAGTGCGTGGAAACGTTCTGCGCGATCTTACTGTGCATTTCATGTCATGGGAGGAAAAATGCATTACATGCAACTTGAAGCCACACTGATTTGATTCAACACGCATTCGGGGACTGCCTGACAGGAGAAGAATCTGCTGTGGGATTTTGCTATTCCACATGTGAAAGAAGGCAAATTATATAAGTTAGAAACATAGCGATTTTAGCGAGAGCTTGCGGATGGGCTGTGTGACATGATGAGCTCCTTCCCCCTTATTTTCAAATACAAATCAAATCAAGACAAGACAAGACATGACTGACTGACTGACTTTGTTTATATAAATATATATATCAATATTTATATATGCATATATTTACATACATTCCCTACTTTTTAACTTTCACAATAAATGTGCTTTTTCTGTTCTGCCTGCATTGGCTCTATTACATTTGACCTATTTCACAGCACACGCAGCTTCACTCTGATCCTGCAGAAAAGCACTCGCGACTTTAAAAGATGGGCTTTGTTGTCCACATCTTCCCTCGTGGCTTGTCTTACACCATGTGTTCACTGTGTTTGGGTATTTACTGACTGCACACCCTGATTTCCAGTGGATTTCATGCAGTCGCACAGACTTCGTTCAATCAAAAATATATAGATTAAGAAACAATTATTTATTTATTTCAATCAAATCAAATTAAATTTTTTGCAATAAAATTGTAAATTTATTTATTTTCTTATCATGATAAATATATATATGTTTTAAATTGTCTGTTTGACTGGGTTGGTTTTATTTCCCTCCCTCTTTCCTGCTTGTCTGTCACCTGTGGCTTCAACAACCGTCCCAGTCCCGCGCGCTCATGAGAACCGCGCTCAATCACGCACAACACAATTGCATTCAGGAATGATAGAAATCCCACTTTATTCTTCTGAAAGGCAACTGCTGTCCGTGAAGGGCAATTCTACAGCTGTGTAAGATGGATGTGCTTCCTGTCCAGGATCATTCGGTATCTGTTTCAACGGGATGGTTGTCAGTTCCGGTTCATCAATTGCCCCTTTAAAACGTATTTTCTCATTATCCGGATCATCCTGTACATTTAAAAAGGAGTGTGATTATCAGCTGTGAGAACCGAATTGTTAAACTGTTGTGTTTCAAGCTATATTGACTTTGCCTGTGTCCGTGTACATCCATATCGCAGCGCATCTGTTCATTACTCAAAATATGCTCATGTTTTCCGATATCCACTCCTTGATGCAACCCTTGTCCCAAATTTGCTCTCAATATAAAAAACAACAAATTATACACCGACGATAGCGGCCGCGTGGCCTAAAGGATAAGGTGTCTGACTTCGATTGTAACTGTGATCTTATGAGAAGATTGCAGGTTCTAGTCCTGCAGCGGTCAGCTATCGCGCCGCGTGAAATTTTATATTCTTTGTTTTGATTCTGCCTCAAAACCAACCATCTCGGACAGTCACTCACCTGAAGTAAAGGAAGGCTGTGTGCTTTAAGAAGCTAATGGCATATTTTCATCACTGTCGATCTGGTTGCACGGGCAAAACAAGCGGTGAAGTAGACTTTCGTGCACATTATTTCTGTTTGAATGCAAAAATAGGGGATGGATGTCTGACTTTGCAGTAGATAGGAGAAAAGGTGACTGACAGGTTGAGGCAATGGACTGCTGATCCAGTATGCCCCCAGCTTCGTCGTTATTGTGTTAAACGCTTTCCCCTCGTTTTTTTATTCAATCACATTTATCCTCATTGCCAAATTCACCTTTTACTGAAAAGGATGCAGCTCGTTGGTGAAGTAATGTCACAAAAAATAATCACTTCATCAAAGGGAAAACACGAGCAGGACGATGGAAAGGGGGACTCATGAGATCGGTCTCTGAGAGTCAGCACAGGCACGATTGGCCGAATAGCAAACTAACGTCAGAAACTGAGAGCTACGTCCTTCACTGTCGGCGGCTCGTTGGTCTAGGGGTATGATTCTCGCTTTGGGATCATAATAATTGAAATGCGAGAGGTCCCAGGTTCAAATCCCGGACGAGCCCTGCCAACTTTTAGTCAAAAAACGACTTCTCAGCCGGTCGACATGTGAGAAAACTGACATGTTTCAAATTAAAACGTGTGATTGCACTCCGTTGTTCACACAGCGTCTAAAAATCCTGGAGATTCACAGGAGCAAAGTGAAACTCACCGAACTGAGTAAAGTTCATGTCTCTCAGATGTACTCGGCTCTGCGTCTCATTGGACAACGTCAACCCCGGTTTGATTCCGACAAATACTTGATCAGTGTATCTTCCTTTCTGCACGCATGAGCTCACCTCCAAAGGGATAAGCATACTACAACGTCAATCTCAAATTCAACTTGAAACAGACTCTGCCCTGAATATGATTGCGTCCTGTTTCTCTCGCGCTGAAAAGATGTGAGAAGCTGGCTTTGGATTTGGTCCCTTGGCTGCCGAATTTAAATCATGCAGGAAATCAATCCGGGGTGGCCAAGCTGCCTGGTCTGATTAAAAGCCGTTCAAACCCTACATTCCAGGCATGTTATAGTGTTCTGGCCTCAACATTCGGTTCAACGTATCGGATCATAAGCACCGCTCCCATTGTCTGATAATGGTTCTGCTGTTCACACTAACACCTCCTCTGGTCCATCCTTTGTTACTTTATTGCCCGCTTACCACCCACTTTGCCTTTTCGCATTGTGCCATTTATTATTCAATCACTCCTACGCTCCACTGTATCACAAACATTCCCTTTTGTCCTTCCTCGCTGCCTATTTTTTTCCAGGCGCTATTTTCGTGGAAAAATCTGTAAACTTTACATTTTTCTTAAAAGATCGGAATGATCATCTGACTGAACGTGAGCCCGGGAAATTCATCCACAGAATGTTCACGGCCTGCTGAGTTTTACAGAATGCTTTGTTTTTGTTCATTGTGTTTCTGTATCCCTTTTAAGGTGATGTGCTGGTCTGCCTGGGGTCATTCTCTGTCTCTCCAAAATGGTGTGCTATCAGTATCGGATCATTATCTATCTGTTTAAAAGGAATGTGCTGTCGGTCCCGGATTTCAAATTTCAAATTTCAAAAACTGCCTTTGGAGGGTGCAGAATTTTTAGTTTGTTGGAGTGTTTGTGTAAGTGAGAGAGTGCGTGGAAACGTTCTGCGCGATCTTACTGTGCATTTCATGTCATGGGAGGAAAAATGCATTACATGCAACTTGAAGCCACACTGATTTGATTCAACACGCATTCGGGGACTGCCTGACAGGAGAAGAATCTGCTGTGGGATTTTGCTATTCCACATGTGAAAGAAGGCAAATTATATAAGTTAGAAACATAGCGATTTTAGCGAGAGCTTGCGGATGGGCTGTGTGACATGATGAGCTCCTTCCCCCTTATTTTCAAATACAAATCAAATCAAGACAAGACAAGACATGACTGACTGACTGACTTTGTTTATATAAATATATGTATCAATATTTATATATGCATATATTTACATACATTCCCTACTTTTTAACTTTGACAATAAATGTGCTTTTCTGTTCTGCCTGCATTGGCTCTATTACATTTGACCTCTTTCACAGCACACGCAGCTTCTGTCTGATCCTGCAGAAAAGCAATCGCGACTTTAAAAGATGGCCTTTGTTGCCCACATCTTCCCTTGTGGCTTGTCTTACACCATGGGCTTACTGTGTTTGGGTATTTACTGACTGCACACCCTGATTTGCAGTGGATTTCATGCAGTCGCACAGACTTCGTTCAATCAAAAATATATAGATTAAGAAACAATTTTGTATTTATTTCAATCAAATCAAATTCAATTTTTTGCAATAAAATTGTAAATTTATTTATTGTCTTATTGTGATAAATATATATATGTTTTAAATTGTCTGTTTGTCTGGGTTGGTTTTATTTCCCTCCCTCTTTCCTGCTTGTCTATCACCTGTGGCTTCAACAACCGTCCCAGTCCCGCGTGCTCATGAGAACCGCGCTCAATCACGCACAACACAATTGCATTCAGGAATGATGGAAATCCCACTTTATTCTTCTGAAAGGCAACTGCTGTCCGTGAACGGCAATTCTACAGCTGTGTAAGACGGATGTGCTTCCTGTCCAGGATCATTCGATGTCTGTTTCAACGGGATGGTTGTCAGTTCCGGTTCATCAATTGCCCCTTTAAAACGTATTTTCTCATTATCCGGATCATCCTGTACAATTAAAAAAGAGTGTGATTATCAGCTGTGAGAACCGAATTGTTAAACGTTTGTGTTTCAAGCTACATTGACTTTGCCTGTGTCCGTGTACATCCATATCGCAGCGCATCTGTTCATTACTCAAAATATGCTCATGTTTTCCGATATCCACTCCTTGATGCAACCCTTGTCCCAAATTTGCTCTCAATATAAAAAACAACAAATTAAGTACCGCCGATAGCGGCCGCGTGGCCTAAAGGATAAGGTATCTGACTTCGATTGTAACTGTGATCTTATGAGAAGATTGCAGGTTCTAGTCCTGCAGCGGTCAGCTATCGCGCCGCGTGAAATTTTATATTCTTTGTTTGGATTCTGCCTCAAAACCAACCATCTCGGACAGTCACTCACCTGAAGTAAAGGAAGGCTGTGTGCTTTAAGAAGCTAATGGTACATTTTCATCACTGTCGATCTGGTTGCACGGGCAAAACAAGCGGTGAAGTAGACTTTCGTGCACATTATCTCTGTTTGAAAGCAAAAAGTAGGGGATGGATGTCTGACTTTGCAGTAAATAGGAGACAAGGTGACTGACAGGTTGAGGCAATGGACTGCTGATCCCGCATGCCCCCAGCTTCGTCGTTATTGTGTTAAACATTTTCCCCTAGTTTTTTTATTCAATCACATTTATCCTCATTGCCAAATTCAACTTTTACTGAAAAGGATGCAGCTCGTTGGTGAAGTAATGTCACAAAAAATAATCACTTCATCAAAGGGAAAACACGAGCAGGACGATGGAAAGGGGGACTCATGAGATCGGTCTCTGAGAGTCAGCACAGGCACGATGGGCCGAATAGCAAACTAACGTCAGAAACTGAGAGCTACGTCCTTCACTGTCGGCGGCTCGTTGGTCTAGGGGTATGATTCTCGCTTTGGGATCATAATAATTGAAATGCGAGAGGTCCCGGGTTCAAATCCCGGACGAGCCCTGCCAACTTTTAGTCAAAAAACGACTTCTCAGCCGGTCGACATGTGAGAAAACTGATATGTTTCAAATTAAAACGTGTGATTGCACTCCGTTGTTCACACAGCGTCTAAAAATCCTGGAGATTCACAGGAGCAAAGTGAAACTCACCGAACTGAGCAAAGTTCATGTCTCTCAGATGTACTCGGCTCTGCGTCTCATTGGACAACGTCAACCCCGGTTTGATTCCGGCAAATACTTGATCAGTGTATCTTCCTTTCTGCACGCATGAGCTCACCTCCAAAGGGATAAGCATACATTCAACGTCAATCTCAAATTCAACTTGAAACAGACTATGCCCTGAATATGATTGCGTCCTGTTTCTCTCGCGCTGAAAAGATGTGAGAAGCTGGCTTTGGATTTAGTCCCTTGGCTGCCGAATTTAAATCATGCAGGAAATCAATCCGGGGTGGCCAAGCTGCCTGGTCTGATTAAAAGGCGTTCAAACCCTACATTCCAGGCATGTTATAGTGTTCTGGCCTCAACATTCGGTTCAACGTATCGGATCATAAGCACCGCTCCCATTGTCTGCTAATGGTTCTGCTGTTCACACTAACACCTCCTCTGGTCCTTCCTTTGTTACTTTATTGCCCGCTTACCACCCACTTTGCCTTTTCGCATTGTGCCATTTATTATTCAATCACTCCTACGCTCCACTGTATCACAAGCATTCCCTTTTGTCCTTCCTCGCTGCCTATTTTTTTCCAGGCGCTATTTTCGTGGAAAAATCTGTAAACTTTACATTTTTCTTAAAAGATCGGAATGATCATCTGACTGAACGTGAGCCCGGGAAATTCATCCACAGAATGTTCACGGCCTGCAGAGTTTTACAGAATGCTTTGTTTTTGTTCATTGTGTTTCTGTATCCATTTTAAGGTGATGTGCTGGTCTGCCCGGAGTCATTCTCTGTCTCTACAAAATGGTGTGCTATCAGTATCGGATCATTATCTATCTGTTTAAAAGGAATGTGCTGTCTGTCCCGGATTTCAAATTTCAAATTTCAAAAACTGCCTTTGGAGGGTGCAGAATTTTTAGTTTCTTGGAGTGTTTGTGTAAGTGAGAGAGTGCGTGGAAACGTTCTGCGCGATCTTACTGTGCATTTCATGTCATGGGAGGAAAAATGCATTACATGCAACTTGAAGCCACACTGATTTGATTCAACACGCATTCGGGGACTGCCTGACAGGAGAAGAATCTGCTGTGGGATTTTGCTATTCCACATGTGAAAGAAGGCAAATTATATAAGTTAGAAACATAGCGATTTTAGCGAGAGCTTGCGGATGGGCTGTGTGACATGATGAGCTCCTTCCCCCTTATTTTCAAATACAAATCAAATCAAGACAAGACAAGACATGACTGACTGACTGACTTTGTTTATATAAATATATATATCAATATTTATATATGCATATATTTACATACATTCCCTACTTTTTAACTTTCACAATAAATGTGCTTTTTCTGTTCTGCCTGCATTGGCTCTATTACATTTGACCTATTTCACAGCACACGCAGCTTCACTCTGATCCTGCAGAAAAGCACTCGCGACTTTAAAAGATGGGCTTTGTTGTCCACATCTTCCCTCGTGGCTTGTCTTACACCATGTGTTCACTGTGTTTGGGTATTTACTGACTGCACACCCTGATTTCCAGTGGATTTCATGCAGTCGCACAGACTTCGTTCAATCAAAAATATATAGATTAAGAAACAATTATTTATTTATTTCAATCAAATCAAATTAAATTTTTTGCAATAAAATTGTAAATTTATTTATTTTCTTATCATGATAAATATATATATGTTTTAAATTGTCTGTTTGACTGGGTTGGTTTTATTTCCCTCCCTCTTTCCTGCTTGTCTGTCACCTGTGGCTTCAACAACCGTCCCAGTCCCGCGCGCTCATGAGAACCGCGCTCAATCACGCACAACACAATTGCATTCAGGAATGATAGAAATCCCACTTTATTCTTCTGAAAGGCAACTGCTGTCCGTGAAGGGCAATTCTACAGCTGTGTAAGATGGATGTGCTTCCTGTCCAGGATCATTCGGTATCTGTTTCAACGGGATGGTTGTCAGTTCCGGTTCATCAATTGCCCCTTTAAAACGTATTTTCTCATTATCCGGATCATCCTGTACATTTAAAAAGGAGTGTGATTATCAGCTGTGAGAACCGAATTGTTAAACTGTTGTGTTTCAAGCTATATTGACTTTGCCTGTGTCCGTGTACATCCATATCGCAGCGCATCTGTTCATTACTCAAAATATGCTCATGTTTTCCGATATCCACTCCTTGATGCAACCCTTGTCCCAAATTTGCTCTCAATATAAAAAACAACAAATTATGCACCGACGATAGCGGCCGCGTGGCCTAAAGGATAAGGTGTCTGACTTCGATTGTAACTGTGATCTTATGAGAAGATTGCAGGTTCTAGTCCTGCAGCGGTCAGCTATCGCGCCGCGTGAAATTTTATATTCTTTGTTTTGATTCTGCCTCAAAACCAACCATCTCGGACAGTCACTCACCTGAAGTAAAGGAAGGCTGTGTGCTTTAAGAAGGGCTAATGGCATATTTTCATCACTGTCGATCTGGTTGCACGGGCAAAACAAGCGGTGAAGTAGACTTTCGTGCACATTATTTCTGTTTGAATGCAAAAATAGGGGATGGATGTCTGACTTTGCAGTAGATAGGAGAAAAGGTGACTGACAGGTTGAGGCAATGGACTGCTGATCCAGTATGCCCCCAGCTTCGTCGTTATTGTGTTAAACGCTTTCCCCTCGTTTTTTTATTCAATCACATTTATCCTCATTGCCAAATTCACCTTTTACTGAAAAGGATGCAGCTCGTTGGTGAAGTAATGTCACAAAAAATAATCACTTCATCAAAGGGAAAACACGAGCAGGACGATGGAAAGGGGGACTCATGAGATCGGTCTCTGAGAGTCAGCACAGGCACGATTGGCCGAATAGCAAACTAACGTCAGAAACTGAGAGCTACGTCCTTCACTGTCGGCGGCTCGTTGGTCTAGGGGTATGATTCTCGCTTTGGGATCATAATAATTGAAATGCGAGAGGTCTCGGGTTCAAATCCCGGACGAGCCCTGCCAACTTTTAGTCAAAAAACGACTTCTCAGCCGGTCGACATGTGAGAAAACTGACATGTTTCAAATTAAAACGTGTGATTGCACTCCGTTGTTCACACAGCGTCTAAAAATCCTGGAGATTCACAGGAGCAAAGTGAAACTCACCGAACTGAGTAAAGTTCATGTCTCTCAGATGTACTCGGCTCTGCGTCTCATTGGACAACGTCAACCCCGGTTTGATTCCGGCAAATACTTGAACAGTGTATCTTCCTTTCTGCACGCATGAGCTCACCTCCAAAGGGATAAGCATACATTCAACGTCAATCTCAAATTCAACTTGAAACAGACTCTGCCCTGAATATGATTGCGTACTGTTTCTCTCGCGCTGAAAAGATGTGAGAAGCTGGCTTTGGATTTAGTCCCTTGGCTGCCGAATTTAAATCATGCAGGAAATCAATCCGGGGTGACCAAGCTGCCTGGTCTGATTAAAAGGCGTTCAAACCCTACATTCCAGGCATGTTATAGTGTTCTGGCCTCAACATTCGGTTCAACGTATCGGATCATAAGCACCGCTCCCATTGTGTGCTAATGGTTCTGCTGTTCACACTAACACCTCCTCTGGTCCATCCTTTGTTACTTTATTGCCCGCTTACCACCCACTTTGCCTTTTCGCATTGTGCCATTTATTATTCAATCACTCCTACGCTCCACTGTATCACAAGCATTCCCTTTTGTCCTTCCTCGCTGCCTATTTTTTTCCAGGCGCTATTTTCGTGGAAAAATCTGTAAACTTTACATTTTTCTTAAAAGATCGGAATGATCATCTGACTGAACGTGAGCCCGGGAAATTCATCCACAGAATGTTCACGGCCTGCTGAGTTTTACAGAATGCTTTGTTTTTGTTCATTGTGTTTCTGTATCCATTTTAAGGTGATGTGCTGGTCTGCCCGGGGTCATTCTCTGTCTCTCCAAAATGGTGTGCTATCAGTATCGGATCATTATCTATCTGTTTAAAAGGAATGTGCTGTCTGTCCCGGATTTCAAATTTCAAATTTCAAAAACTGCCTTTGGAGGGTGCAGAATTTTTAGTTTGTTGGAGTGTGTGTGTAAGTGAGAGAGTGCGTGGAAATGTTCTGCGCGATCTTACTGTGCATTTCATGTCATGGGAGGAAAAATGCATTACATGCAACTTGAAGCTACACTGAATTGATTCAACACGCATTCGGGGACTGCCTGACAGGAGAAGAATCTGCTGTGGGATTTTGCTATTTCACATGTGAAAGAAGGCAAATTATATAAGTTAGAAACATAGCGATTTTAGCGAGAGCTTGCGGATGGGCTGTGTGACATGATGAGCTCCTTCCCCCTTATTTTCAAATACAAATCAAATCAAGACAAGACAAGACATGACTGACTGACTGACTTTGTTTATATAAATATATGTATCAATATTTATATATGCATATATTTACATACATTTCCTACTTTTTAACTTTCACAATAAATGTGCTTTTTCTGTTCTGCCTGCATTGGCTCTATTAGATTTGACCTATTTCACAGCACACGCAGCTTCACTCTGATCCTGCAGAAAAGCACTCGCGACTTTAAAAGATGGGCTTTGTAGCCCACATCTTCCCTCGTGGCTTGTCTTACACCATGGGCTTACTGTGTTTGGGTATTTACTGACTGCACACCCTGATTTCCAGTGGATTTCATGCAGTCGCACAGACTTCGTTCAATCAAAAATATATAGATTAAGAAACAATTATTTATTTATTTCAATCAAATCAAATTAAACTTTTTGCAATAAAATTGTAAATTTATTTATTTTCTTATCATGATAAATATATATATGTTTTAAATTGTCTGTTTGACTGGGTTGGTTTTATTTCCCTCCCTCTTTCCTGCTTGTCTGTCACCTGTGGCTTCAACAACCGTCCCAGTCCCGCGTGCTCATGAGAACCGCGCTCAATCACGCACAACACAATTGCATTCAGGAATGATAGAAATCCCACTTTATTCTTCTGAAAGGCAACTGCTGTCCGTGAAGGGCAATTCTACAGCTGTGTAAGAGGGATGTGCTTCCTGTCCAGGATCATTCGGTGTCTGTTTCAACGGGATGGTTGTCAGTTCCGGTTCATCAATTGCCCCTTAAAAACGTATTTTCTCATTATCCGGATCATCCTGTACATTTAAAAAGGAGTGTGATTATCAGCTGTGAGAACCGAATTGTTAAACTGTTGTGTTTCAAGCTACATTGACTTTGCCTGTGTCCGTTTACATTCATATCGCAGCGCATCTGTTCATTACTCAAAATATGCCTATGTTTTCCGATATCCACTCCTTGATGTGACCCTTGTCCCAAATTTGCTCTCAATATAAAAAACAACAAATTATGTACCGACGATAGCGGCCGCGTGGCCTAAAGGATAAGGTGTCTGACTTCGATTGTAACTGTGATCTTATCAGAAGATTGCAGGTTTTGTCCTTCAGCGGTCAGCTATCGCGCCGCGTGAAAGTTTATATTCTTTGTTTTGATTCTGCCTCAAAACCAACCATCTCGGACAGTCACTCACCTGAAGTAAAGGAAGGCTGTGTGCTTTAAGAAGCTAATGGCACATTTCCATCACTGTCGATCTGCTTGCTCGGGCAAAACAAGCGGTGAAGTCGACTTTCGTGCACATTATTTCTGTGTGAATGCAAAAAGTAGGGATGGATGTCTGACTTTGCAGTAAATAGTAGACAAGGTGACTGACAGGTTGAGGCAATGGGCTGCTGATCCAGTATGCCCCCAGCTTCGTCGTTATTGTGTTAAACATTTTCACATAGTTTTTTTATTCAATCACATTTATCCTCATTGCCAAATTCACCTTTTACTGAAAAGGATGCAGCTCGTTGGTGAAGTAATGTCACAAAAAATAATCACTTTTCAAAGGGAAAACTTTAGCTGGACGATGGAGAGGGGTCTCATGAGATCTGTCTCTGATAGTCAGCACAGGCACGATGGGCCGAATAGCAAACTAACGTCAGAAACTGAGAGCTACGTTCCTCACTGTCGGCGGCTCGTTGGTCTAGGGGTATGATTCTCGCTTTGTGATTATAATAATTGAAATGCCAGAGGTCCCGGGTTCAAATCCCGGACGAGCCCTGCCATCTTTTAGTCAAAAAACGACTTCTCAGCCGTTCGACATGTGAGAAAACTGACATGTTTCAAATTAAAACGTGTGATTGCACTCCTTTGTTCACACAGCGTCCAAAAATCCTGGAGAGTCCCAGGAGCAAAGTGAAACTCACCGAACTGATTAAAGTTCATGTCTCTCAGATGTACTCGGCTCTTCGTCTCATTGGACAATCTAAACCCCGGTTTGATTCCGGCAAATAATTGATCAGTGTATCTTCCTTTCTGCACGCATGAGCTCACCACCATTGAAATAAGCATACATTCAACGTCAATCTCAAATTCAACGTGAAACAGACTCTGCCCTGAATATGAGTGCGTCCTGTTTCTCTCGCGCTGAAAAGATGTGAGAAGCAGGCTTTGGATTTAGTCCCTTGGCTGTCGAATTTAAACCGTGCAGGAAATCAATCCGAAATGGCCAAGCTGCCTGGTCTGATTAAAAGGCGTTCAAAACCTACATTCCAGGCATGTTATAGTGTTCTGGACTCAACATTCGGATCATAAGCACCGCTCCCATTGTCTGCTAATGGTTCTGCTGTTCACACTAACACCTCCTCTGGTGCATCCGTTGTTACTTTATTGCCCGCTTACCACCCACTTTGCCTTTTCGCATTGTGTCATTTATTATTCAATCACTCCTACGCTCCGCTGTATCACAGCATTCCCTTTTGTCCTTCCTCGCTACCTATTTTTTTCCAGGCGCTATTTTCGTGGAAAAATCTGTAAACTTTAAATTTTTCTTTAAATATCGGAATGATCATCTGATTGAACTTGAGCCCGGGGAATGCATCCACAGAATGTTCACGGCCTGCTGAGTTTTACAGAATGCTTTGTTTTTGTTCATTGTGTTTCGGTATCCCTTTTAAGGTGATATGCTGGTCTGCCCGGGGTCATTCTCTGTCTCACCAAAATGGTGTGCTATCAGTATCGGATCATTATCTATCTGTTTAAAAGGAATGTGCTGTCTGTCCCGGATTTCAAATTTCAAATTACAAAAACTGCCTTAGGAGGGTGCAGAATGATTAGTTTGTTGGTGTGTTTGTGTAAGTGAGAGAGTGCGTGGAAACGTTCTGCGCGATCTTACTGTGCATTTCATGTCATGGGAGGAAAAATGCATTACATGCAACTTGAAGCCACACTGATTTGATTCAACACGCATTCGGGGACTGCCTGACAGGAGAAGAATCTGCTGTAGTATTTTGCTATTCCACATGTGAAAGAAGGCAAATTATATAAGTTAGAAACATAGCGATTTTAGCGAGAGCTTGCGGATGGGCTGTGTGACATGATGAGCTCCTTCCCCCTTATTTTCAAATACAAATCAAATCAAGACAAGACAAGACATGACTGACTGACTGGCTTTGTTTATGTAAATATATGTATCAATATTTATATATGCATATATTTACATACATTCCCTACTTTTTAACTTTCACAATAAATGTGCTTTGTCTGTTCTGCCTGCATTGGCTCTATTACATTTGACCTATTTCACAGCACACGCAGCTTCACTCTGATTCTGCAGAAAAGCACTCGCGACTTTAAAAGATGGGCTTTGTTGCCCACATCTTCCCTCGTGGCTTGTCTTACACCATGGGCTTACTGTGTTTGGGTATTTACTGACTGCACACCCTGATTTGCAGTGGATTTCATGCAGTCGCACAGACTTCGTTCAATCAAAAATATATCGATTAAGAAACAATTTTTTATTTATTTCAATCAAATCAAATTCAATTTTTTGCAATAAAATTGTAAATTTATTTATTTTCTTATTATGATAAATATATATATGTTTTAAATTGTCTGTTTGTCTGGGTTGGTTTTATTTCCCTCCCTATTTCCTGCTTGTCTATCACCTGTGGCTTCAACAACCGTCCCAGTCCCGCGTGCTTATGAGAACCGCGCTCAATCACGCACAACACAATTGCATTCAGGAATGATGGAAATCCCACTTTATTCTTCTGAAAGGCAACTGCTGTCCGTGAACGGTAATTCTACAGCTGTGTAAGAGGGATGTGCTTCCTGTCCAGGATCATTCGGTGTCTGTTTCAACGGGATGGTTGTCAGTTCCGGTTCATCAATTGCCCCTTTAAAACGTATTTTCTCATTATCCGGATCATCCTGTACAATTAAAAAGGAGTGTGATTATCAGCTGTGAGAACCGAATTGTTAAACTTTTGTGTTTCAAGCTACATTGACTTTGCCTGTGTCCGTGTACATCCATATCGCAGCGCATCTGTTCATTACTCAAAATATGCTCATGTTTTCCGATATCCACTCCTTGATGCAACCCTTGTCCCAAATTTGCTCTCAATATAAAAAACAACAAATTAAGTACCGCCGATAGCGGCCGCGTGGCCTAAAGGATAAGGTGTCTGACTTCGATTGTAACTGTGATCTTATGAGAAGATTGCAGGTTCTAGTCCTGCAGCGGTCAGCTATCGCGCCGCGTGAAATTTTATATTCTTTGTTTTGATTCTGCCTCAAAACCAACCATCTCGGACAGTCACTCACCTGAAGTAAAGGAAGGCTGTGTGCTTTAAGAAGCTAATGGTACATTTTCATCACTGTCGATCTGGTTGCACGGGCAAAACAAGCGGTGAAGTAGACTTTCGTGCACATTATCTCTGTTTGAAAGCAAAAAGTAGGGGATGGATGTCTGACTTTGCAGTAAATCGGAGACAAGGTGACTGACAGGTTGAGGCAATGGACTGCTGATCCAGTATGCCCCCAGCTTCGTTGTTATTGTGTTAAACATTTTCCCCTAGTTTTTTTATTCAATCACATTTATCCTCATTGCCAAATTCACCTTTTACTGAAAAGGATGCAACTCGTTGGTGAAGTAATGTCACAAAAAATAATCACTTCATCAAAGGGAAAACATTAGCAGGACGATGGAGAGGGGGACTCATGAGATCGGTCTCTGAGAGTCAGCACAGGCACGATGGGCCGAATAGCAAACTAACGTCAGCAACTGAGAGCGACGTTTCTCACTGTCGGTGGCTCGTTGGTGTAGGGGTATGATTCTCGCTTTGGGATTATAATAATTGCAAATGCGAGAGGTCCCGGGTTCAAATCGCGGACGAGCCCTGCCAACTTTTAGTCAAAAAACGACGTCTCAGCCGGTCGACATGTGAGAAAACTGATATGTTTCAAATTAAAACGTGTGATTGCACTCCGTTGTTCACACAGCGTCTAAAAATCCTGGAGATTCACAGGAGCAAAGTGAAACTCACCGAACTGAGTAAAATTCATATCTCTCAGATGTACTCGGCTCTGCGTCTCATTGGACAACCGAAACCCCGGTTTGATTCCGGCAAATACTTGATCAGTGTATCTTCCTTTCTGCACGCATGAGCTCACCTCCAAAGGGATAAGCATACATTCAACGTCAATCTCAAATTCAACTTGAAACAGACTCTGCCCTGAATATGATTGCGTCCTGTTTCTCTCGCGCTGAAAAGATGTGAGAAGCTGGCTTTGGATTTAGTCCCTTGGCTGCCGAATTTAAATCATGCAGGAAATCAATCCGGGGTGGCCAAGCTGCCTGGTCTGATTAAAAGGCGTTCAAACCCTACATTCCAGGCATGTTATAGTGTTCTGGCCTCAACATTCGGTTCAACGTATCGGATCATAAGCACCGCTCCCATTGTGTGCTAATGGTTCTGCTGTTCACACTAACACCTCCTCTGATCCATCCTTTGTTACTTTATTGCCCGCTTACCACCCACTTTGCCTTTTCGCATTGTGCCATTTATTATTCAATCACTCCTACGCTCCACTGTATCACAAACATTCCCTTTTGTCCTTCCTCGCTGCCTATTTTTTTCCAGGCGCTATTTTCGTGGAAAAATCTGTAAACTTTACATTTTTCTTAAAAGATCGGAATGATCATCTGACTGAACGTGAGCCCGGGAAATTCATCCACAGAATGTTCACGGCCTGCTGAGTTTTACAGAATGCTTTGTTTTTGTTCATTGTGTTTCTGTATCCCTTTTAAGGTGATGTGCTGGTCTGCCTGGGGTCATTCTCTGTCTCTCCAAAATGGTGTGCTATCAGTATCGGATCATTATCTATCTGTTTAAAAGGAATGTGCTGTCGGTCCCGGATTTCAAATTTCAAATTTCAAAAACTGCCTTTGGAGGGTGCAGAATTTTTAGTTTGTTGGAGTGTTTGTGTAAGTGAGAGAGTGCGTGGAAACGTTCTGCGCGATCTTACTGTGCATTTCATGTCATGGGAGGAAAAATGCATTACATGCAACTTGAAGCCACACTGATTTGATTCAACACGCATTCGGGGACTGCCTGACAGGAGAAGAATCTGCTGTGGGATTTTGCTATTCCACATGTGAAAGAAGGCAAATTATATAAGTTAGAAACATAGCGATTTTAGCGAGAGCTTGCGGATGGGCTGTGTGACATGATGAGCTCCTTCCCCCTTATTTTCAAATACAAATCAAATCAAGACAAGACAAGACATGACTGACTGACTGACTTTGTTTATATAAATATATGTATCAATATTTATATATGCATATATTTACATACATTCCCTACTTTTTAACTTTGACAATAAATGTGCTTTTCTGTTCTGCCTGCATTGGCTCTATTACATTTGACCTCTTTCACAGCACACGCAGCTTCTGTCTGATCCTGCAGAAAAGCAATCGCGACTTTAAAAGATGGCCTTTGTTGCCCACATCTTCCCTTGTGGCTTGTCTTACACCATGGGCTTACTGTGTTTGGGTATTTACTGACTGCACACCCTGATTTGCAGTGGATTTCATGCAGTCGCACAGACTTCGTTCAATCAAAAATATATAGATTAAGAAACAATTTTGTATTTATTTCAATCAAATCAAATTCAATTTTTTGCAATAAAATTGTAAATTTATTTATTGTCTTATTGTGATAAATATATATATGTTTTAAATTGTCTGTTTGTCTGGGTTGGTTTTATTTCCCTCCCTCTTTCCTGCTTGTCTATCACCTGTGGCTTCAACAACCGTCCCAGTCCCGCGTGCTCATGAGAACCGCGCTCAATCACGCACAACACAATTGCATTCAGGAATGATGGAAATCCCACTTTATTCTTCTGAAAGGGAACTGCTGTCCGTGAACGGCAATTCTACAGCTGTGTAAGACGGATGTGCTTCCTGTCCAGGATCATTCGGTGTCTGTTTCAACGGGATGGTTGTCAGTTCCGGTTCATCAATTGCCCCTTTAAAACGTATTTTCTCATTATCCGGATCATCCTGTACAATTAAAAAAGAGTGTGATTATCAGCTGTGAGAACCGAATTGTTAAACGTTTGTGTTTCAAGCTACATTGACTTTGCCTGTGTCCGTGTAAATCCATATCGCAGCGCATCTGTTCATTACTCAAAATATGCTCATGTTTTCCGATATCCACTCCTTGATGCAACCCTTGTCCCAAATTTGCTCTCAATATAAAAAACAACAAATTAAGTACCGCCGATAGCGGCCGCGTGGCCTAAAGGATAAGGTGTCTGACTTCGATTGTAACTGTGATCTTATGAGAAGATTGCAGGTTCTAGTCCTGCAGCGGTCAGCTATCGCACCGCGTGAAATTTTATATTCTTTGTTTGGATTCTGCCTCAAAACCAACCATCTCGGACAGTCACTCACCTGAAGTAAAGGAAGGCTGTGTGCTTTAAGAAGCTAATGGTACATTTTCATCACTGTCGATCTGGTTGCACGGGCAAAACAAGCGGTGAAGTAGACTTTTGTGCACATTATCTCTGTTTGAAAGCAAAAAGTAGGGGATGGATGTCTGACTTTGCAGTAAATAGGAGACAAGGTGACTGACAGGTTGAGGCAATGGACTGCTGATCCCGCATGTCCCCAGCTTCGTCGTTATTGTGTTAAACATTTACCCCTAGTTTTTTTATTCAATCACATTTATCCTCATTGCCAAATTCACCTTTTACTGAAAAGGATGCAGCTCGTTGGTGAAGTAACGTCACAAAAAATAATCACTTCATCAAAGGGAAAACACGAGCAGGACGATGGAAAGGGGGACTCATGAGATCGGTCTCTGAGAGTCAGCACAGGCACGATGGGCCGAATAGCAAACTAATGTCAGAAACTGAGAGCTACGTCCTTCACTGTCGGCGGCTCGTTGGTCTAGGGGTATGATTCTCGCTTTCGGATCATAATAATTGAAATGTGAGAAGTCCCGGGTTCAAATCCCGGACGAGCCCTGCCAACTTTTAGTCAAAAAACGACTTCTCAGCCGGTCGACATGTGAGAAAACTGATATGTTTCAAATTAAAACGTGTGATTGCACTCCGTTGTTCACACAGCGTCTAAAAATCCTGGAGATTCACAAAAGCAAAGTGAAACTCACCGAACTGAGCAAAGTTCATGTCTCTCAGATGTACTCGGCTCTGCGTCTCATTGGACAACGTCAACTCCGGTTTGATTCCGGCAAATACTTGATCAGTGTATCTTCCTTTCTGCACGCATGAGCTCACCTCCAAAGGGATAAGCATACATTCAACGTCAATCTCAAATTCAACTTGAAACAGACTCTGCCCTGAATATGATTGCGTCCTGTTTCTCTCGCGCTGAAAAGATGTGAGAAGCTGGCTTTGGATTTAGTCCCTTGGCTGCCGAATTTAAATCATGCAGGAAATCAATCCGGGGTGGCCAAGCTGCCTGGTCTGATTAAAAGGCGTTCAAACCCTACATTCCAGGCATGTTATAGTGTTCTGGCCTCAACATTCGGTTCAACGTATCGGATCATAAGCACCGCTCCCATTGTCTGCTAATGGTTCTGCTGTTCACACTAACACCTCCTCTGGTCCTTCCTTTGTTACTTTATTGCCCGCTTACCACCCACTTTGCCTTTTCGCATTGTGCCATTTATTATTCAATCACTCCTACGCTCCACTGTATCACAAGCATTCCCTTTTGTCCTTCCTCGCTGCCTATTTTTTTCCAGGCGCTATTTTCGTGGAAAAATCTGTAAACTTTACATTTTTCTTAAAAGATCGGAATGATCATCCGACTGAACGTGAGCCCGGGAAATTCATCCACAGAATGTTCACGGCCTGCAGAGTTTTACAGAATGCTTTGTTTTTGTTCATTGTGTTTCTGTATCCATTTTAAGGTGATGTGCTGGTCTGCCCGGAGTCATTCTCTGTCTCTACAAAATGGTGTGCTATCAGTATCGGATCATTATCTATCTGTTTAAAAGGAATGTGCTGTCTGTCCCGGATTTCAAATTTCAAATTTCAAAAACTGCCTTTGGAGGGTGCAGAATTTTTAGTTTCTTGGAGTGTTTGTGTAAGTGAGAGAGTGCGTGGAAACGTTCTGTGCGATCTTACTGTGCATTTCATGTCATGGGAGGAAAAATGCATTACATGC
This sequence comes from Pristiophorus japonicus, assembly GCF_044704955.1. Taxonomy (NCBI): domain Eukaryota; kingdom Metazoa; phylum Chordata; class Chondrichthyes; family Pristiophoridae; genus Pristiophorus; species Pristiophorus japonicus. The sequence goes on from NW_027254520.1 coordinate 4,061,224, forward strand.
AACTTGAAGCCACACTGATTTGATTCAACACGCATTCGGGGACTGCCTGACAGGAGAAGAATCTGCTGTGGGATTTTGCTATTCCACATGTGAAAGAAGGCAAATTATATAAGTTAGAAACATAGCGATTTTAGCGAGAGCTTACGGATGGGCTGTGTGACATGATGAGCTCCTTCCCCCTTATTTTCAAATACAAATCAAATCAAGACAAGACAAGACATGACTGACTGACTGGCTTTGTTTATGTAAATATATGTATCAATATTTATATATGCATATATTTACATACATTCCCTACTTTTTAACTTTCACAATAAATGTGCTTTGTCTGTTCTGCCTGCATTGGCACTATTACATTTGACCTATTTCACAGCACACGCAGCTTCACTCTGATTCTGCAGAAAAGCACTCGCGACTTTAAAAGATGGGCTTTGTTGCCCACATCTTCCCTCGTGGCTTGTCTTACACCATGGGCTTACTGTGTTTGGGTATTTACTGACTGCACACCCTGATTTGCAGTGGATTTCATGCAGTCGCACAGACTTCGTTCAATCAAAAATATATAGATTAAGAAACAATTTTTTATTTATTTCAATCAAATCAAATTCAATTTTTTGCAATAAAATTGTAAATTTATTTATTTTCTTATTATGATAAATATATATATGTTTTAAATTGTCTGTTTGTCTGGGTTGGTTTTATTTCCCTCCCTATTTCCTGCTTGTCTATCACCTGTGGCTTCAACAACCGTCCCAGTCCCGCGTGCTTATGAGAACCGCGCTCAATCACGCACAACACAATTGCATTCAGGAATGATGGAAATCCCACTTTATTCTTCTGAAAGGCAACTGCTGTCCGTGAACGGTAATTCTACAGCTGTGTAAGAGGGATGTGCTTCCTGTCCAGGATCATTCGGTGTCTGTTTCAACGGGATGGTTGTCAGTTCCGGTTCATCAATTGCCCCTTTAAAACGTATTTTCTCATTATCCGGATCATCCTGTACAATTAAAAAGGAGTGTGATTATCAGCTGTGAGAACCGAATTGTTAAACTTTTGTGTTTCAAGCTACATTGACTTTGCCTGTGTCCGTGTACATCCATATCGCAGCGCATCTGTTCATTACTCAAAATATGCTCATGTTTTCCGATATCCACTCCTTGATGCAACCCTTGTCCCAAATTTGCTCTCAATATAAAAAACAACAAATTAAGCACCGCCGATAGCGGCCGCGTGGCCTAAAGGATAAGGTGTCTGACTTCGATTGTAACTGTGATCTTATGAGAAGATTGCAGGTTCTAGTCCTGCAGCGGTCAGCTATCGCGCCGCGTGAAATTTTATATTCTTTGTTTTGATTCTGCCTCAAAACCAACCAGCTCGGACAGTCACTCACCTGAAGTAAAGGAAGGCTGTGTGCTTTAAGAAGCTAATGGTACATTTTCATCACTGTCGATCTGGTTGCACGGGCAAAACAAGCGGTGAAGTAGACTTTCGTGCACATTATCTCTGTTTGAAAGCAAAAAGTAGGGGATGGATGTCTGACTTTGCAGTAAATCGGAGACAAGGTGACTGACAGGTTGAGGCAATGGACTGCTGATCCAGTATGCCCCCAGCTTCGTTGTTATTGTGTTAAACATTTTCCCCTAGTTTTTTTATTCAATCACATTTATCCTCATTGCCAAATTCACCTTTTACTGAAAAGGATGCAACTCGTTGGTGAAGTAATGTTACAAAAAATAATCACTTCATCAAAGGGAAAACATCAGCAGGACGATGGAGAGGGGGACTCATGAGATCGGTCTCTGAGAGTCAGCACAGGCACAATGGGCCGAATAGCAAACTAACGTCAGAAACTGAGAGCTACGTCCTTCACTGTCGGCGGCTCGTTGGTCTAGGGGTATGATTCTCGCTTTGGGATCATAATAATTGAAATGCGAGAGGTCCCGGGTTCAAATCCCGGACGAGCCCTGCCAACTTTTAGTCAAAAAACGACTTCTCAGCCGGTCGACATGTGAGAAAACTGACATGTTTCAAATTAAAACGTGTGATTGCACTCCGTTGTTCACACAGCGTCTAAAAATCCTGGAGATTCACAGGAGCAAAGTGAAACTCACCGAACTGAGTAAAGTTCATGTCTCTCAGATGTACTCGGCTCTGCGTCTCATTGGACAACGTCAACCCCGGTTTGATTCCGGCAAATACTTGATCAGTGTATCTTCCTTTCTGCACGCATGAGCTCACCTCCAAAGGGATAAGCATACATTCAACGTCAATCTCAAATTCAACTTGAAACAGACTCTGCCCTGAATATGATTGCGTCCTGTTTCTCTCGCGCTGAAAAGATGTGAGAAGCTGGCTTTGGATTTAGTCCCTTGGCTGCCGAATTTAAATCATGCAGGAAATCAATCCGGGGTGGCCAAGCTGCCTGGTCTGATTAAAAGGCGTTCAAACCCTACATTCCAGGCATGTTATAGTGTTCTGGCCTCAACATTCGGTTCAACGTATCGGATCATAAGCACCGCTCCCATTGTGTGCTAATGGTTCTGCTGTTCACACTAACACCTCCTCTGATCCATCCTTTGTTACTTTATTGCCCGCTTACCACCCACTTTGCCTTTTCGCATTGTGCCATTTATTATTCAATCACTCCTACGCTCCACTGTATCAGAAGCATTCGCTTTTGTCCTTCCTCGCTGCCTATTTTTTTCCAGGCGCTATTTTCGTGGAAAAATCTGTAAACTTTACATTTTTCTTAAAAGATCGGAATGATCATCTGACTGAACGTGAGCCCGGGAAATTCATCCACAGAATGTTCACGGCCTGCTGAGTTTTACAGAATGCTTTGTTTTTGTTCATTGTGTTTCTGTATCCATTTTCAGGTGATGTGCTGGTCTGCCCGGGGTCATTCTCTGTCTCTACAAAATGGTGTGCTATCAGTATCGGATCATTATCTATCTGTTTAAAAGGAATGTGCTGTCTGTCCCGGATTTCAAATTTCAAATTTCAAAAACTGCCTTTGGAGGGTGCAGAATTTTTAGTTTGTTGGAGTGTTTGTGTAAGTGAGAGAGTGCGTGGAAACGTTCTGCGCGATCTTACTGTGCATTTCATGTCATGGGAGGAAAAATGCATTACATGCAACTTGAAGCCACGCTGATTTGATTCAACACGCATTCGGGGACTGCCTGACAGGAGAAGAATCTGCTGTGGGATTTTGCTATTCCACATGTGAAAGAAGGCAAATTATATAAGTTAGAAACATAGCGATTTTAGCGAGAGCTTGCGGATGGGCTGTGTGACATGATGAGCTCCTTCCCCCTTATTTTCAAATACAAATCAAATCAAGACAAGACAAGACATGACTGACTGACTGACTTTGTTTATATAAATATATATATCAATATTTATATATGCATATATTTACATACATTCCCTACTTTTTAACTTTCACAATAAATGTGCCTTTTTCTGTTCTGCCTGCATTGGCTCTATTACATTTGACCTATTTCACAGCACACGCAGCTTCACTCTGATCCTGCAGAAAAGCACTCGCGACTTTAAAAGATGGGCTTTGTTGTCCACATCTTCCCTCGTGGCTTGTCTTACACCATGTGTTCACTGTGTTTGGGTATTTACTGACTGCACACCCTGATTTCCAGTGGATTTCATGCAGTCGCACAGACTTCGTTCAATCAAAAATATATAGATTAAGAAACAATTATTTATTTATTTCAATCAAATCAAATTAAATTTTTTGCAATAAAATTGTAAAGTTATTTATTTTCTTATCATGATAAATATATATATGTTTTAAATTGTCTGTTTGACTGGGTTGGTTTTATTTCCCTCTCTCTTTCCTGCTTGTCTGTCACCTGTGGCTTCAACAACCGTACCAGTCCCGCGCGCTCATGAGAACCGCGCTCAATCACGCACAACACAATTGCATTCAGGAATGATAGAAATCCCACTTTATTCTTCTGAAAGGCAACTGCTGTCCGTGAAGGGCAATTCTACAGCTGTGTAAGATGGATGTGCTTCCTGTCCAGGATCATTCGGTGTCTGTTTCAACGGGATGGTTGTCAGTTCCGGTTCATCAATTGCCCCTTTAAAACGTATTTTCTCATTATCCGGATCATCCTGTACATTTAAAAAGGAGTGTGATTATCAGCTGTGAGAACCGAATTGTTAAACTGTTGTGTTTCAAGCTATATTGACTTTGCCTGTGTCCGTGTACATCCATATCGCAGCGCATCTGTTCATTACTCAAAATATGCTCATGTTTTCCGATATCCACTCCTTGATGCAACCCTTGTCCCAAATTTGCTCTCAATATAAAAAACAACAAATTATGCATCGACGATAGCGGCCGCGTGGCCTAAAGGATAAGGTGTCTGACTTCGATTGTAACTGTGATCTTATGAGAAGATTGCAGGTTCTAGTCCTGCAGCGGTCAGCTATCGCGCCGCGTGAAATTTTATATTCTTTGTTTTGATTCTGCCTCAAAACCAACCATCTCGGACAGTCACTCACCTGAAGTAAAGGAAGGCTGTGTGCTTTAAGAAGCTAATGGCATATTTTCATCACTGTCGATCTGGTTGCACGGGCAAAACAAGCGGTGAAGTAGACTTTCGTGCACATTATTTCTGTTTGAATGCAAAAATAGGGGATGGATGTCTGACTTTGCAGTAGATAGGAGACAAGGTGACTGACAGGTTGAGGCAATGGACTGCTGATCCAGTATGCCCCCAGCTTCGTCGTTATTGTGTTAAACGCTTTCCCCTCGTTTTTTTATTCAATCACATTTATCCTCATTGCCAAATTCACCTTTTACTGAAAAGGATGCAGCTCGTTGGTGAAGTAATGTCACAAAAAATAATCACTTCATCAAAGGGAAAACACGAGCAGGACGATGGAAAGGGGGACTCATGAGATCGGTCTCTGAGAGTCAGCACAGGCACGATTGGCCGAATAGCAAACTAACGTCAGAAACTGAGAGCTACGTCCTTCACTGTCGGCGGCTCGTTGGTCTAGGGGTATGATTCTCGCTTTGGGATCATAATAATTGAAATGCGAGAGGTCCCGGGTTCAAATCCCGGACGAGCCCTGCCAACTTTTAATCAAAAAACGACTTCTCAGCCGGTCGACATGTGAGAAAACTGACATGTTTCAAATTAAAACGTGTGATTGCACTCCGTTGTTCACACAGCGTCTAAAAATCCTGGAGATTCACAGGAGCAAAGTGAAACTCACCGAACTGAGTAAAGTTCATGTCTCTCAGATGTACTCGGCTCTGCGTCTCATTGGACAACGTCAACCCCGGTTTGATTCCGGCAAATACTTGATCAGTGTATCTTCCTTTCTGCACGCATGAGCTCACCTCCAAAGGGATAAGCATACATTCAACGTCAATCTCAAATTCAACTTGAAACAGACTCTGCCCTGAATATGATTGCGTCCTGTTTCTCTCGCGCTGAAAAGATGTGAGAAGCTGGCTTTGGATTTGGTCCCTTGGCTGCCGAATTTAAATCATGCAGGAAATCAATCCGGGGTGGCCAAGCTGCCTGGTCTGATTAAAAGCCGTTCAAACCCTACATTCCAGGCATGTTATAGTGTTCTGGCCTCAACATTCGGTTCAACGTATCGGATCATAAGCACCGCTCCCATTGTCTGCTAATGGTTCTGCTGTTCACACTAACACCTCCTCTGGTCCATCCTTTGTTACTTTATTGCCCGCTTACCACCCACTTTGCCTTTTCGCATTGTGCCATTTATTATTCAATCACTCCTACGCTCCACTGTATCACAAACATTCCCTTTTGTCCTTCCTCGCTGCCTATTTTTTTCCAGGCGCTATTTTCGTGGAAAAATCTGTAAACTTTACATTTTTCTTAAAAGATCGGAATGATCATCTGACTGAACGTGAGCCCGGGAAATTCATCCACAGAATGTTCACGGCCTGCTGAGTTTTACAGAATGCTTTGTTTTTGTTCATTGTGTTTCTGTATCCCTTTTAAGGTGATGTGCTGGTCTGCCTGGGGTCATTCTCTGTCTCTCCAAAATGGTGTGCTATCAGTATCGGATCATTATCTATCTGTTTAAAAGGAATGTGCTGTCGGTCCCGGATTTCAAATTTCAAATTTCAAAAACTGCCTTTGGAGGGTGCAGAATTTTTAGTTTGTTGGAGTGTTTGTGTAAGTGAGAGAGTGCGTGGAAACGTTCTGCGCGATCTTACTGTGCATTTCATGTCATGGGAGGAAAAATGCATTACATGCAACTTGAAGCCACACTGATTTGATTCAACACGCATTCGGGGACTGCCTGACAGGAGAAGAATCTGCTGTGGGATTTTGCTATTCCACATGTGAAAGAAGGCAAATTATATAAGTTAGAAACATAGCGATTTTAGCGAGAGCTTGCGGATGGGCTGTGTGACATGATGAGCTCCTTCCCCCTTATTTTCAAATACAAATCAAATCAAGACAAGACAAGACATGACTGACTGACTGACTTTGTTTATATAAATATATGTATCAATATTTATATATGCATATATTTACATACATTCCCTACTTTTTAACTTTGACAATAAATGTGCTTTTCTGTTCTGCCTGCATTGGCTCTATTACATTTGACCTCTTTCACAGCACACGCAGCTTCTGTCTGATCCTGCAGAAAAGCAATCGCGACTTTAAAAGATGGCCTTTGTTGCCCACATCTTCCCTTGTGGCTTGTCTTACACCATGGGCTTACTGTGTTTGGGTATTTACTGACTGCACACCCTGATTTGCAGTGGATTTCATGCAGTCGCACAGACTTCGTTCAATCAAAAATATATAGATTAAGAAACAATTTTGTATTTATTTCAATCAAATCAAATTCAATTTTTTGCAATAAAATTGTAAATTTATTTATTGTCTTATTGTGATAAATATATATATGTTTTAAATTGTCTGTTTGTCTGGGTTGGTTTTATTTCCCTCCCTCTTTCCTGCTTGTCTATCACCTGTGGCTTCAACAACCGTCCCAGTCCCGCGTGCTCATGAGAACCGCGCTCAATCACGCACAACACAATTGCATTCAGGAATGATGGAAATCCCACTTTATTCTTCTGAAAGGCAACTGCTGTCCGTGAACGGCAATTCTACAGCTGTGTAAGACGGATGTGCTTCCTGTCCAGGATCATTCGATGTCTGTTTCAACGGGATGGTTGTCAGTTCCGGTTCATCAATTGACCCTTTAAAACGTATTTTCTCATTATCCGGATCATCCTGTACAATTAAAAAAGAGTGTGATTATCAGCTGTGAGAACCGAATTGTTAAACGTTTGTGTTTCAAGCTACATTGACTTTGCCTGTGTCCGTGTACATCCATATCGCAGCGCATCTGTTCATTACTCAAAATATGCTCATGTTTTCCGATATCCACTCCTTGATGCAACCCTTGTCCCAAATTTGCTCTCAATATAAAAAACAACAAATTAAGTACCGCCGATAGCGGCCGCGTGGCCTAAAGGATAAGGTGTCTGACTTCGATTGTAACTGTGATCTTATGAGAAGATTGCAGGTTCTAGTCCTGCAGCGGTCAGCTATCGCGCCGCGTGAAATTTTATATTCTTTGTTTGGATTCTGCCTCAAAACCAACCATCTCGGACAGTCACTCACCTGAAGTAAAGGAAGGCTGTGTGCTTTAAGAAGCTAATGGTACATTTTCATCACTGTCGATCTGGTTGCACGGGCAAAACAAGCGGTGAAGTAGACTTTCGTGCACATTATCTCTGTTTGAAAGCAAAAAGTAGGGGATGGATGTCTGACTTTGCAGTAAATAGGAGACAAGGTGACTGACAGGTTGAGGCAATGGACTGCTGATCCCGCATGCCCCCAGCTTCGTCGTTATTGTGTTAAACATTTTCCCCTAGTTTTTTTATTCAATCACATTTATCCTCATTGCCAAATTCAACTTTTACTGAAAAGGATGCAGCTCGTTGGTGAAGTAATGTCACAAAAAATAATCACTTCATCAAAGGGAAAACACGAGCAGCACGATGGAAAGGGGGACTCATGAGATCGGTCTCTGAGAGTCAGCACAGGCACGATGGGCCGAATAGCAAACTAACGTCAGAAACTGAGAGCTACGTCCTTCACTGTCGGCGGCTCGTTGGTCTAGGGGTATGATTCTCGCTTTCGGATCATAATAATTGAAATGCGAGAGGTCCCGGGTTCAAATCCCGGACGAGCCCTGCCAACTTTTAGTCAAAAAACGACTTCTCAGCCGGTCGACATGTGAGAAAACTGATATGTTTCAAATTAAAACGTGTGATTGCACTCCTTTGTTCACACAGCGTCCAAAAATCCTGGAGAGTCCCAGGAGCAAAGTGAAACTCACCGAACTGATTAAAGTTCATGTCTCTCAGATGTACTCGGCTCTTCGTCTCATTGGACAATCTAAACCCCGGTTTGATTCCGGCAAATAATTGATCAGTGTATCTTCCTTTCTGCACGCATGAGCTCACCACCATTGAAATAAGCATACATTCAACGTCAATCTCAAATTCAACGTGAAACAGACTCTGCCCTGAATATGAGTGCGTCCTGTTTCTCTCGCGCTGAAAAGATGTGAGAAGCAGGCTTTGGATTTAGTCCCTTGGCTGTCGAATTTAAACCGTGCAGGAAATCAATCCGGGGTGGCCAAGCTGCCTGGTCTGATTAAGAGGCGTTCAAAACCTACATTCCAGGCATGTTATAGTGTTCTGGACTCAACATTCGGATCATAAGCACCGCTCCCATTGTCTGCTAATGGTTCTGCTGTTCACACTAACACCTCCTCTGGTGCATCCGTTGTTACTTTATTGCCCGCTTACCACCCACTTTGCCTTTTCGCATTGTGTCATTTATTATTCAATCACTCCTACGCTCCGCTGTATCACAGCATTCCCTTTTGTCCTTCCTCGCTGCCTATATTTTTCCAGGCGCTATTTTCGTGGAAAAATCTGTAAACTTTACATTTTTCTTTAAATATCGGAATGATCATCTGATTGAACTTGAGCCCGGGGAATGCATCCACAGAATGTTCACGGCCTGCTGAGTTTTACAGAATGTTTTGTTTTTGTTCATTGTGTTTCGGTATCCCTTTTAAGGTGATATGCTGGTCTGCCCGGGGTCATTCTCTGTCTCACCAAAATGGTGTGCTATCAGTATCGGATCATTATCTATCTGTTTAAAAGGAATGTGCTGTCTGTCCCGGATTTCAAATTTCAAATTACAAAAACTGCCTTAGGAGGGTGCAGAATGATTAGTTTGTTGGTGTGTTTGTGTAAGTGAGAGAGTGCGTGGAAACGTTCTGCGCGATCTTACTGTGCATTTCATGTCATGGGAGGAAAAATGCATTACATGCAACTTGAAGCCACACTGATTTGATTCAACACGCATTCGGGGACTGCCTGACAGGAGAAGAATCTGCTGTAGTATTTTGCTATTCCACATGTGAAAGAAGGCAAATTATATAAGTTAGAAACATAGCGATTTTAGCGAGAGCTTGCGGATGGGCTGTGTGACATGATGAGCTCCTTCCCCCTTATTTTCAAATACAAATCAAATCAAGACAAGACAAGACATGACTGACTGACTGGCTTTGTTTATGTAAATATATGTATCAATATTTATATATGCATATATTTACATACATTCCCTACTTTTTAACTTTCACAATTAATGTGCTTTGTCTGTTCTGCCTGCATTGGCTCTATTACATTTGACCTATTTCACAGCACACGCAGCTTCACTCTGATTCTGCAGAAAAGCACTCGCGACTTTAAAAGATGGGCTTTGTTGCCCACATCTTCCCTCGTGGCTTGTCTTACACCATGGGCTTACTGCGTTTGGGTATTTACTGACTGCACACCCTGATTTGCAGTGGATTTCATGCAGTCGCACAGACTTCGTTCAATCAAAAATATATCGATTAAGAAACAATTTTTTATTTATTTCAATCAAATCAAATTCAATTTTTTGCAATAAAATTGTAAATTTATTTATTTTCTTATTATGATAAATATATATATGTTTTAAATTGTCTGTTTGTCTGGGTTGGTTTTATTTCCCTCCCTATTTCCTGCTTGTCCATCACCTGTGGCTTCAACAACCGTCCCAGTCCCGCGTGCTTATGAGAACCGCGCTCAATCACGCACAACACAATTGCATTCAGGAATGATGGAAATCCCACTTTATTCTTCTGAAAGGCAACTGCTGTCCGTGAACGGTAATTCTACAGCTGTGTAAGAGGGATGTGCTTCCTGTCCAGGATCATTCGGTGTCTGTTTCAACGGGATGGTTGTCAGTTCCGGTTCATCAATTGCCCCTTTAAAACGTATTTTCTCATTATCCGGATCATCCTGTACAATTAAAAAGGAGTGTGATTATCAGCTGTGAGAACCGAATTGTTAAACTTTTGTGTTTCAAGCTACATTGACTTTGCCTGTGTCCGTGTACATCCATATCGCAGCGCATCTGTTCATGACTCAAAATATGCTCATGTTTTCCGATATCCACTCCTTGATGCAACCCTTGTCCCAAATTTGCTCTCAATATAAAAAACAACAAATTAAGTACCGCCGATAGCGGCCGCGTGGCCTAAAGGATAAGGTGTCTGACTTCGATTGTAACTGTGATCTTATGAGAACATTGCAGGTTCTAGTCCTGCAGCGGTCAGCTATCGCGCCGCGTGAAATTTTATATTCTTTGTTTTGATTCTGCCTCAAAACCAACCATCTCGGACAGTCACTCACCTGAAGTAAAGGAAGGCTGTGTGCTTTAAGAAGCTAATGGTACATTTTCATCACTGTCGATCTGGTTGCACGGGCAAAACAAGCGGTGAAGTAGACTTTCGTGCACATTATCTCTGTTTGAAAGCAAAAAGTAGGGGATGGATGTCTGACTTTGCAGTAAATCGGAGACAAGGTGACTGACAGGTTGAGGCAATGGACTGCTGATCCAGTATGCCCCCAGCTTCGTTGTTATTGTGTTAAACATTTTCCCCTAGTTTTTTTATTCAATCACATTTATCCTCATTGCCAAATTCACCTTTTACTGAAAAGGATGCAACTCGTTGGTGAAGTAATGTCACAAAAAATAATCACTTCATCAAAGGGAAAACATTAGCAGGACGATGTATAGGGGGACTCATGAGATCGGTCTCTGAGAGTCAGCACAGGCACGATGGGCCGAATAGCAAACTAACGTCAGCAACTGAGAGCGACGTTTCTCACTGTCGGTGGCTCGTTGGTGTAGGGGTATGATTCTCGCTTTGGGATTATAATAATTCCAAATGCGAGAGGTCCCGGGTTCAAATCGCGGACGAGCCCTGCCAACTTTTAGTCAAAAAACGACGTCTCAGCCGGTCGACATGTGAGAAAACTGATATGTTTCAAATTAAAACGTGTGATTGCACTCCGTTGTTCACACAGCGTCTAAAAATCCTGGAGATTCACAGGAGCAAAGTGAAACTCACCGAACTGAGTAAAATTCATATCTCTCAGATGTACTCGGCTCTGCGTCTCATTGGACAACCGAAACCCCGGTTTGATTCCGGCAAATACTTGATCAGTGTATCTTCCTTTCTGCACGCATGAGCTCACCTCCAAAGGGATAAGCATACATTCAACGTCAATCTCAAATTCAACTTGAAACAGACTCTGCCCTGAATATGATTGCGTCCTGTTTCTCTCGCGCTGAAAAGATGTGAGAAGCTGGCTTTGGATTTAGTCCCTTGGCTGCCGAATTTAAATCATGCAGGAAATCAATCCGGGGTGGCCAAGCTGCCTGGTCTGATTAAAAGGCGTTCAAACCCTACATTCCAGGCATGTTATAGTGTTCTGGCCTCAACATTCGGTTCAACGTATCGGATCATAAGCACCGCTCCCATTGTCTGCTAATGGTTCTGCTGTTCACACTAACACCTCCTCTGGTCCATCCTTTGTTACTTTATTGCCCGCTTACCACCCACTTTGCCTTTTCGCATTGTGCCATTTATTATTCAATCACTCCTACGCTCCACTGTATCACAAACATTCCCTTTTGTCCTTCCTCGCTGCCTATTTTTTTCCAGGCGCTATTTTCGTGGAAAAATCTGTAAACTTTACATTTTTCTTAAAAGATCGGAATGATCATCTGACTGAACGTGAGCCCGGGAAATTCATCCACAGAATGTTCACGGCCTGCTGAGTTTTACAGAATGCTTTGTTTTTGTTCATTGTGTTTCTGTATCCCTTTTAAGGTGATGTGCTGGTCTGCCTGGGGTCATTCTCTGTCTCTCCAAAATGGTGTGCTATCAGTATCGGATCATTATCTATCTGTTTAAAAGGAATGTGCTGTCGGTCCCGAATTTCAAATTTCAAATTTCAAAAACTGCCTTTGGAGGGTGCAGAATTTTTAGTTTGTTGGAGTGTTTGTGTAAGTGAGAGAGTGCGTGGAAACGTTCTGCGCGATCTTACTGTGCATTTCATGTCATGGGAGGAAAAATGCATTACATGCAACTTGAAGCCACACTGATTTGATTCAACACGCATTCGGGGACTGCCTGACAGGAGAAGGATCTGCTGTGGGATTTTGCTATTCCACATGTGAAAGAAGGCAAATTATATAAGTTAGAAACATAGCGATTTTAGCGAGAGCTTGCGGATGGGCTGTGTGACATGATGAGCTCCTTCCCCCTTATTTTCAAATACAAATCAAATCAAGACAAGACAAGACATGACTGACTGACTGACTTTGTTTATATAAATATATGTATCAATATTTATATATGCATATATTTACATAGATTCCCTACTTTTTAACTTTGACAATAAATGTGCTTTTCTGTTCTGCCTGCATTGGCTCTATTACATTTGACCTCTTTCACAGCACACGCAGCTTCTGTCTGATCCTGCAGAAAAGCAATCGCGACTTTAAAAGATGGCCTTTGTTGCCCACATCTTCCCTTGTGGCTTGTCTTACACCATGGGCTTACTGTGTTTGGGTATTTACTGACTGCACACCCTGATTTGCAGTGGATTTCATGCAGTCGCACAGACTTCGTTCAATCAAAAATATATAGATTAAGAAACAATTTTGTATTTATTTCAATCAAATCAAATTCAATTTTTTGCAATAAAATTGTAAATTTATTTATTGTCTTATTGTGATAAATATATATATGTTTTAAATTGTCTGTTTGTCTGGGTTGGTTTTATTTCCCTCCCTCTTTCCTGCTTGTCTGTCACCTGTGGCTTCAACAACCGTCCCAGTCCCGCGTGCTCATGAGAACCGCGCTCAATCACGCACAACACAATTGCATTCAGGAATGATGGAAATCCCACTTTATTCTTCTGAAAGGCAACTGCTGTCCGTGAACGGCAATTCTACAGCTGTGTAAGACGGATGTGCTTCCTGTCCAGGATCATTCGGTGTCTGTTTCAACGGGATGGTTGTCAGTTCCGGTTCATCAATTGCCCCTTTAAAACGTATTTTCTCATTATCCGGATCATCCTGTACAATTAAAAAAGAGTGTGATTATCAGCTGTGAGAACCGAATTGTTAAACGTTTGTGTTTCAACCTACATTGACTTTGCCTGTGTCCGTGTACATCCATATCGCAGCGCATCTGTTCATTACTCAAAATATGCTCATGTTTTCCGATATCCACTCCTTGATGCAACCCTTGTCCCAAATTTGCTCTCAATATAAAAAACAACAAATTAAGTACCGCCGATAGCGGCCGCGTGGCCTAAAGGATAAGGTGTCTGACTTCGATTGTAACTGTGATCTTATGAGAAGATTGCAGGTTCTAGTCCTGCAGCGGTCAGCTATCGCGCCGCGTGAAATTTTATATTCTTTGTTTTGATTCTGCCTCAAAACCAACCATCTCGGACAGTCACTCACCTGAAGTAAAGGAAGGCTGTGTGCTTTAAGAAGCTAATGGTACATTTTCATCACTGTCGATCTGGTTGCACGGGCAAAACAAGCGGTGAAGTAGACTTTCGTGCACATTATCTCTGTTTGAAAGCAAAAAGTAGGGGATGGATGTCTGACTTTGCAGTAAATAGGAGACAAGGTGACTGACAGGTTGAGGCAATGGACTGCTGATCCCGCATGCCCCCAGCTTCGTCGTTATTGTGTTAAACATTTTCCCCTAGTTTTTTTATTCAATCACATTTATCCTCATTGCCAAATTCAACTTTTACTGAAAAGGATGCAGCTCGTTGGTGAAGTAATGTCACAAAAAATAATCACTTCATCAAAGGGAAAACACGAGCAGGACGATGGAAAGGGGGACTCATGAGATCGGTCTCTGAGAGTCAGCACAGGCACGATGGGCCGAATAGCAAACTAACGTCAGAAACTGAGAGCTACGTCCTTCACTGTCGGCGGCTCGTTGGTCTAGGGGTATGATTCTCGCTTTCGGATCATAATAATTGAAATGCGAGAGGTCCCGGGTTCAAATCCCGGACGAGCCTTGCCAACTTTTAGTCAAAAAACGACTTCTCAGCCGGTCGACATGTGAGAAAACTGATATGTTTCAAATTAAAACGTGTGATTGCACTCCGTTGTTCACACAGCGTCTAAAAATCCTGGAGATTCACAGGAGCAAAGTGAAACTCACCGAACTGAGCAAAGTTCATGTCTCTCAGATGTACTCGGCTCTGCGTCTCATTGGACAACGTCAACTCCGGTTTGATTCCGTCAAATACTTGATCAGTGTATCTTCCTTTCTGCACGCATGAGCTCACCTCCAAAGGGATAAGCATACATTCAACGTCAATCTCAAATTCAACTTGAAACAGACTCTGCCCTGAATATGATTGCGTCCTGTTTCTCTCGCGCTGAAAAGATGTGAGAAGCTGGCTTTGGATTTAGTCCCTTGGCTGCCGAATTTAAATCATGCAGGAAATCAATCCGGGGTGGCCAAGCTGCCTGGTCTGATTAAAAGGCGTTCAAACCCTACATTCCAGGCATGTTATAGTGTTCTGGCCTCAACATTCGGTTCAACGTATCGGATCATAAGCACCGCTCCCATTGTCTGCTAATGGTTCTGCTGTTCACACTAACACCTCCTCTGGTCCTTCCTTTGTTACTTTATTGCCCGCTTACCACCCACTTTGCCTTTTCGCATTGTGCCATTTATTATTCAATCACTCCTACGCTCCACTGTATCACAAGCACTCCCTTTTGTCCTTCCTCGCTGCCTATTTTTTTCCAGGCGCTATTTTCGTGGAAAAATCTGTAAACTTTACATTTTTCTTAAAAGATCGGAATGATCATCCGACTGAACGTGAGCCCGGGAAATTCATCCACAGAATGTTCACGGCCTGCAGAGTTTTACAGAATGCTTTGTTTTTGTTCATTGTGTTTCTGTATCCCTTTTAAGGTGATGTGCTGGTCTGCCCGGGGTCATT
Organism: Pristiophorus japonicus; assembly: GCF_044704955.1. Taxonomy (NCBI): domain Eukaryota; kingdom Metazoa; phylum Chordata; class Chondrichthyes; family Pristiophoridae; genus Pristiophorus; species Pristiophorus japonicus. Next base: position 4,076,645 of record NW_027254520.1, read on the forward strand.
CTCTGTCTCTACAAAATGGTGTGCTATCAGTATCGGATCATTATCTATCTGTTTAAAAGGAATGTGCTGTCTGTCCCGGATTTCAAATTTCAAATTTCAAAAACTGCCTTTGGAGCGTGCAGAATTTTTAGTTTGTTGGAGTGTTTGTGTAAGTGAGAGAGTGCGTGGAAACGTTCTGCGCGATCTTACTGTGCATTTCATGTCATGGGAGGAAAAATGCATTACATGCAACTTGAAGCCACACTGATTTGATTCAACACGCATTCGGGGACTGCCTGACAGGAGAAGAATCTGCTGTGGGATTTTGCTATTCCACATGTGAAAGAAGGCAAATTATATAAGTTAGAAACATAGCGATTTTAGCGAGAGCTTGCGGATGGGCTGTGTGACATGATGAGCTCCTTCCCCCTTATTTTCAAATACAAATCAAATCAAGACAAGACAAGACATGACTGACTGACTGACTTTGTTTATATAAATATATATATCAATATTTATATATGCATATATTTACATACATTCCCTACTTTTTAACTTTCACAATAAATGTGCTTTGTCTGTTCTGCCTGCATTGGCTCTATTACATTTGACCTATTTCACAGCACACGCAGCTTCACTCTGATCCTGCAGAAAAGCACTCGCGACTTTAAAAGATGGGCTTTGTTGTCCACATCTTCCCTCGTGGCTTGTCTTACACCATGTGTTCACTGTGTTTGGGTATTTACTGACTGCACACCCTGATTTCCAGTGGATTTCATGCAGTCGCACAGACTTCGTTCAATCAAAAATATATAGATTAAGAAACAATTATTTATTTATTTCAATCAAATCAAATTAAATTTTTTGCAATAAAATTGTAAATTTATTTATTTTCTTATCATGATAAATATATATATGTTTTAAATTGTCTGTTTGACTGGGTTGGTTTTATTTCCCTCCCTCTTTCCTGCTTGTCTGTCACCTGTGGCTTCAACAACCGTCCCAGTCCCGCGCGCTCATGAGAACCGCGCTCAATCACGCACAACACAATTGCATTCAGGAATGATAGAAATCCCACTTTATTCTTCTGAAAGGCAACTGCTGTCCGTGAAGGGCAATTCTACAGCTGTGTAAGATGGATGTGCTTCCTGTCCAGGATCATTCGGTGTCTGTTTCAACGGGATGGTTGTCAGTTCCGGTTCATCAATTGCCCCTTTAAAACGTATTTTCTCATTATCCGGATCATCCTGTACATTTAAAAAGGAGTGTGATTATCAGCTGTGAGAACGGAATTGTTAAACTGTTGTGTTTCAAGCTATATTGACTTTGCCTGTGTCCGTGTACATCCATATCGCAGCGCATCTGTTCATTACTCAAAATATGCTCATGTTTTCCGATATCCACTCCTTGATGCAACCCTTGTCCCAAATTTGCTCTCAATATAAAAAACAACAAATTATGCACCGACGATAGCGGCCGCGTGGCCTAAAGGATAAGGTGTCTGACTTCGATTGTAACTGTGATCTTATGAGAAGATTGCAGGTTCTAGTCCTGCAGCGGTCAGCTATCGCGCCGAGTGAAATTTTATATTCTTTGTTTTGATTCTGCCTCAAAACCAACCATCTCGGACAGTCACTCACCTGAAGTAAAGGAAGGCTGTGTGCTTTAAGAAGCTAATGGCATATTTTCATCACTGTCGATCTGGTTGCACGGGCAAAACAAGCGGTGAAGTAGACTTTCGTGCACATTATTTCTGTTTGAATGCAAAAATAGGGGATGGATGTCTGACTTTGCAGTAGATAGGAGACAAGGTGACTGACAGGTTGAGGCAATGGACTGCTGATCCAGTATGCCCCCAGCTTCGTCGTTATTGTGTTAAACGCTTTCCCCTCGTTTTTTTATTCAATCACATTTATCCTCATTGCCAAATTCACCTTTTACTGAAAAGGATGCAGCTCGTTGGTGAAGTAATGTCACAAAAAATAATCACTTCATCAAAGGGAAAACACGAGCAGGACGATGGAAAGGGGGACTCATGAGATCGGTCTCTGAGAGTCAGCACAGGCACGATTGGCCGAATAGCAAACTAACGTCAGAAACTGAGAGCTACGTCCTTCACTGTCGGCGGGTCGTTGGTCTAGGGGTATGATTCTCGCTTTGGGATCATAATAATTGAAATGCGAGAGGTCCCTGGTTCAAATCCCGGACGAGCCCTGCCAACTTTTAGTCAAAAAACGACTTCTCAGCCGGTCGACATGTGAGAAAACTGACATGTTTCAAATTAAAACGTGTGATTGCACTCCGTTGTTCACACAGCGTCTAAAAATCGTGGAGATTCACAGGAGCAAAGTGAAACTCACCGAACTGAGTAAAGTTCATGTCTCTCAGATGTACTCGGCTCTGCGTCTCATTGGACAACGTCAACCCCGGTTTGGTTCCGGCAAATACTTGATCAGTGTATCTTCCTTTCTGCACGCATGAGCTCACCTCCAAAGGGATAAGCATACATTCAACGTCAATCTCAAATTCAACTTGAAACAGACTCTGCCCTGAATATGATTGCGTCCTGTTTCTCTCGCGCTGAAAAGATGTGAGAAGCTGGCTTTGGATTTGGTCCCTTGGCTGCCGAATTTAAATCATGCAGGAAATCAATCCGGGGTGGCCAAGCTGCCTGGTCTGATTAAAAGCCGTTCAAACCCTACATTCCAGGCATGTTATAGTGTTCTGGCCTCAACATTCGGTTCAACGTATCGGATCATAAGCACCGCTCCCATTGTCTGCTAATGGTTCTGCTGTTCACACTAACACCTCCTCTGGTCCATCCTTTGTTACTTTATTGCCCGCTTACCACCCACTTTGCCTTTTCGCATTGTGCCATTTATTATTCAATCACTCCTACGCTCCACTGTATCACAAACATTCCCTTTTGTCCTTCCTCGCTGCCTATTTTTTTCCAGGCGCTATTTTCGTGGAAAAATCTGTAAACTTTACATTTTTCTTAAAAGATCGGAATGATCATCCGACTGAACGTGAGCCCGGGAAATTCATCCACAGAATGTTCACGGCCTGCTGAGTTTTACAGAATGCTTTGTTTTTGTTCATTGTGTTTCTGTATCCCTTTTAAGGTGATGTGCTGGTCTGCCTGGGGTCATTCTCTGTCTCTCCAAAATGGTGTGCTATCAGTATCGGATCATTATCTATCTGTTTAAAAGGAATGTGCTGTCGGTCCCGGATTTCAAATTTCAAATTTCAAAAACTGCCTTTGGAGGGTGCAGAATTTTTAGTTTGTTGGAGTGTTTGTGTAAGTGAGAGAGTGCGTGGAAACGTTCTGCGCGATCTTACTGTGCATTTCATGTCATGGGAGGAAAAATGGATTACATGCAACTTGAAGCCACACTGATTTGATTCAACACGCATTCGGGGACTGCCTGACAGGAGAAGAATCTGCTGTGGGATTTTGCTATTCCACATGTGAAAGAAGGCAAATTATATAAGTTAGAAACATAGCGATTTTAGCGAGAGCTTGCGGATGGGCTGTGTGACATGATGAGCTCCTTCCCCCTTATTTTCAAATACAAATCAAATCAAGACAAGACAAGACATGACTGACTGACTGACTTTGTTTATATAAATATATGTATCAATATTTATATATGCATATATTTACATACATTCCCTACTTTTTAACTTTGACAATAAATGTGCTTTTCTGTTCTGCCTGCATTGGCTCTATTACATTTGACCTCTTTCACAGCACACGCAGCTTCTGTCTGATCCTGCAGAAAAGCAATCGCGACTTTAAAAGATGGCCTTTGTTGCCCACATCTTCCCTTGTGGCTTGTCTTACACCATGGGCTTACTGTGTTTGGGTATTTACTGACTGCACACCCTGATTTGCAGTGGATTTCATGCAGTCGCACAGACTTCATTCAATCAAAAATATATAGATTAAGAAACAATTTTGTATTTATTTCAATCAAATCAAATTCAATTTTTTGCAATAAAATTGTAAATTTATTTATTGTCTTATTGTGATAAATATATATATGTTTTAAATTGTCTGTTTGTCTGGGTTGGTTTTATTTCCCTCCCTCTTTCCTGCTTGTCTATCACCTGTGGCTTCAACAACCGTCCCAGTCCCGCGTGCTCATGAGAACCGCGCTCAATCACGCACAACACAATTGCATTCAGGAATGATGGAAATCCCACTTTATTCTTCTGAAAGGCAACTGCTGTCCGTGAACGGCAATTCTACAGCTGTGTAAGACGGATGTGCTTCCTGTCCAGGATCATTCGGTGTCTGTTTCAACGGGATGGTTGTCAGTTCCGGTTCATCAATTGCCCCTTTAAAACGTATTTTCTCATTATCCGGATCATCCTGTACAATTAAAAAAGAGTGTGATTATCAGCTGTGAGAACCGAATTGTTAAACGTTTGTGTTTCAAGCTACATTGACTTTGCCTGTGTCCGTGTACATCCATATCGCAGCGCATCTGTTCATTACTCAAAATATGCTCATGTTTTCCGATATCCACTCCTTGATGCAACCCTTGTCCCAAATTTGCTCTCAATATAAAAAACAACAAATTAAGTACCGCCGATAGCGGCCGCGTGGCCTAAAGGATAAGGTGTCTGACTTCGATTGTAACTGTGATCTTATGAGAAGATTGCAGGTTCTAGTCCTGCAGCGGTCAGCTATCGCGCCGCGTGAAATTTTATATTCTTTGTTTGGATTCTGCCTCAAAACCAACCATCTCGGACAGTCACTCACCTGAAGTAAAGGAAGGCTGTGTGCTTTAAGAAGCTAATGGTACATTTTCTTCACTGTCGATCTGGTTGCACGGGCAAAACAAGCGGTGAAGTAGACTTTCGTGCACATTATCTCTGTTTGAAAGCAAAAAGTAGGGGATGGATGTCTGACTTTGCAGTAAATAGGAGACAAGGTGACTGACAGGTTGAGGCAATGGACTGCTGATCCCGCATGCCCCCAGCTTCGTCGTTATTGTGTTAAACATTTTCCCCTAGTGTTTTTATTCAATCACATTTATCCTCATTGCCAAATTCAACTTTTACTGAAAAGGATGCAGCTCGTTGGTGAAGTAATGTCACAAAAAATAATCACTTCATCAAAGGGAAAACACGAGCAGGACGATGGAAAGGGGGACTCATGAGATCGGTCTCTGAGAGTCAGCACAGGCACGATGGGCCGAATAGCAAACTAACGTCAGAAACTGAGAGCTACGTCCTTCACTGTCGGCGGCTCGTTGGTCTAGGGGTATGATTCTCGCTTTCGGATCATAATAATTGAAATGCGAGAGGTCCCGGGTTCAAATCCCGGACGAGCCCTGCCAACTTTTAGTCAAAAAACGACTTCTCAGCCGGTCGACATGTGAGAAAACTGATATGTTTCAAATTAAAACGTGTGATTGCACTCCGTTGTTCACACAGCGTCTAAAAATCCTGCAGATTCACAGGAGCAAAGTGAAACTCACCGAACTGAGCAAAGTTCATGTCTCTCAGATGTACTCGGCTCTGCGTCTCATTGGACAACGTCAACTCCGGTTTGATTCCGGCAAATACTTGATCAGTGTATCTTCCTTTCTGCACGCATGAGCTCACCTCCAAAGGGATAAGCATACATTCAACGTCAATCTCAAATTCAACTTGAAACAGACTCTGCCCTGAATATGATTGCGTCCTGTTTCTCTCGCGCTGAAAAGATGTGAGAAGCTGGCTTTGGATTTAGTCCCTTGGCTGCCGAATTTAAATCATGCAGGAAATCAATCCGGGGTGGCCAAGCTGCCTGGTCTGATTAAAAGGCGTTCAAACCCTACATTCCAGGCATGTTATAGTGTTCTGGCCTCAACATTCGGTTCAACGTATCGGATCATAAGCACCGCTCCCATTGTCTGCTAATGGTTCTGCTGTTCACACTAACACCTCCTCTGGTCCTTCCTTTGTTACTTTATTGCCCGCTTACCACCCACTTTGCCTTTTCGCATTGTGCCATTTATTATTCAATCACTCCTACGCTCCACTGTATCACAAGCATTCCCTTTTGTCCTTCCTCGCTGCCTATTTTTTTCCAGGCGCTATTTTCGTGGAAAAATCTGTAAACTTTACATTTTTCTTAAAAGATCGGAATGATCATCCGACTGAACGTGAGCCCGGGAAATTCATCCACAGAATGTTCACGGCCTGCAGAGTTTTACAGAATGCTTTGTTTTTGTTCATTGTGTTTCTGTATCCATTTTAAGGTGATGTGCTGGTCTGCCCGGAGTCATTCTCTGTCTCTACAAAATGGTGTGCTATCAGTATCGGATCATTATCTATCTGTTTAAAAGGAATGTGCTGTCTGTCCCGGATTTCAAATTTCAAATTTCAAAAACTGCCTTTGGAGGGTGCAGAATTTTTAGTTTGTTGGAGTGTTTGTGTAAGTGAGAGAGTGCGTGGAAACGTTCTGCGCGATCTTACTGTGCATTTCATGTCATGGGAGGAAAAATGCATTACATGCAACTTGAAGCCACACTGATTTGATTCAACACGCATTCGGGGACTGCCTGACAGGAGAAGAATCTGCTGTGGGATTTTGCTATTCCACATGTGAAAGAAGGCAAATTATATAAGTTAGAAACATAGCGATTTTAGCGAGAGCTTGCGGATGGGCTGTGTGACATGATGAGCTCCTTCCCCCTTATTTTCAAATACAAATCAAATCAAGACAAGACAAGACATGACTGACTGACTGACTTTGTTTATATAAATATATGTATCAATATTTATATATGCATATATTTACATAGATTCCCTACTTTTTAACTTTGACAATAAATGTGCTTTTCTGTTCTGCCTGCATTGGCTCTATTACATTTGACCTCTTTCACAGCACACGCAGCTTCTGTCTGATCCTGCAGAAAAGCAATCGCGACTTTAAAAGATGGCCTTTGTTGCCCACATCTTCCCTTGTGGCTTGTCTTACACCATGGGCTTACTGTGTTTGGGTATTTACTGACTGCACACCCTGATTTGCAGTGGATTTCATGCAGTCGCACAGACTTCGTTCAATCAAAAATATATAGATTAAGAAACAATTTTGTATTTATTTCAATCAAATCAAATTCAATTTTTTGCAATAAAATTGTAAATTTATTTATTGTCTTATTGTGATAAATATATATATGTTTTAAATTGTCTGTTTGTCTGGGTTGGTTTTATTTCCCTCCCTCTTTCCTGCTTGTCTGTCACCTGTGGCTTCAACAACCGTCCCAGTCCCGCGTGCTCATGAGAACCGCGCTCAATCACGCACAACACAATTGCATTCAGGAATGATGGAAATCCCACTTTATTCTTCTGAAAGGCAACTGCTGTCCGTGAACGGCAATTCTACAGCTGTGTAAGACGGATGTGCTTCCTGTCCAGGATCATTCGGTGTCTGTTTCAACGGGATGGTTGTCAGTTCCGGTTCATCAATTGCCCCTTTAAAACGTATTTTCTCATTATCCGGATCATCCTGTACAATTAAAAAAGAGTGTGATTATCAGCTGTGAGAACCGAATTGTTAAACGTTTGTGTTTCAACCTACATTGACTTTGCCTGTGTCCGTGTACATCCATATCGCAGCGCATCTGTTCATTACTCAAAATATGCTCATGTTTTCCGATATCCACTCCTTGATGCAACCCTTGTCCCAAATTTGCTCTCAATATAAAAAACAACAAATTAAGTACCGCCGATAGCGGCCGCGTGGCCTAAAGGATAAGGTGTCTGACTTCGATTGTAACTGTGATCTTATGAGAAGATTGCAGGTTCTAGTCCTGCAGCGGTCAGCTATCGCGCCGCGTGAAATTTTATATTCTTTGTTTGGATTCTGCCTCAAAACCAACCATCTCGGACAGTCACTCACCTGAAGTAAAGGAAGGCTGTGTGCTTTAAGAAGCTAATGGTACATTTTCATCACTGTCGATCTGGTTGCACGGGCAAAACAAGCGGTGAAGTAGACTTTCGTGCACATTATCTCTGTTTGAAAGCAAAAAGTAGGGGATGGATGTCTGACTTTGCAGTAAATAGGAGACAAGGTGACTGACAGGTTGAGGCAATGGACTGCTGATCCAGTATGCCCCCAGCTTCGTCGTTATTGTGTTAAACGCTTTCCCCTCGTTTTTTTATTCAATCACATTTATCCTCATTGCCAAATTCACCTTTTACTGAAAAGGATGCAGCTCGTTGGTGAAGTAATGTCACAAAAAATAATCACTTCATCAAAGGGAAAACACGAGCAGGACGATGGAAAGGGGGACTCATGAGATCGGTCTCTGAGAGTCAGCACAGGCACGATTGGCCGAATAGCAAACTAACGTCAGAAACTGAGAGCTACGTCCTTCACTGTCGGCGGGTCGTTGGTCTAGGGGTATGATTCTCGCTTTGGGATCATAATAATTGAAATGCGAGAGGTCCCTGGTTCAAATCCCGGACGAGCCCTGCCAACTTTTAGTCAAAAAACGACTTCTCAGCCGGTCGACATGTGAGAAAACTGACATGTTTCAAATTAAAACGTGTGATTGCACTCCGTTGTTCACACAGCGTCTAAAAATCGTGGAGATTCACAGGAGCAAAGTGAAACTCACCGAACTGAGTAAAGTTCATGTCTCTCAGATGTACTCGGCTCTGCGTCTCATTGGACAACGTCAACCCCGGTTTGGTTCCGGCAAATACTTGATCAGTGTATCTTCCTTTCTGCACGCATGAGCTCACCTCCAAAGGGATAAGCATACATTCAACGTCAATCTCAAATTCAACTTGAAACAGACTCTGCCCTGAATATGATTGCGTCCTGTTTCTCTCGCGCTGAAAAGATGTGAGAAGCTGGCTTTGGATTTGGTCCCTTGGCTGCCGAATTTAAATCATGCAGGAAATCAATCCGGGGTGGCCAAGCTGCCTGGTCTGATTAAAAGCCGTTCAAACCCTACATTCCAGGCATGTTATAGTGTTCTGGCCTCAACATTCGGTTCAACGTATCGGATCATAAGCACCGCTCCCATTGTCTGCTAATGGTTCTGCTGTTCACACTAACACCTCCTCTGGTCCATCCTTTGTTACTTTATTGCCCGCTTACCACCCACTTTGCCTTTTCGCATTGTGCCATTTATTATTCAATCACTCCTACGCTCCACTGTATCACAAACATTCCCTTTTGTCCTTCCTCGCTGCCTATTTTTTTCCAGGCGCTATTTTCGTGGAAAAATCTGTAAACTTTACATTTTTCTTAAAAGATCGGAATGATCATCCGACTGAACGTGAGCCCGGGAAATTCATCCACAGAATGTTCACGGCCTGCTGAGTTTTACAGAATGCTTTGTTTTTGTTCATTGTGTTTCTGTATCCCTTTTAAGGTGATGTGCTGGTCTGCCTGGGGTCATTCTCTGTCTCTCCAAAATGGTGTGCTATCAGTATCGGATCATTATCTATCTGTTTAAAAGGAATGTGCTGTCGGTCCCGGATTTCAAATTTCAAATTTCAAAAACTGCCTTTGGAGGGTGCAGAATTTTTAGTTTGTTGGAGTGTTTGTGTAAGTGAGAGAGTGCGTGGAAACGTTCTGCGCGATCTTACTGTGCATTTCATGTCATGGGAGGAAAAATGGATTACATGCAACTTGAAGCCACACTGATTTGATTCAACACGCATTCGGGGACTGCCTGACAGGAGAAGAATCTGCTGTGGGATTTTGCTATTCCACATGTGAAAGAAGGCAAATTATATAAGTTAGAAACATAGCGATTTTAGCGAGAGCTTGCGGATGGGCTGTGTGACATGATGAGCTCCTTCCCCCTTATTTTCAAATACAAATCAAATCAAGACAAGACAAGACATGACTGACTGACTGACTTTGTTTATATAAATATATGTATCAATATTTATATATGCATATATTTACATACATTCCCTACTTTTTAACTTTGACAATAAATGTGCTTTTCTGTTCTGCCTGCATTGGCTCTATTACATTTGACCTCTTTCACAGCACACGCAGCTTCTGTCTGATCCTGCAGAAAAGCAATCGCGACTTTAAAAGATGGCCTTTGTTGCCCACATCTTCCCTTGTGGCTTGTCTTACACCATGGGCTTACTGTGTTTGGGTATTTACTGACTGCACACCCTGATTTGCAGTGGATTTCATGCAGTCGCACAGACTTCGTTCAATCAAAAATATATAGATTAAGAAACAATTTTGTATTTATTTCAATCAAATCAAATTCAATTTTTTGCAATAAAATTGTAAATTTATTTATTGTCTTATTGTGATAAATATATATATGTTTTAAATTGTCTGTTTGTCTGGGTTGGTTTTATTTCCCTCCCTCTTTCCTGCTTGTCTATCACCTGTGGCTTCAACAACCGTCCCAGTCCCGCGTGCTCATGAGAACCGCGCTCAATCACGCACAACACAATTGCATTCAGGAATGATGGAAATCCCACTTTATTCTTCTGAAAGGGAACTGCTGTCCGTGAACGGCAATTCTACAGCTGTGTAAGACGGATGTGCTTCCTGTCCAGGATCATTCGGTGTCTGTTTCAACGGGATGGTTGTCAGTTCCGGTTCATCAATTGCCCCTTTAAAACGTATTTTCTCATTATCCGGATCATCCTGTACAATTAAAAAAGAGTGTGATTATCAGCTGTGAGAACCGAATTGTTAAACGTTTGTGTTTCAAGCTACATTGACTTTGCCTGTGTCCGTGTAAATCCATATCGCAGCGCATCTGTTCATTACTCAAAATATGCTCATGTTTTCCGATATCCACTCCTTGATGCAACCCTTGTCCCAAATTTGCTCTCAATATAAAAAACAACAAATTAAGTACCGCCGATAGCGGCCGCGTGGCCTAAAGGATAAGGTGTCTGACTTCGATTGTAACTGTGATCTTATGAGAAGATTGCAGGTTCTAGTCCTGCAGCGGTCAGCTATCGCACCGCGTGAAATTTTATATTCTTTGTTTGGATTCTGCCTCAAAACCAACCATCTCGGACAGTCACTCACCTGAAGTAAAGGAAGGCTGTGTGCTTTAAGAAGCTAATGGTACATTTTCATCACTGTCGATCTGGTTGCACGGGCAAAACAAGCGGTGAAGTAGACTTTTGTGCACATTATCTCTGTTTGAAAGCAAAAAGTAGGGGATGGATGTCTGACTTTGCAGTAAATAGGAGACAAGGTGACTGACAGGTTGAGGCAATGGACTGCTGATCCCGCCTGTCCCCAGCTTCGTCGTTATTGTGTTAAACATTTACCCCTAGTTTTTTTATTCAATCACATTTATCCTCATTGCCAAATTCACCTTTTACTGAAAAGGATGCAGCTCGTTGGTGAAGTAACGTCACAAAAAATAATCACTTCATCAAAGGGAAAACACGAGCAGGACGATGGAAAGGGGGACTCATGAGATCGGTCTCTGAGAGTCAGCACAGGCACGATGGGCCGAATAGCAAACTAATGTCAGAAACTGAGAGCTACGTCCTTCACTGTCGGCGGCTCGTTGGTCTAGGGGTATGATTCTCGCTTTCGGATCATAATAATTGAAATGTGAGAAGTCCCGGGTTCAAATCCCGGACGAGCCCTGCCAACTTTTAGTCAAAAAACGACTTCTCAGCCGGTCGACATGTGAGAAAACTGATATGTTTCAAATTAAAACGTGTGATTGCACTCCGTTGTTCACACAGCGTCTAAAAATCCTGGAGATTCACAAAAGCAAAGTGAAACTCACCGAACTGAGCAAAGTTCATGTCTCTCAGATGTACTCGGCTCTGCGTCTCATTGGACAACGTCAACTCCGGTTTGATTCCGGCAAATACTTGATCAGTGTATCTTCCTTTCTGCACGCATGAGCTCACCTCCAAAGGGATAAGCATACATTCAACGTCAATCTCAAATTCAACTTGAAACAGACTCTGCCCTGAATATGATTGCGTCCTGTTTCTCTCGCGCTGAAAAGATGTGAGAAGCTGGCTTTGGATTTAGTCCCTTGGCTGCCGAATTTAAATCATGCAGGAAATCAATCCGGGGTGGCCAAGCTGCCTGGTCTGATTAAAAGGCGTTCAAACCCTACATTCCAGGCATGTTATAGTGTTCTGGCCTCAACATTCGGTTCAACGTATCGGATCATAAGCACCGCTCCCATTGTCTGCTAATGGTTCTGCTGTTCACACTAACACCTCCTCTGGTCCTTCCTTTGTTACTTTATTGCCCGCTTACCACCCACTTTGCCTTTTCGCATTGTGCCATTTATTATTCAATCACTCCTACGCTCCACTGTATCACAAGCATTCCCTTTTGTCCTTCCTCGCTGCCTATTTTTTTCCAGGCGCTATTTTCGTGGAAAAATCTGTAAACTTTACATTTTTCTTAAAAGATCGGAATGATCATCCGACTGAACGTGAGCCCGGGAAATTCATCCACAGAATGTTCACGGCCTGCAGAGTTTTACAGAATGCTTTGTTTTTGTTCATTGTGTTTCTGTATCCATTTTAAGGTGATGTGCTGGTCTGCCCGGAGTCATTCTCTGTCTCTACAAAATGGTGTGCTATCAGTATCGGATCATTATCTATCTGTTTAAAAGGAATGTGCTGTCTGTCCCGGATTTCAAATTTCAAATTTCAAAAACTGCCTTTGGAGGGTGCAGAATTTTTAGTTTCTTGGAGTGTTTGTGTAAGTGAGAGAGTGCGTGGAAACGTTCTGTGCGATCTTACTGTGCATTTCATGTCATGGGAGGAAAAATGCATTACATGCAACTTGAAGCCACACTGATTTGATTCAACACGCATTCGGGGACTGCCTGACAGGAGAAGAATCTGCTGTGGGATTTTGCTATTCCACATGTGAAAGAAGGCAAATTATATAAGTTAGAAACATAGCGATTTTAGCGAGAGCTTACGGATGGGCTGTGTGACATGATGAGCTCCTTCCCCCTTATTTTCAAATACAAATCAAATCAAGACAAGACAAGACATGACTGACTGACTGGCTTTGTTTATGTAAATATATGTATCAATATTTATATATGCATATATTTACATACATTCCCTACTTTTTAACTTTCACAATAAATGTGCTTTGTCTGTTCTGCCTGCATTGGCTCTATTACATTTGACCTATTTCACAGCACACGCAGCTTCACTCTGATTCTGCAGAAAAGCACTCGCGACTTTAAAAGATGGGCTTTGTTGCCCACATCTTCCCTCGTGGCTTGTCTTACACCATGGGCTTACTGTGTTTGGGTATTTACTGACTGCACACCCTGATTTGCAGTGGATTTCATGCAGTCGCACAGACTTCGTTCAATCAAAAATATATAGATTAAGAAACAATTTTTTATTTATTTCAATCAAATCAAATTCAATTTTTTGCAATAAAATTGTAAATTTATTTATTTTCTTATTATGATAAATATATATATGTTTTAAATTGTCTGTTTGTCTGGGTTGGTTTTATTTCCCTCCCTATTTCCTGCTTGTCTATCACCTGTGGCTTCAACAACCGTCCCAGTCCCGCCTGCTTATGAGAACCGCGCTCAATCACGCACAACACAATTGCATTCAGGAATGATGGAAATCCCACTTTATTCTTCTGAAAGGCAACTGCTGTCCGTGAACGGTAATTCTACAGCTGTGTAAGAGGGATGTGCTTCCTGTCCAGGATCATTCGGTGTCTGTTTCAACGGGATGGTTGTCAGTTCCGGTTCATCAATTGCCCCTTTAAAACGTATTTTCTCATTATCCGGATCATCCTGTACAATTAAAAAGGAGTGTGATTATCAGCTGTGAGAACCGAATTGTTAAACTTTTGTGTTTCAAGCTACATTGACTTTGCCTGTGTCCGTGTACATCCATATCGCAGCGCATCTGTTCATTACTCAAAATATGCTCATGTTTTCCGATATCCACTCCTTGATGCAACCCTTGTCCCAAATTTGCTCTCAATATAAAAAACAACAAATTAAGCACCGCCGATAGCGGCCGCGTGGCCTAAAGGATAAGGTGTCTGACTTCGATTGTAACTGTGATCTTATGAGAAGATTGCAGGTTCTAGTCCTGCAGCGGTCAGCTATCGCGCCGCGTGAAATTTTATATTCTTTGTTTTGATTCTGCCTCAAAACCAACCAGCTCGGACAGTCACTCACCTGAAGTAAAGGAAGGCTGTGTGCTTTAAGAAGCTAATGGTACATTTTCATCACTGTCGATCTGGTTGCACGGGCAAAACAAGCGGTGAAGTAGACTTTCGTGCACATTATCTCTGTTTGAAAGCAAAAAGTAGGGGATGGATGTCTGACTTTGCAGTAAATCGGAGACAAGGTGACTGACAGGTTGAGGCAATGGACTGCTGATCCAGTATGCCCCCAGCTTCGTTGTTATTGTGTTAAACATTTTCCCCTAGTTTTTTTATTCAATCACATTTATCCTCATTGCCAAATTCACCTTTTACTGAAAAGGATGCAACTCGTTGGTGAAGTAATGTTACAAAAAATAATCACTTCATCAAAGGGAAAACATCAGCAGGACGATGGAGAGGGGGACTCATGAGATCGGTCTCTGAGAGTCAGCACAGGCACAATGGGCCGAATAGCAAACTAACGTCAGAAACTGAGAGCTACGTCCTTCACTGTCGGCGGCTCGTTGGTCTAGGGGTATGATTCTCGCTTTGGGATCATAATAATTGAAATGCGAGAGGTCCCGGGTTCAAATCCCGGACGAGCCCTGCCAACTTTTAGTCAAAAAACGACTTCTCAGCCGGTCGACATGTGAGAAAACTGACATGTTTCAAATTAAAACGTGTGATTGCACTCCGTTGTTCACACAGCGTCTAAAAATCCTGGAGATTCACAGGAGCAAAGTGAAACTCACCGAACTGAGTAAAGTTCATGTCTCTCAGATGTACTCGGCTCTGCGTCTCATTGGACAACGTCAACCCCGGTTTGATTCCGGCAAATACTTGATCAGTGTATCTTCCTTTCTGCACGCATGAGCTCACCTCCAAAGGGATAAGCATACATTCAACGTCAATCTCAAATTCAACTTGAAACAGACTCTGCCCTGAATATGATTGCGTCCTGTTTCTCTCGCGCTGAAAAGATGTGAGAAGCTGGCTTTGGATTTAGTCCCTTGGCTGCCGAATTTAAATCATGCAGGAAATCAATCCGGGGTGGCCAAGCTGCCTGGTCTGATTAAAAGGCGTTCAAACCCTACATTCCAGGCATGTTATAGTGTTCTGGCCTCAACATTCGGTTCAACGTATCGGATCATAAGCACCGCTCCCATTGTGTGCTAATGGTTCTGCTGTTCACACTAACACCTCCTCTGATCCATCCTTTGTTACTTTATTGCCCGCTTACCACCCACTTTGCCTTTTCGCATTGTGCCATTTATTATTCAATCACTCCTACGCTCCACTGTATCAGAAGCATTCGCTTTTGTCCTTCCTCGCTGCCTATTTTTTTCCAGGCGCTATTTTCGTGGAAAAATCTGTAAACTTTACATTTTTCTTAAAAGATCGGAATGATCATCTGACTGAACGTGAGCCCGGGAAATTCATCCACAGAATGTTCACGGCCTGCTGAGTTTTACAGAATGCTTTGTTTTTGTTCATTGTGTTTCTGTATCCATTTTCAGGTGATGTGCTGGTCTGCCCGGGGTCATTCTCTGTCTCTACAAAATGGTGTGCTATCAGTATCGGATCATTATCTATCTGTTTAAAAGGAATGTGCTGTCTGTCCCGGATTTCAAATTTCAAATTTCAAAAACTGCCTTTGGAGGGTGCAGAATTTTTAGTTTGTTGGAGTGTTTGTGTAAGTGAGAGAGTGCGTGGAAACGTTCTGCGCGATCTTACTGTGCATTTCATGTCATGGGAGGAAAAATGCATTACATGCAACTTGAAGCCACGCTGATTTGATTCAACACGCATTCGGGGACTGCCTGACAGGAGAAGAATCTGCTGTGGGATTTTGCTATTCCACATGTGAAAGAAGGCAAATTATATAAGTTAGAAACATAGCGATTTTAGCGAGAGCTTGCGGATGGGCTGTGTGACATGATGAGCTCCTTCCCCCTTATTTTCAAATACAAATCAAATCAAGACAAGACAAGACATGACTGACTGACTGACTTTGTTTATATAAATATATATATCAATATTTATATATGCATATATTTACATACATTCCCTACTTTTTAACTTTCACAATAAATGTGCCTTTTTCTGTTCTGCCTGCATTGGCTCTATTACATTTGACCTATTTCACAGCACACGCAGCTTCACTCTGATCCTGCAGAAAAGCACTCGCGACTTTAAAAGATGGGCTTTGTTGTCCACATCTTCCCTCGTGGCTTGTCTTACACCATGTGTTCACTGTGTTTGGGTATTTACTGACTGCACACCCTGATTTCCAGTGGATTTCATGCAGTCGCACAGACTTCGTTCAATCAAAAATATATAGATTAAGAAACAATTATTTATTTATTTCAATCAAATCAAATTAAATTTTTTGCAATAAAATTGTAAAGTTATTTATTTTCTTATCATGATAAATATATATATGTTTTAAATTGTCTGTTTGACTGGGTTGGTTTTATTTCCCTCTCTCTTTCCTGCTTGTCTGTCACCTGTGGCTTCAACAACCGTCCCAGTCCCGCGCGCTCATGAGAACCGCGCTCAATCACGCACAACACAATTGCATTCAGGAATGATAGAAATCCCACTTTATTCTTCTGAAAGGCAACTGCTGTCCGTGAAGGGCAATTCTACAGCTGTGTAAGATGGATGTGCTTCCTGTCCAGGATCATTCGGTGTCTGTTTCAACGGGATGGTTGTCAGTTCCGGTTCATCAATTGCCCCTTTAAAACGTATTTTCTCATTATCCGGATCATCCTGTACATTTAAAAAGGAGTGTGATTATCAGCTGTGAGAACCGAATTGTTAAACTGTTGTGTTTCAAGCTATATTGACTTTGCCTGTGTCCGTGTACATCCATATCGCAGCGCATCTGTTCATTACTCAAAATATGCTCATGTTTTCCGATATCCACTCCTTGATGCAACCCTTGTCCCAAATTTGCTCTCAATATAAAAAACAACAAATTATGCATCGACGATAGCGGCCGCGTGGCCTAAAGGATAAGGTGTCTGACTTCGATTGTAACTGTGATCTTATGAGAAGATTGCAGGTTCTAGTCCTGCAGCGGTCAGCTATCGCGCCGCGTGAAATTTTATATTCTTTGTTTTGATTCTGCCTCAAAACCAACCATCTCGGACAGTCACTCACCTGAAGTAAAGGAAGGCTGTGTGCTTTAAGAAGCTAATGGCATATTTTCATCACTGTCGATCTGGTTGCACGGGCAAAACAAGCGGTGAAGTAGACTTTCGTGCACATTATTTCTGTTTGAATGCAAAAATAGGGGATGGATGTCTGACTTTGCAGTAGATAGGAGACAAGGTGACTGACAGGTTGAGGCAATGGACTGCTGATCCAGTATGCCCCCAGCTTCGTCGTTATTGTGTTAAACGCTTTCCCCTCGTTTTTTTATTCAATCACATTTATCCTCATTGCCAAATTCACCTTTTACTGAAAAGGATGCAGCTCGTTGGTGAAGTAATGTCACAAAAAATAATCACTTCATCAAAGGGAAAACACGAGCAGGACGATGGAAAGGGGGACTCATGAGATCGGTCTCTGAGAGTCAGCACAGGCACGATTGGCCGAATAGCAAACTAACGTCAGAAACTGAGAGCTACGTCCTTCACTGTCGGCGGCTCGTTGGTCTAGGGGTATGATTCTCGCTTTGGGATCATAATAATTGAAATGCGAGAGGTCCCGGGTTCAAATCCCGGACGAGCCCTGCCAACTTTTAATCAAAAAACGACTTCTCAGCCGGTCGACATGTGAGAAAACTGACATGTTTCAAATTAAAACGTGTGATTGCACTCCGTTGTTCACACAGCGTCTAAAAATCCTGGAGATTCACAGGAGCAAAGTGAAACTCACCGAACTGAGTAAAGTTCATGTCTCTCAGATGTACTCGGCTCTGCGTCTCATTGGACAACGTCAACCCCGGTTTGATTCCGGCAAATACTTGATCAGTGTATCTTCCTTTCTGCACGCATGAGCTCACCTCCAAAGGGATAAGCATACATTCAACGTCAATCTCAAATTCAACTTGAAACAGACTCTGCCCTGAATATGATTGCGTCCTGTTTCTCTCGCGCTGAAAAGATGTGAGAAGCTGGCTTTGGATTTGGTCCCTTGGCTGCCGAATTTAAATCATGCAGGAAATCAATCCGGGGTGGCCAAGCTGCCTGGTCTGATTAAAAGCCGTTCAAACCCTACATTCCAGGCATGTTATAGTGTTCTGGCCTCAACATTCGGTTCAACGTATCGGATCATAAGCACCGCTCCCATTGTCTGCTAATGGTTCTGCTGTTCACACTAACACCTCCTCTGGTCCATCCTTTGTTACTTTATTGCCCGCTTACCACCCACTTTGCCTTTTCGCATTGTGCCATTTATTATTCAATCACTCCTACGCTCCACTGTATCACAAACATTCCCTTTTGTCCTTCCTCGCTGCCTATTTTTTTCCAGGCGCTATTTTCGTGGAAAAATCTGTAAACTTTACATTTTTCTTAAAAGATCGGAATGATCATCTGACTGAACGTGAGCCCGGGAAATTCATCCACAGAATGTTCACGGCCTGCTGAGTTTTACAGAATGCTTTGTTTTTGTTCATTGTGTTTCTGTATCCCTTTTAAGGTGATGTGCTGGTCTGCCTGGGGTCATTCTCTGTCTCTCCAAAATGGTGTGCTATCAGTATCGGATCATTATCTATCTGTTTAAAAGGAATGTGCTGTCGGTCCCGGACTTCAAATTTCAAATTTCAAAAACTGCCTTTGGAGGGTGCAGAATTTTTAGTTTGTTGGAGTGTTTGTGTAAGTGAGAGAGTGCGTGGAAACGTTCTGCGCGATCTTACTGTGCATTTCATGTCATGGGAGGAAAAATGCATTACATGCAACTTGAAGCCACACTGATTTGATTCAACACGCATTCGGGGACTGCCTGACAGGAGAAGAATCTGCTGTGGGATTTTGCTATTCCACATGTGAAAGAAGGCAAATTATATAAGTTAGAAACATAGCGATTTTAGCGAGAGCTTGCGGATGGGCTGTGTGACATGATGAGCTCCTTCCCCCTTATTTTCAAATACAAATCAAATCAAGACAAGACAAGACATGACTGACTGACTGACTTTGTTTATATAAATATATGTATCAATATTTATATATGCATATATTTACATACATTCCCTACTTTTTAACTTTGACAATAAATGTGCTTTTCTGTTCTGCCTGCATTGGCTCTATTACATTTGACCTCTTTCACAGCACACGCAGCTTCTGTCTGATCCTGCAGAAAAGCAATCGCGACTTTAAAAGATGGCCTTTGTTGCCCACATCTTCCCTTGTGGCTTGTCTTACACCATGGGCTTACTGTGTTTGGGTATTTACTGACTGCACACCCTGATTTGCAGTGGATTTCATGCAGTCGCACAGACTTCGTTCAATCAAAAATATATAGATTAAGAAACAATTTTGTATTTATTTCAATCAAATCAAATTCAATTTTTTGCAATAAAATTGTAAATTTATTTATTGTCTTATTGTGATAAATATATATATGTTTTAAATTGTCTGTTTGTCTGGGTTGGTTTTATTTCCCTCCCTCTTTCCTGCTTGTCTATCACCTGTGGCTTCAACAACCGTCCCAGTCCCGCGTGCTCATGAGAACCGCGCTCAATCACGCACAACACAATTGCATTCAGGAATGATGGAAATCCCACTTTATTCTTCTGAAAGGCAACTGCTGTCCGTGAACGGCAATTCTACAGCTGTGTAAGACGGATGTGCTTCCTGTCCAGGATCATTCGATGTCTGTTTCAACGGGATGGTTGTCAGTTCCGGTTCATCAATTGACCCTTTAAAACGTATTTTCTCATTATCCGGATCATCCTGTACAATTAAAAAAGAGTGTGATTATCAGCTGTGAGAACCGAATTGTTAAACGTTTGTGTTTCAAGCTACATTGACTTTGCCTGTGTCCGTGTACATCCATATCGCAGCGCATCTGTTCATTACTCAAAATATGCTCATGTTTTCCGATATCCACTCCTTGATGCAACCCTTGTCCCAAATTTGCTCTCAATATAAAAAACAACAAATTAAGTACCGCCGATAGCGGCCGCGTGGCCTAAAGGATAAGGTGTCTGACTTCGATTGTAACTGTGATCTTATGAGAAGATTGCAGGTTCTAGTCCTGCAGCGGTCAGCTATCGCGCCGCGTGAAATTTTATATTCTTTGTTTGGATTCTGCCTCAAAACCAACCATCTCGGACAGTCACTCACCTGAAGTAAAGGAAGGCTGTGTGCTTTAAGAAGCTAATGGTACATTTTCATCACTGTCGATCTGGTTGCACGGGCAAAACAAGCGGTGAAGTAGACTTTCGTGCACATTATCTCTGTTTGAAAGCAAAAAGTAGGGGATGGATGTCTGACTTTGCAGTAAATAGGAGACAAGGTGACTGACAGGTTGAGGCAATGGACTGCTGATCCCGCATGCCCCCAGCTTCGTCGTTATTGTGTTAAACATTTTCCCCTAGTTTTTTTATTCAATCACATTTATCCTCATTGCCAAATTCAACTTTTACTGAAAAGGATGCAGCTCGTTGGTGAAGTAATGTCACAAAAAATAATCACTTCATCAAAGGGAAAACACGAGCAGCACGATGGAAAGGGGGACTCATGAGATCGGTCTCTGAGAGTCAGCACAGGCACGATGGGCCGAATAGCAAACTAACGTCAGAAACTGAGTGCTACGTCCTTCACTGTCGGCGGCTCGTTGGTCTAGGGGTATGATTCTCGCTTTCGGATCATAATAATTGAAATGCGAGAGGTCCCGGGTTCAAATCCCGGACGAGCCCTGCCAACTTTTAGTCAAAAAACGACTTCTCAGCCGGTCGACATGTGAGAAAACTGATATGTTTCAAATTAAAACGTGTGATTGCACTCCTTTGTTCACACAGCGTCCAAAAATCCTGGAGAGTCCCAGGAGCAAAGTGAAACTCACCGAACTGATTAAAGTTCATGTCTCTCAGATGTACTCGGCTCTTCGTCTCATTGGACAATCTAAACCCCGGTTTGATTCCGGCAAATAATTGATCAGTGTATCTTCCTTTCTGCACGCATGAGCTCACCACCATTGAAATAAGCATACATTCAACGTCAATCTCAAATTCAACGTGAAACAGACTCTGCCCTGAATATGAGTGCGTCCTGTTTCTCTCGCGCTGAAAAGATGTGAGAAGCAGGCTTTGGATTTAGTCCCTTGGCTGTCGAATTTAAACCGTGCAGGAAATCAATCCGGGGTGGCCAAGCTGCCTGGTCTGATTAAGAGGCGTTCAAAACCTACATTCCAGGCATGTTATAGTGTTCTGGACTCAACATTCGGATCATAAGCACCGCTCCCATTGTCTGCTAATGGTTCTGCTGTTCACACTAACACCTCCTCTGGTGCATCCGTTGTTACTTTATTGCCCGCTTACCACCCACTTTGCCTTTTCGCATTGTGTCATTTATTATTCAATCACTCCTACGCTCCGCTGTATCACAGCATTCCCTTTTGTCCTTCCTCGCTGCCTATATTTTTCCAGGCGCTATTTTCGTGGAAAAATCTGTAAACTTTACATTTTTCTTTAAATATCGGAATGATCATCTGATTGAACTTGAGCCCGGGGAATGCATCCACAGAATGTTCACGGCCTGCTGAGTTTTACAGAATGTTTTGTTTTTGTTCATTGTGTTTCGGTATCCCTTTTAAGGTGATATGCTGGTCTGCCCGGGGTCATTCTCTGTCTCACCAAAATGGTGTGCTATCAGTATCGGATCATTATCTATCTGTTTAAAAGGAATGTGCTGTCTGTCCCGGATTTCAAATTTCAAATTACAAAAACTGCCTTAGGAGGGTGCAGAATGATTAGTTTGTTGGTGTGTTTGTGTAAGTGAGAGAGTGCGTGGAAACGTTCTGCGCGATCTTACTGTGCATTTCATGTCATGGGAGGAAAAATGCATTACATGCAACTTGAAGCCACACTGATTTGATTCAACACGCATTCGGGGACTGCCTGACAGGAGAAGAATCTGCTGTAGTATTTTGCTATTCCACATGTGAAAGAAGGCAAATTATATAAGTTAGAAACATAGCGATTTTAGCGAGAGCTTGCGGATGGGCTGTGTGACATGATGAGCTCCTTCCCCCTTATTTTCAAATACAAATCAAATCAAGACAAGACAAGACATGACTGACTGACTGGCTTTGTTTATGTAAATATATGTATCAATATTTATATATGCATATATTTACATACATTCCCTACTTTTTAACTTTCACAATTAATGTGCTTTGTCTGTTCTGCCTGCATTGGCTCTATTACATTTGACCTATTTCACAGCACACGCAGCTTCACTCTGATTCTGCAGAAAAGCACTCGCGACTTTAAAAGATGGGCTTTGTTGCCCACATCTTCCCTCGTGGCTTGTCTTACACCATGGGCTTACTGCGTTTGGGTATTTACTGACTGCACACCCTGATTTGCAGTGGATTTCATGCAGTCGCACAGACTTCGTTCAATCAAAAATATATCGATTAAGAAACAATTTTTTATTTATTTCAATCAAATCAAATTCAATTTTTTGCAATAAAATTGTAAATTTATTTATTTTCTTATTATGATAAATATATATATGTTTTAAATTGTCTGTTTGTCTGGGTTGGTTTTATTTCCCTCCCTATTTCCTGCTTGTCCATCACCTGTGGCTTCAACAACCGTCCCAGTCCCGCGTGCTTATGAGAACCGCGCTCAATCACGCACAACACAATTGCATTCAGGAATGATGGAAATCCCACTTTATTCTTCTGAAAGGCAACTGCTGTCCGTGAACGGTAATTCTACAGCTGTGTAAGAGGGATGTGCTTCCTGTCCAGGATCATTCGGTGTCTGTTTCAACGGGATGGTTGTCAGTTCCGGTTCATCAATTGCCCCTTTAAAACGTATTTTCTCATTATCCGGATCATCCTGTACAATTAAAAAGGAGTGTGATTATCAGCTGTGAGAACCGAATTGTTAAACTTTTGTGTTTCAAGCTACATTGACTTTGCCTGTGTCCGTGTACATCCATATCGCAGCGCATCTGTTCATGACTCAAAATATGCTCATGTTTTCCGATATCCACTCCTTGATGCAACCCTTGTCCCAAATTTGCTCTCAATATAAAAAACAACAAATTAAGTACCGCCGATAGCGGCCGCGTGGCCTAAAGGATAAGGTGTCTGACTTCGATTGTAACTGTGATCTTATGAGAACATTGCAGGTTCTAGTCCTGCAGCGGTCAGCTATCGCGCCGCGTGAAATTTTATATTCTTTGTTTTGATTCTGCCTCAAAACCA
Organism: Pristiophorus japonicus; assembly: GCF_044704955.1. Classification (NCBI taxonomy): domain Eukaryota; kingdom Metazoa; phylum Chordata; class Chondrichthyes; family Pristiophoridae; genus Pristiophorus; species Pristiophorus japonicus. The sequence continues at coordinate 4,100,154 of NW_027254520.1, forward strand.
ACCATCTCGGACAGTCACTCACCTGAAGTAAAGGAAGGCTGTGTGCTTTAAGAAGCTAATGGTACATTTTCATCACTGTCGATCTGGTTGCACGGGCAAAACAAGCGGTGAAGTAGACTTTCGTGCACATTATCTCTGTTTGAAAGCAAAAAGTAGGGGATGGATGTCTGACTTTGCAGTAAATCGGAGACAAGGTGACTGACAGGTTGAGGCAATGGACTGCTGATCCAGTATGCCCCCAGCTTCGTTGTTATTGTGTTAAACATTTTCCCCTAGTTTTTTTATTCAATCACATTTATCCTCATTGCCAAATTCACCTTTTACTGAAAAGGATGCAACTCGTTGGTGAAGTAATGTCACAAAAAATAATCACTTCATCAAAGGGAAAACATTAGCAGGACGATGTATAGGGGGACTCATGAGATCGGTCTCTGAGAGTCAGCACAGGCACGATGGGCCGAATAGCAAACTAACGTCAGCAACTGAGAGCGACGTTTCTCACTGTCGGTGGCTCGTTGGTGTAGGGGTATGATTCTCGCTTTGGGATTATAATAATTCCAAATGCGAGAGGTCCCGGGTTCAAATCGCGGACGAGCCCTGCCAACTTTTAGTCAAAAAACGACGTCTCAGCCGGTCGACATGTGAGAAAACTGATATGTTTCAAATTAAAACGTGTGATTGCACTCCGTTGTTCACACAGCGTCTAAAAATCCTGGAGATTCACAGGAGCAAAGTGAAACTCACCGAACTGAGTAAAATTCATATCTCTCAGATGTACTCGGCTCTGCGTCTCATTGGACAACCGAAACCCCGGTTTGATTCCGGCAAATACTTGATCAGTGTATCTTCCTTTCTGCACGCATGAGCTCACCTCCAAAGGGATAAGCATACATTCAACGTCAATCTCAAATTCAACTTGAAACAGACTCTGCCCTGAATATGATTGCGTCCTGTTTCTCTCGCGCTGAAAAGATGTGAGAAGCTGGCTTTGGATTTAGTCCCTTGGCTGCCGAATTTAAATCATGCAGGAAATCAATCCGGGGTGGCCAAGCTGCCTGGTCTGATTAAAAGGCGTTCAAACCCTACATTCCAGGCATGTTATAGTGTTCTGGCCTCAACATTCGGTTCAACGTATCGGATCATAAGCACCGCTCCCATTGTCTGCTAATGGTTCTGCTGTTCACACTAACACCTCCTCTGGTCCATCCTTTGTTACTTTATTGCCCGCTTACCACCCACTTTGCCTTTTCGCATTGTGCCATTTATTATTCAATCACTCCTACGCTCCACTGTATCACAAACATTCCCTTTTGTCCTTCCTCGCTGCCTATTTTTTTCCAGGCGCTATTTTCGTGGAAAAATCTGTAAACTTTACATTTTTCTTAAAAGATCGGAATGATCATCTGACTGAACGTGAGCCCGGGAAATTCATCCACAGAATGTTCACGGCCTGCTGAGTTTTACAGAATGCTTTGTTTTTGTTCATTGTGTTTCTGTATCCCTTTTAAGGTGATGTGCTGGTCTGCCTGGGGTCATTCTCTGTCTCTCCAAAATGGTGTGCTATCAGTATCGGATCATTATCTATCTGTTTAAAAGGAATGTGCTGTCGGTCCCGAATTTCAAATTTCAAATTTCAAAAACTGCCTTTGGAGGGTGCAGAATTTTTAGTTTGTTGGAGTGTTTGTGTAAGTGAGAGAGTGCGTGGAAACGTTCTGCGCGATCTTACTGTGCATTTCATGTCATGGGAGGAAAAATGCATTACATGCAACTTGAAGCCACACTGATTTGATTCAACACGCATTCGGGGACTGCCTGACAGGAGAAGGATCTGCTGTGGGATTTTGCTATTCCACATGTGAAAGAAGGCAAATTATATAAGTTAGAAACATAGCGATTTTAGCGAGAGCTTGCGGATGGGCTGTGTGACATGATGAGCTCCTTCCCCCTTATTTTCAAATACAAATCAAATCAAGACAAGACAAGACATGACTGACTGACTGACTTTGTTTATATAAATATATGTATCAATATTTATATATGCATATATTTACATAGATTCCCTACTTTTTAACTTTGACAATAAATGTGCTTTTCTGTTCTGCCTGCATTGGCTCTATTACATTTGACCTCTTTCACAGCACACGCAGCTTCTGTCTGATCCTGCAGAAAAGCAATCGCGACTTTAAAAGATGGCCTTTGTTGCCCACATCTTCCCTTGTGGCTTGTCTTACACCATGGGCTTACTGTGTTTGGGTATTTACTGACTGCACACCCTGATTTGCAGTGGATTTCATGCAGTCGCACAGACTTCGTTCAATCAAAAATATATAGATTAAGAAACAATTTTGTATTTATTTCAATCAAATCAAATTCAATTTTTTGCAATAAAATTGTAAATTTATTTATTGTCTTATTGTGATAAATATATATATGTTTTAAATTGTCTGTTTGTCTGGGTTGGTTTTATTTCCCTCCCTCTTTCCTGCTTGTCTGTCACCTGTGGCTTCAACAACCGTCCCAGTCCCGCGTGCTCATGAGAACCGCGCTCAATCACGCACAACACAATTGCATTCAGGAATGATGGAAATCCCACTTTATTCTTCTGAAAGGCAACTGCTGTCCGTGAACGGCAATTCTACAGCTGTGTAAGACGGATGTGCTTCCTGTCCAGGATCATTCGGTGTCTGTTTCAACGGGATGGTTGTCAGTTCCGGTTCATCAATTGCCCCTTTAAAACGTATTTTCTCATTATCCGGATCATCCTGTACAATTAAAAAAGAGTGTGATTATCAGCTGTGAGAACCGAATTGTTAAACGTTTGTGTTTCAACCTACATTGACTTTGCCTGTGTCCGTGTACATCCATATCGCAGCGCATCTGTTCATTACTCAAAATATGCTCATGTTTTCCGATATCCACTCCTTGATGCAACCCTTGTCCCAAATTTGCTCTCAATATAAAAAACAACAAATTAAGTACCGCCGATAGCGGCCGCGTGGCCTAAAGGATAAGGTGTCTGACTTCGATTGTAACTGTGATCTTATGAGAAGATTGCAGGTTCTAGTCCTGCAGCGGTCAGCTATCGCGCCGCGTGAAATTTTATATTCTTTGTTTTGATTCTGCCTCAAAACCAACCATCTCGGACAGTCACTCACCTGAAGTAAAGGAAGGCTGTGTGCTTTAAGAAGCTAATGGTACATTTTCATCACTGTCGATCTGGTTGCACGGGCAAAACAAGCGGTGAAGTAGACTTTCGTGCACATTATCTCTGTTTGAAAGCAAAAAGTAGGGGATGGATGTCTGACTTTGCAGTAAATAGGAGACAAGGTGACTGACAGGTTGAGGCAATGGACTGCTGATCCCGCATGCCCCCAGCTTCGTCGTTATTGTGTTAAACATTTTCCCCTAGTTTTTTTATTCAATCACATTTATCCTCATTGCCAAATTCAACTTTTACTGAAAAGGATGCAGCTCGTTGGTGAAGTAATGTCACAAAAAATAATCACTTCATCAAAGGGAAAACACGAGCAGGACGATGGAAAGGGGGACTCATGAGATCGGTCTCTGAGAGTCAGCACAGGCACGATGGGCCGAATAGCAAACTAACGTCAGAAACTGAGAGCTACGTCCTTCACTGTCGGCGGCTCGTTGGTCTAGGGGTATGATTCTCGCTTTCGGATCATAATAATTGAAATGCGAGAGGTCCCGGGTTCAAATCCCGGACGAGCCTTGCCAACTTTTAGTCAAAAAACGACTTCTCAGCCGGTCGACATGTGAGAAAACTGATATGTTTCAAATTAAAACGTGTGATTGCACTCCGTTGTTCACACAGCGTCTAAAAATCCTGGAGATTCACAGGAGCAAAGTGAAACTCACCGAACTGAGCAAAGTTCATGTCTCTCAGATGTACTCGGCTCTGCGTCTCATTGGACAACGTCAACTCCGGTTTGATTCCGTCAAATACTTGATCAGTGTATCTTCCTTTCTGCACGCATGAGCTCACCTCCAAAGGGATAAGCATACATTCAACGTCAATCTCAAATTCAACTTGAAACAGACTCTGCCCTGAATATGATTGCGTCCTGTTTCTCTCGCGCTGAAAAGATGTGAGAAGCTGGCTTTGGATTTAGTCCCTTGGCTGCCGAATTTAAATCATGCAGGAAATCAATCCGGGGTGGCCAAGCTGCCTGGTCTGATTAAAAGGCGTTCAAACCCTACATTCCAGGCATGTTATAGTGTTCTGGCCTCAACATTCGGTTCAACGTATCGGATCATAAGCACCGCTCCCATTGTCTGCTAATGGTTCTGCTGTTCACACTAACACCTCCTCTGGTCCTTCCTTTGTTACTTTATTGCCCGCTTACCACCCACTTTGCCTTTTCGCATTGTGCCATTTATTATTCAATCACTCCTACGCTCCACTGTATCACAAGCACTCCCTTTTGTCCTTCCTCGCTGCCTATTTTTTTCCAGGCGCTATTTTCGTGGAAAAATCTGTAAACTTTACATTTTTCTTAAAAGATCGGAATGATCATCCGACTGAACGTGAGCCCGGGAAATTCATCCACAGAATGTTCACGGCCTGCAGAGTTTTACAGAATGCTTTGTTTTTGTTCATTGTGTTTCTGTATCCCTTTTAAGGTGATGTGCTGGTCTGCCCGGGGTCATTCTCTGTCTCTACAAAATGGTGTGCTATCAGTATCGGATCATTATCTATCTGTTTAAAAGGAATGTGCTGTCTGTCCCGGATTTCAAATTTCAAATTTCAAAAACTGCCTTTGGAGCGTGCAGAATTTTTAGTTTGTTGGAGTGTTTGTGTAAGTGAGAGAGTGCGTGGAAACGTTCTGCGCGATCTTACAATGCATTTCATGTCATGGGAGGAAAAATGCATTACATGCAACTTGAAGCCACACTGATTTGATTCAACACGCATTCGGGGACTGCCTGACAGGAGAAGAATCTGCTGTGGGATTTTGCTATTCCACATGTGAAAGAAGGCAAATTATATAAGTTAGAAACATAGCGATTTTAGCGAGAGCTTGCGGATGGGCTGTGTGACATGATGAGCTCCTTCCCCCTTATTTTCAAATACAAATCAAATCAAGACAAGACAAGACATGACTGACTGACTGACTTTGTTTATATAAATATATATATCAATATTTATATATGCATATATTTACATACATTCCCTACTTTTTAACTTTCACAATAAATGTGCTTTGTCTGTTCTGCCTGCATTGGCTCTATTACATTTGACCTATTTCACAGCACACGCAGCTTCACTCTGATCCTGCAGAAAAGCACTCGCGACTTTAAAAGATGGGCTTTGTTGTCCACATCTTCCCTCGTGGCTTGTCTTACACCATGTGTTCACTGTGTTTGGGTATTTACTGACTGCACACCCTGATTTCCAGTGGATTTCATGCAGTCGCACAGACTTCGTTCAATCAAAAATATATAGATTAAGAAACAATTATTTATTTATTTCAATCAAATCAAATTAAATTTTTTGCAATAAAATTGTAAATTTATTTATTTTCTTATCATGATAAATATATATATGTTTTAAATTGTCTGTTTGACTGGGTTGGTTTTATTTCCCTCCCTCTTTCCTGCTTGTCTGTCACCTGTGGCTTCAACAACCGTCCCAGTCCCGCGCGCTCATGAGAACCGCGCTCAATCACGCACAACACAATTGCATTCAGGAATGATAGAAATCCCACTTTATTCTTCTGAAAGGCAACTGCTGTCCGTGAAGGGCAATTCTACAGCTGTGTAAGATGGATGTGCTTCCTGTCCAGGATCATTCGGTGTCTGTTTCAACGGGATGGTTGTCAGTTCCGGTTCATCAATTGCCCCTTTAAAACGTATTTTCTCATTATCCGGATCATCCTGTACATTTAAAAAGGAGTGTGATTATCAGCTGTGAGAACGGAATTGTTAAACTGTTGTGTTTCAAGCTATATTGACTTTGCCTGTGTCCGTGTACATCCATATCGCAGCGCATCTGTTCATTACTCAAAATATGCTCATGTTTTCCGATATCCACTCCTTGATGCAACCCTTGTCCCAAATTTGCTCTCAATATAAAAAACAACAAATTATGCACCGACGATAGCGGCCGCGTGGCCTAAAGGATAAGGTGTCTGACTTCGATTGTAACTGTGATCTTATGAGAAGATTGCAGGTTCTAGTCCTGCAGCGGTCAGCTATCGCGCCGAGTGAAATTTTATATTCTTTGTTTTGATTCTGCCTCAAAACCAACCATCTCGGACAGTCACTCACCTGAAGTAAAGGAAGGCTGTGTGCTTTAAGAAGCTAATGGCATATTTTCATCACTGTCGATCTGGTTGCACGGGCAAAACAAGCGGTGAAGTAGACTTTCGTGCACATTATTTCTGTTTGAATGCAAAAATAGGGGATGGATGTCTGACTTTGCAGTAGATAGGAGACAAGGTGACTGACAGGTTGAGGCAATGGACTGCTGATCCAGTATGCCCCCAGCTTCGTCGTTATTGTGTTAAACGCTTTCCCCTCGTTTTTTTATTCAATCACATTTATCCTCATTGCCAAATTCACCTTTTACTGAAAAGGATGCAGCTCGTTGGTGAAGTAATGTCACAAAAAATAATCACTTCATCAAAGGGAAAACACGAGCAGGACGATGGAAAGGGGGACTCATGAGATCGGTCTCTGAGAGTCAGCACAGGCACGATTGGCCGAATAGCAAACTAACGTCAGAAACTGAGAGCTACGTCCTTCACTGTCGGCGGGTCGTTGGTCTAGGGGTATGATTCTCGCTTTGGGATCATAATAATTGAAATGCGAGAGGTCCCTGGTTCAAATCCCGGACGAGCCCTGCCAACTTTTAGTCAAAAAACGACTTCTCAGCCGGTCGACATGTGAGAAAACTGACATGTTTCAAATTAAAACGTGTGATTGCACTCCGTTGTTCACACAGCGTCTAAAAATCGTGGAGATTCACAGGAGCAAAGTGAAACTCACCGAACTGAGTAAAGTTCATGTCTCTCAGATGTACTCGGCTCTGCGTCTCATTGGACAACGTCAACCCCGGTTTGGTTCCGGCAAATACTTGATCAGTGTATCTTCCTTTCTGCACGCATGAGCTCACCTCCAAAGGGATAAGCATACATTCAACGTCAATCTCAAATTCAACTTGAAACAGACTCTGCCCTGAATATGATTGCGTCCTGTTTCTCTCGCGCTGAAAAGATGTGAGAAGCTGGCTTTGGATTTGGTCCCTTGGCTGCCGAATTTAAATCATGCAGGAAATCAATCCGGGGTGGCCAAGCTGCCTGGTCTGATTAAAAGCCGTTCAAACCCTACATTCCAGGCATGTTATAGTGTTCTGGCCTCAACATTCGGTTCAACGTATCGGATCATAAGCACCGCTCCCATTGTCTGCTAATGGTTCTGCTGTTCACACTAACACCTCCTCTGGTCCATCCTTTGTTACTTTATTGCCCGCTTACCACCCACTTTGCCTTTTCGCATTGTGCCATTTATTATTCAATCACTCCTACGCTCCACTGTATCACAAACATTCCCTTTTGTCCTTCCTCGCTGCCTATTTTTTTCCAGGCGCTATTTTCGTGGAAAAATCTGTAAACTTTACATTTTTCTTAAAAGATCGGAATGATCATCCGACTGAACGTGAGCCCGGGAAATTCATCCACAGAATGTTCACGGCCTGCTGAGTTTTACAGAATGCTTTGTTTTTGTTCATTGTGTTTCTGTATCCCTTTTAAGGTGATGTGCTGGTCTGCCTGGGGTCATTCTCTGTCTCTCCAAAATGGTGTGCTATCAGTATCGGATCATTATCTATCTGTTTAAAAGGAATGTGCTGTCGGTCCCGGATTTCAAATTTCAAATTTCAAAAACTGCCTTTGGAGGGTGCAGAATTTTTAGTTTGTTGGAGTGTTTGTGTAAGTGAGAGAGTGCGTGGAAACGTTCTGCGCGATCTTACTGTGCATTTCATGTCATGGGAGGAAAAATGGATTACATGCAACTTGAAGCCACACTGATTTGATTCAACACGCATTCGGGGACTGCCTGACAGGAGAAGAATCTGCTGTGGGATTTTGCTATTCCACATGTGAAAGAAGGCAAATTATATAAGTTAGAAACATAGCGATTTTAGCGAGAGCTTGCGGATGGGCTGTGTGACATGATGAGCTCCTTCCCCCTTATTTTCAAATACAAATCAAATCAAGACAAGACAAGACATGACTGACTGACTGACTTTGTTTATATAAATATATGTATCAATATTTATATATGCATATATTTACATACATTCCCTACTTTTTAACTTTGACAATAAATGTGCTTTTCTGTTCTGCCTGCATTGGCTCTATTACATTTGACCTCTTTCACAGCACACGCAGCTTCTGTCTGATCCTGCAGAAAAGCAATCGCGACTTTAAAAGATGGCCTTTGTTGCCCACATCTTCCCTTGTGGCTTGTCTTACACCATGGGCTTACTGTGTTTGGGTATTTACTGACTGCACACCCTGATTTGCAGTGGATTTCATGCAGTCGCACAGACTTCATTCAATCAAAAATATATAGATTAAGAAACAATTTTGTATTTATTTCAATCAAATCAAATTCAATTTTTTGCAATAAAATTGTAAATTTATTTATTGTCTTATTGTGATAAATATATATATGTTTTAAATTGTCTGTTTGTCTGGGTTGGTTTTATTTCCCTCCCTCTTTCCTGCTTGTCTATCACCTGTGGCTTCAACAACCGTCCCAGTCCCGCGTGCTCATGAGAACCGCGCTCAATCACGCACAACACAATTGCATTCAGGAATGATGGAAATCCCACTTTATTCTTCTGAAAGGCAACTGCTGTCCGTGAACGGCAATTCTACAGCTGTGTAAGACGGATGTGCTTCCTGTCCAGGATCATTCGGTGTCTGTTTCAACGGGATGGTTGTCAGTTCCGGTTCATCAATTGCCCCTTTAAAACGTATTTTCTCATTATCCGGATCATCCTGTACAATTAAAAAAGAGTGTGATTATCAGCTGTGAGAACCGAATTGTTAAACGTTTGTGTTTCAAGCTACATTGACTTTGCCTGTGTCCGTGTACATCCATATCGCAGCGCATCTGTTCATTACTCAAAATATGCTCATGTTTTCCGATATCCACTCCTTGATGCAACCCTTGTCCCAAATTTGCTCTCAATATAAAAAACAACAAATTAAGTACCGCCGATAGCGGCCGCGTGGCCTAAAGGATAAGGTGTCTGACTTCGATTGTAACTGTGATCTTATGAGAAGATTGCAGGTTCTAGTCCTGCAGCGGTCAGCTATCGCGCCGCGTGAAATTTTATATTCTTTGTTTGGATTCTGCCTCAAAACCAACCATCTCGGACAGTCACTCACCTGAAGTAAAGGAAGGCTGTGTGCTTTAAGAAGCTAATGGTACATTTTCTTCACTGTCGATCTGGTTGCACGGGCAAAACAAGCGGTGAAGTAGACTTTCGTGCACATTATCTCTGTTTGAAAGCAAAAAGTAGGGGATGGATGTCTGACTTTGCAGTAAATAGGAGACAAGGTGACTGACAGGTTGAGGCAATGGACTGCTGATCCCGCATGCCCCCAGCTTCGTCGTTATTGTGTTAAACATTTTCCCCTAGTGTTTTTATTCAATCACATTTATCCTCATTGCCAAATTCAACTTTTACTGAAAAGGATGCAGCTCGTTGGTGAAGTAATGTCACAAAAAATAATCACTTCATCAAAGGGAAAACACGAGCAGGACGATGGAAAGGGGGACTCATGAGATCGGTCTCTGAGAGTCAGCACAGGCACGATGGGCCGAATAGCAAACTAACGTCAGAAACTGAGAGCTACGTCCTTCACTGTCGGCGGCTCGTTGGTCTAGGGGTATGATTCTCGCTTTCGGATCATAATAATTGAAATGCGAGAGGTCCCGGGTTCAAATCCCGGACGAGCCCTGCCAACTTTTAGTCAAAAAACGACTTCTCAGCCGGTCGACATGTGAGAAAACTGATATGTTTCAAATTAAAACGTGTGATTGCACTCCGTTGTTCACACAGCGTCTAAAAATCCTGCAGATTCACAGGAGCAAAGTGAAACTCACCGAACTGAGCAAAGTTCATGTCTCTCAGATGTACTCGGCTCTGCGTCTCATTGGACAACGTCAACTCCGGTTTGATTCCGGCAAATACTTGATCAGTGTATCTTCCTTTCTGCACGCATGAGCTCACCTCCAAAGGGATAAGCATACATTCAACGTCAATCTCAAATTCAACTTGAAACAGACTCTGCCCTGAATATGATTGCGTCCTGTTTCTCTCGCGCTGAAAAGATGTGAGAAGCTGGCTTTGGATTTAGTCCCTTGGCTGCCGAATTTAAATCATGCAGGAAATCAATCCGGGGTGGCCAAGCTGCCTGGTCTGATTAAAAGGCGTTCAAACCCTACATTCCAGGCATGTTATAGTGTTCTGGCCTCAACATTCGGTTCAACGTATCGGATCATAAGCACCGCTCCCATTGTCTGCTAATGGTTCTGCTGTTCACACTAACACCTCCTCTGGTCCTTCCTTTGTTACTTTATTGCCCGCTTACCACCCACTTTGCCTTTTCGCATTGTGCCATTTATTATTCAATCACTCCTACGCTCCACTGTATCACAAGCATTCCCTTTTGTCCTTCCTCGCTGCCTATTTTTTTCCAGGCGCTATTTTCGTGGAAAAATCTGTAAACTTTACATTTTTCTTAAAAGATCGGAATGATCATCCGACTGAACGTGAGCCCGGGAAATTCATCCACAGAATGTTCACGGCCTGCAGAGTTTTACAGAATGCTTTGTTTTTGTTCATTGTGTTTCTGTATCCATTTTAAGGTGATGTGCTGGTCTGCCCGGAGTCATTCTCTGTCTCTACAAAATGGTGTGCTATCAGTATCGGATCATTATCTATCTGTTTAAAAGGAATGTGCTGTCTGTCCCGGATTTCAAATTTCAAATTTCAAAAACTGCCTTTGGAGGGTGCAGAATTTTTAGTTTGTTGGAGTGTTTGTGTAAGTGAGAGAGTGCGTGGAAACGTTCTGCGCGATCTTACTGTGCATTTCATGTCATGGGAGGAAAAATGCATTACATGCAACTTGAAGCCACACTGATTTGATTCAACACGCATTCGGGGACTGCCTGACAGGAGAAGAATCTGCTGTGGGATTTTGCTATTCCACATGTGAAAGAAGGCAAATTATATAAGTTAGAAACATAGCGATTTTAGCGAGAGCTTGCGGATGGGCTGTGTGACATGATGAGCTCCTTCCCCCTTATTTTCAAATACAAATCAAATCAAGACAAGACAAGACATGACTGACTGACTGACTTTGTTTATATAAATATATATATCAATATTTATATATGCATATATTTACATACATTCCCTACTTTTTAACTTTCACAATAAATGTGCTTTTTCTGTTCTGCCTGCATTGGCTCTATTACATTTGACCTATTTCACAGCACACGCAGCTTCACTCTGATCCTGCAGAAAAGCACTCGCGACTTTAAAAGATGGGCTTTGTTGTCCACATCTTCCCTCGTGGCTTGTCTTACACCATGTGTTCACTGTGTTTGGGTATTTACTGACTGCACACCCTGATTTCCAGTGGATTTCATGCAGTCGCACAGACTTCGTTCAATCAAAAATATATAGATTAAGAAACAATTATTTATTTATTTCAATCAAATCAAATTAAATTTTTTGCAATAAAATTGTAAATTTATTTATTTTCTTATCATGATAAATATATATATGTTTTAAATTGTCTGTTTGACTGGGTTGGTTTTATTTCCCTCCCTCTTTCCTGCTTGTCTGTCACCTGTGGCTTCAACAACCGTCCCAGTCCCGCGCGCTCATGAGAACCGCGCTCAATCACGCACAACACAATTGCATTCAGGAATGATAGAAATCCCACTTTATTCTTCTGAAAGGCAACTGCTGTCCGTGAAGGGCAATTCTACAGCTGTGTAAGATGGATGTGCTTCCTGTCCAGGATCATTCGGTGTCTGTTTCAACGGGATGGTTGTCAGTTCCGGTTCATCAATTGCCCCTTTAAAACGTATTTTCTCATTATCCGGATCATCCTGTACATTTAAAAAGGAGTGTGATTATCAGCTGTGAGAACCGAATTGTTAAACTGTTGTGTTTCAAGCTATATTGACTTTGCCTGTGTCCGTGTACATCCATATCGCAGCGCATCTGTTCATTACTCAAAATATGCTCATGTTTTCCGATATCCACTCCTTGATGCAACCCTTGTCCCAAATTTGCTCTCAATATAAAAAACAACAAATTATGCACCGACGATAGCGGCCGCGTGGCCTAAAGGATAAGGTGTCTGACTTCGATTGTAACTGTGATCTTATGAGAAGATTGCAGGTTCTAGTCCTGCAGCGGTCCGCTATCGCGCCGCGTGAAATTTTATATTCTTTGTTTTGATTCTGCCTCAAAACCAACCATCTCGGACAGTCACTCACCTGAAGTAAAGGAAGGCTGTGTGCTTTAAGAAGCTAATGGCATATTTTCATCACTGTCGATCTGGTTGCACGGGCAAAACAAGCGGTGAAGTAGACTTTCGTGCACATTATTTCTGTTTGAATGCAAAAATAGGGGATGGATGTCTGACTTTGCAGTAGATAGGAGACAAGGTGACTGACAGGTTGAGGCAATGGACTGCTGATCCAGTATGCCCCCAGCTTCGTCGTTATTGTGTTAAACACTTTCCCCTCGTTTTTTTATTCAATCACATTTATCCTCATTGCCAAATTCACCTTTTACTGAAAAGGATGCAACTCGTTGGTGAAGTAATGTCACAAAAAATAATCACTTCATCAAAGGGAAAACACGAGCAGGACGATGGAAAGGGGGACTCATGAGATCGGTCTCTGAGAGTCAGCACAGGCACGATGGGCCGAATAGCAAACTAACGTCAGAAACTGAGAGCTACGTCCTTCACTGTCGGCGGCTCGTTGGTCTAGGGGTATGATTCTCGCTTTGGGATCATAATAATTGAAATGCGAGAGGTCTCGGGTTCAAATCCCGGACGAGCCCTGCCAACTTTTAGTCAAAAAACGACTTCTCAGCCGGTCGACATGTGAGAAAACTGACATGTTTCAAATTAAAACGTGTGATTGCACTCCGTTGTTCACACAGCGTCTAAAAATCCTGGAGATTCACAGGAGCAAAGTGAAACTCACCGAACTGAGTAAAGTTCATGTCTCTCAGATGTACTCGGCTCTGCGTCTCATTGGACAACGTCAACCCCGGTTTGATTCCGGCAAATACTTGAACAGTGTATCTTCCTTTCTGCACGCATGAGCTCACCTCCAAAGGGATAAGCATACATTCAACGTCAATCTCAAATTCAACTTGAAACAGACTCTGCCCTGAATATGATTGCGTACTGTTTCTCTCGCGCTGAAAAGATGTGAGAAGCTGGCTTTGGATTTAGTCCCTTGGCTGCCGAATTTAAATCATGCAGGAAATCAATCCGGGGTGGCCAAGCTGCCTGGTCTGATTAAAAGGCGTTCAAACCCTACATTCCAGGCATGTTATAGTGTTCTGGCCTCAACATTCGGTTCAACGTATCGGATCATAAGCACCGCTCCCATTGTGTGCTAATGGTTCTGCTGTTCACACTAACACCTCCTCTGATCCATCCTTTGTTACTTTATTGCCCGCTTACCACCCACTTTGCCTTTTCGCATTGTGCCATTTATTATTCAATCACTCCTACGCTCCACTGTATCAGAAGCATTCGCTTTTGTCCTTCCTCGCTGCCTATTTTTTTCCAGGCGCTATTTTCGTGGAAAAATCTGTAAACTTTACATTTTTCTTAAAAGATCGGAATGATCATCTGACTGAACGTGAGCCCGGGAAATTCATCCACAGAATGTTCACGGCCTGCTGAGTTTTACAGAATGCTTTGTTTTTGTTCATTGTGTTTCTGTATCCATTTTCAGGTGATGTGCTGGTCTGCCCGGGGTCATTCTCTGTCTCTACAAAATGGTGTGCTATCAGTATCGGATCATTATCTATCTGTTTAAAAGTAATGTGCTGTCTGTCCCGGATTTCAAATTTCAAATTTCAAAAACTGCCTTTGGAGGGTGCAGAATTTTTAGTTTGTTGGAGTGTTTGTGTAAGTGAGAGAGTGCGTGGAAACGTTCTGCGCGATCTTACTGTGCATTTCATGTCATGGGAGGAAAAATGCATTACATGCAACTTGAAGCCACACTGATTTGATTCAACACGCATTCGGGGACTGCCTGACAGGAGAAGAATCTGCTGTGGGATTTTGCTATTCCACATGTGAAAGAAGGCAAATTATATAAGTTAGAAACATAGCGATTTTAGCGAGAGCTTGCGGATGGGCTGTGTGACATGATGAGCTCCTTCCCCCTTATTTTCAAATACAAATCAAATCAAGACAAGACAAGACATGACTGACTGACTGACTTTGTTTATATAAATATATATATCAATATTTATATATGCATATATTTACATACATTCCCTACTTTTTAACTTTCACAATAAATGTGCTTTTTCTGTTCTGCCTGCATTGGCTCTATTACATTTGACCTATTTCACAGCACACGCAGCTTCACTCTGATCCTGCAGAAAAGCACTCGCGACTTTAAAAGATGGGCTTTGTTGTCCACATCTTCCCTCGTGGCTTGTCTTACACCATGTGTTCACTGTGTTTGGGTATTTACTGACTGCACACCCTGATTTCCAGTGGATTTCATGCAGTCGCACAGACTTCGTTCAATCAAAAATATATAGATTAAGAAACAATTATTTATTTATTTCAATCAAATCAAATTAAATTTTTTGCAATAAAATTGTAAATTTATTTATTTTCTTATCATGATAAATATATATATGTTTTAAATTGTCTGTTTGACTGGGTTGGTTTTATTTCCCTCCCTCTTTCCTGCTTGTCTGTCACCTGTGGCTTCAACAACCGTCCCAGTCCCGCGCGCTCATGAGAACCGCGCTCAATCACGCACAACACAATTGCATTCAGGAATGATAGAAATCCCACTTTATTCTTCTGAAAGGCAACTGCTGTCCGTGAAGGGCAATTCTACAGCTGTGTAAGATGGATGTGCTTCCTGTCCAGGATCATTCGGTGTCTGTTTCAACGGGATGGTTGTCAGTTCCGGTTCATCAATTGCCCCTTTAAAACGTATTTTCTCATTATCCGGATCATCCTGTACATTTAAAAAGGAGTGTGATTATCAGCTGTGAGAACCGAATTGTTAAACTGTTGTGTTTCAAGCTATATTGACTTTGCCTGTGTCCGTGTACATCCATATCGCAGCGCATCTGTTCATTACTCAAAATATGCTCATGTTTTCCGATATCCACTCCTTGATGCAACCCTTGTCCCAAATTTGCTCTCAATATAAAAAACAACAAATTATGCACCGACGATAGCGGCCGCGTGGCCTAAAGGATAAGGTGTCTGACTTCGATTGTAACTGTGATCTTATGAGAAGATTGCAGGTTCTAGTCCTGCAGCGGTCCGCTATCGCGCCGCGTGAAATTTTATATTCTTTGTTTTGATTCTGCCTCAAAACCAACCATCTCGGACAGTCACTCACCTGAAGTAAAGGAAGGCTGTGTGCTTTAAGAAGCTAATGGCATATTTTCATCACTGTCGATCTGGTTGCACGGGCAAAACAAGCGGTGAAGTAGACTTTCGTGCACATTATTTCTGTTTGAATGCAAAAATAGGGGATGGATGTCTGACTTTGCAGTAGATAGGAGACAAGGTGACTGACAGGTTGAGGCAATGGACTGCTGATCCAGTATGCCCCCAGCTTCGTCGTTATTGTGTTAAACACTTTCCCCTCGTTTTTTTATTCAATCACATTTATCCTCATTGCCAAATTCACATTTTACTGAAAAGGATGCAACTCGTTGGTGAAGTAATGTCACAAAAAATAATCACTTCATCAAAGGGAAAACACGAGCAGGACGATGGAAAGGGGGACTCATGAGATCGGTCTCTGAGAGTCAGCACAGGCACGATGGGCCGAATAGCAAACTAACGTCAGAAACTGAGAGCTACGTCCTTCACTGTCGGCGGCTCGTTGGTCTAGGGGTATGATTCTCGCTTTGGGATCATAATAATTGAAATGCGAGAGGTCTCGGGTTCAAATCCCGGACGAGCCCTGCCAACTTTTAGTCAAAAAACGACTTCTCAGCCGGTCGACATGTGAGAAAACTGACATGTTTCAAATTAAAACGTGTGATTGCACTCCGTTGTTCACACAGCGTCTAAAAATCCTGGAGATTCACAGGAGCAAAGTGAAACTCACCGAACTGAGTAAAGTTCATGTCTCTCAGATGTACTCGGCTCTGCGTCTCATTGGACAACGTCAACCCCGGTTTGATTCCGGCAAATACTTGAACAGTGTATCTTCCTTTCTGCACGCATGAGCTCACCTCCAAAGGGATAAGCATACATTCAACGTCAATCTCAAATTCAACTTGAAACAGACTCTGCCCTGAATATGATTGCGTACTGTTTCTCTCGCGCTGAAAAGATGTGAGAAGCTGGCTTTGGATTTAGTCCCTTGGCTGTCGAATTTAAACCGTGCAGGAAATCAATCCGGGGTGGCCAAGCTGCCTGGTCTGATTAAAAGGCGTTCAAAACCTACATTCCAGGCATGTTATAGTGTTCTGGACTCAACATTCGGATCATAAGCACCGCTCCCATTGTCTGCTAATGGTTCTGCTGTTCACACTAACACCTCCTCTGGTGCATCCGTTGTTACTTTATTGCCCGCTTACCACCCACTTTGCCTTTTCGCATTGTGTCATTTATTATTCAATCACTCCTACGCTCCGCTGTATCACAGCATTCCCTTTTGTCCTTCCTCGCTGCCTATTTTTTTCCAGGCGCTATTTTCGTGGAAAAATCTGTAAACTTTACATTTTTCTTTAAATATCGGAATGATCATCTGATTGACCTTGAGCCCGGGGAATGCATCCACAGAATGTTCACGGCCTGCTGAGTTTTACAGAATGCTTTGTTTTTGTTCATTGTGTTTCGGTATCCCTTTTAAGGTGATATGCTGGTCTGGCCGGGGTCATTCTCTGTCTCACCAAAATGGTGTGCTATCAGTATCGGATCATTATCTATCTGTTTAAAAGGAATGTGCTGTCTGTCCCGGATTTCAAATTTCAAATTACAAAAACTGCCTTAGGAGGGTGCAGAATGATTAGTTTGTTGGTGTGTTTGTGTAAGTGAGAGAGTGCGTGGAAACGTTCTGCGCGATCTTACTGTGCATTTCATGTCATGGGAGGAAAAATGCATTACATGCAACTTGAAGCCACACTGATTTGATTCAACACGCATTCGGGGACTGCCTGACAGGGGAAGAATCTGCTGTAGTATTTTGCTATTCCACATGTGAAAGAAGGCAAATTATATAAGTTAGAAACATAGCGATTTTAGCGAGAGCTTGCGGATGGGCTGTGTGACATGATGAGCTCCTTCCCCCTTATTTTCAAATACAAATCAAATCAAGATAAGACGAGACATGATTGACTGACTGACTTTGTTTATATAAATATATGTATCAATATTTATATATGCATATATTTACATACATTCCCTACTTTTTAACTTTCACAATAAATGTGCTTTTCTGTTCTGCCTGCATTGGCTCTATTACATTTGACCTCTTTCACAGCACACGCAGCTTCTGTCTGATCCTGCAGAAAAGCAATCGCGACTTTAAAAGATGGCCTTTGTTGCCCACATCTTCCCTCGTGGCTTGTCTTACACCATTGGCTTACTGTGTTTGGGTATTTACTGACTGCACACCCTGATTTCCAGTGGATTTCATGCAGTCGCACAGACTTCGTTCAATCAAAATATATAGATTAAGAAACATTTATTTATTTATTTCAATCAAATCAAATTTAATTGTTTTGCATTAAAATTGTAAATGTATTTATTTTCTTATTATGATAAATATATATATGTTTTAAATTGTTTTTTTGTCTGGGTTGATTTTATTTCCCTCCCTCTTTCCTGCTTGTCTATCACCTGTGGCTTCAACAACCGTCCCAGTCTCGCGTGCTCATGAGAACCACGCTCAATCACGCACAACACAATTGCATTCAGGAATGATAGAAATGCCACTTTATTCTTCTGAAAGGCAACTGCTGTCCGTGAAGGGCAATTCTACAGCTGTGTAAGAGGGATGTGCTTCTGGTCCAGGATCATTCGGTGTCTGTTTCAACGGGATGGTTGTCAGTTCCGGTTTATCAATTGCCCCTTTAAAACGTATTTTCTCATTTCCCGGATCATCCTGTACATTTAAAAAGGAGTGTGATTATCAGCTGTGAGAACCGAATTGTTAAACTTTTGTGTTTCAAGCTACATTGACTTTGCCTGTGTCCGTTTACATACATATCGCAGCGCATCTGTTCATTACTCAAAATATGCCCATGTTTTCCGATATCCACTCCTTGATGTGACCCTTGTCCCAAATTTGCTCTCAATATAAAAAACAACAAATTATGTACCGACGATAGCGGCCGCGTGGCCTAAAGGATAAGGCGTTTGACTTCGATTGTAAATGTGATCTTATCAGAAGATTGCAGGTTCGAGTCCTTCAGCGGTCAGCTATCGCGCCGCGTGAAAGTTTATATTCTTTGTTTTGATTCTGCTTCAAAACCAACCATATCGGACAGTCACTCACCTGATGTAATGGAAGGCTGTGTGCTTTAAGAAGCTAATGGCACATTTTCATCACTGTCGATCTGGTTGCACGGGCAAAACAAGTGGTGAAGTGGACTTTTGTGCACATTATTTCTGTTTGAATGCAAAAAGTAGGGGATGGATGTCTGACTTTGCAGTAAATAGGAGACAAGTTGACTGACAGGTTGAGGCAATGGACTGCTGATCCAGTGTGCTCCCAGCTTCGTCGTTATTGCGTTAAACACTTTCCCCTAATTTTTTATTCAATCACATTTATCCTCATTGCCAAATTCACCTTTTACTGAAAAGGATGCAGCTCGTTGGTGAAGTAATGTCACAAAAAATAATCACTTCATCAAACAGAAAACATTAGCAGGACGATGGAGAGGAGGACTCATGAGATCGATCTCTGAGTGTCAGGACAGGCACGATGGGCCGAATAGCAAACTAACGTCAGAAAATGAGAGCTACGTTCCTCTCTGTCGGTGGCTCGTCGGTCTAGGGGTATGATTCACGCTTTGGGATTATAATAATTGAAATGCCAGAGGTCCCGGGTTCAAATCCCGGACGAGCTCTGCCAACTTTTAGTCAAAAAACGACTTCTCAGCCGGTCGACATGTGAGAAAACTGACATGTTTCAAATTAAAACGTGTGATTGCAGTCTGTTGTTCACACAGCGTCCAAAAATTCCTGGAGATTCCCAGGAGCAAAGTGAAACTCACCGAACTGAGTGAAGTTCATGTCTCTCAGATGTACTCGGCTCAGCGTCTCATTGGGCAACCTAAACCCCGGTTTGATTCCGGCAAATACTTGATCAGTGTATCTTACTTTCTGCATGCATGAACTCACCTCGATAGGGATAAGCATACATTCAACGTCAATCTCAAATTCAACGTGAAACACACTCTGCCCTGAATATGAGTGCGTCCTGTTTCTCTGGCGCTGAAATGATCTGAGAAGCTGGCTTTGGATTTAGTCCCTTGGCTGCCGAATTTAAACCGTGCAGGAAATCAATCCGGGGTGGCCAAGCTGCCTGGTCTGATTAAAAGGCGTTCAAACCCTACATTCCAGGCATGTTATAGTTTTCTGGCCTCAACATTCGGTTCAACGTATCGGATCATAAGCACCGCTCCCATTGTCTGCTAATGGTTCTGCTGTTCACACTAACACCTCCTCTGGTCCATCCTTTGTTACTTTATTGCCCGCTTACCACCCACTTTGCCTTTTCGCATTTTGCCATTTATTATTCACTCACTCCTGCGCTCCACTGTATCACAGGCATTCCCTTTTGTCCTTCCTCGCTGCCTATTTATTTCCAGGCGCTATTTTCGTGGAAAAATCTGTAAACATTACATTTTTCTTAAAATATCGGAATGATCATCTGACTGAGCGCGAGCCCGGGAAATTCATCCACAGAATGTTCACGGCCTGCTGAGTTTTACAGAATGCTTTGTTTTTGTTCATTGTGTTTCTGTATCCCTTTTAAGGTGATGTGCTGGTCTGCCCGGGGTCATTCTCTGTCTCTCCAAAATGGTGTGCTATCAGTATCGGATCATTATCCATCTGTTTAAAAGGAATGTGCTGTCTGTACCGGATTTCAAATTTCAAATTTCAACAACTGCCGTTGGAGGGTGAAGATTGTTTAGTTTGATGGTGTGTTTGTGTCAGTGAGAGAGTGCGTGGAAACGTTCTGCGCGATCTTACTGTGCATTTCATGTCATGGGAGGAAAAATGCATTACATGCAACTTGAAGCCACACTGATTTGATTCAACACGCATTCGGGGACTGCCTGACAGGAGAAGAATCTGCTGTGGGATTTTGCTATTCCACATGAGAAAGAAGGCAAATTGTATAAGTTAGAAACATAGCGATTTTAGCGAGAGCTTGCAGAAGGGCTGTGTGACATGATGAGCTCCTTCCCCCTTATTTTCAAATACAAATCAAATCAAGACAAGACAAGACATGACTGACTGACTGAC
Organism: Pristiophorus japonicus; assembly: GCF_044704955.1. Classification (NCBI taxonomy): domain Eukaryota; kingdom Metazoa; phylum Chordata; class Chondrichthyes; family Pristiophoridae; genus Pristiophorus; species Pristiophorus japonicus. Next base: position 4,120,934 of record NW_027254520.1, read on the forward strand.
TTTGTTTATATAAATATATGTATCAATGTTTATATATGCATATATTTACATACATGCCCTACTTTTTAACTTTCACAATAAATGTGCTTTTCTGTTCTGCCTGCATTGGCTCTATTACATTTGACCACTTTCACAGCACACGCAGCTTCTGTCTGATCCTGCAGAAAAGCACTCGCGACTTTAAAAGATGGCATTTGTTGCCCACATCTTCCCTTGTGGCTTGTCTTACACCATGGGCTTACTGTGTTTGGGTATTTACTGACTGCACATCCTGATTTCCAGTGGATTTCATGCAGTCGCACAGACTTCGTTCAATCAAAAAGATATAGATTAAGAAACAATTATTTATTTATTTCAATCAAATCAAATTCAATTTTTTGCAATAAAATTGTAAATTTATTTATTTTCTTATTATGATAAATATATATATGTTTAAAATTGTCTGTTTGTCTGGGTTGGTTTTATTTCCCTCCCTCTTTCCTGCTTGTCTATCACCTGTGGCTTCAACAACCGTCCCTGTCCCGCGTGCTCATGAGAACCGCGCTCAATCACGCACAACACAATTGCATTCAGGAATGATAGAAATCCCACTTTATTCTTGTGAAAGGGATGGGCCATTATACAGCTGTGTAACAGGGATGTGTTTCCTTTCCAGGATCATTCGGTGTCTGTTTCAACGGGATGGTTGTCAGTTCCGCTTCGTCAATTGCCCCTTTAAAACGTATTTTCTAATTAATCGGATCATCCTGTAAATTTAAAAAGGAGTGAGATTATCAGCTGTGTTAACCGAATAGTTAAACTGTTGTGTTTCTAGCTACATTGACGTTGCATGTGTCGTGTACATCCATATCATAGAAACATAGAAACATAGCCAATAGGTGCAGGAGTAGGCCATTCGGCCCTTCAAGCCTGCACCGCCATTCAATGAGTTCATGGCTGAACATTCAACTTCAGTACCCCATTCCTGCTTTCTCGCCATACCCCTTGATCCCCCTAGTAGTAAGGACCTCATCTAACTCCTTTTTGAATATATTTAGTGAATTGGCCTCAACAACGTTCTGTGGTAGAGAATTCCACAGGTTCACCACTCTCTGGGTGAAGAAGTTCCTCCGCATCACGGTCATAAATGGCTTACCCCTTATCCTTGGACTGTGACCGCTGGTTCTGGACTTCCCCAACATTGGGAACATTCTTCCTGCATCTTACCTGTCTTACCCCGTCAGAATTTTAAATGTTTCTATGAGGTTCCCTCTCATTCTTCTGAACTCCAGTGAATACAAGCCCAGTTGATCCAGTCTTTCTTGATAGGTCAGTCCCGCCATCCCGGGAATCAGTCTGGTGACCTTCGCTGCACTACCTCAATCGCAAAAATGTCCTTCCTCAGGTGAGGAGACCAAAACTGTACATAATACTCCAGGTGTGGCCTCACCAATGCCCTGTACAACTGTAGCAACACCTCCCTGCCCCTGTAGTCAAAACCCCTTGCTATGAAGGCCAACATGCCATTTGCTTTCTTAACCGCCTGCTGCACCTGCATGCCAACCTTCAATGACTGATGTACCACGACACCCAGGTCTCTTTGCACCTCCCCTTTTCCTAATCTGTCACCATTCAGATAATAGTATGTCTCTCTGTTTTTACCACCAAAGTGTATAACCACACATTTATCCACATTATACTTCATCTGCCATGCATTTGCCCACTCACCTAACCTATCCAATTCGCTCTGCAGCCACACAGCATCCTCCTCGCAGCTCACACTGCCACCCAACTTAGTGTCATCCGCAAATTTGGAGATACTACTTTTAATCCCCTCATCTAAATCATTAATGTACAATGTAAACAGCTGGGGCCCCAGCACAGAACCTTGCGGTACCCCACTAGTCACTGCCTGCCATTCTGAAAAGTACCCATTTACTCCTACTCTTTGCTTCCTGTCTGACAACCAGTTCTCAATCTATGTCAGCACACTACCCCCAATCCCATGTGCTCTCTCTTTGCATATCAATCTCTTGTGTGGGACCTTGTCGAACGCCTTCTGAAAGTCCAAATATACCACATCAACTGGTTCTCCCTTGTCCACTCTACTGGAAACATCCTCAAAAAATTCCAGAACATTTGTCAAGCATGATTTCCCTTTCACAAATCCATGCTGACTTGGACCCATCATGTCACCTCTTTCCAAATGCACTGCTATGACATCCTTAATAATTGATTCCATCATTTTGCCCACTATCGATGTCAGGCTGACCGGTCTATAATTCCCTGTTTTCTCTCTCCCACTTCTTTAAAAAGTGGGTTTACAGTGGTTAGCCTCCACTCTATAGGAACTGATCCAGAGTCAATGGAATGTTGGAAAATGACTGTCAATGCATCCACTATTTCCATGGCCACCGCCTTAAGTATGACAATTCCGTTACCAAGGTGACCATGTCTGTCCGCAGTATTCAGTGGGAAGGGGATTAAATCTTTGCACTGGGATTTGGACGCTGTGGAAGCATCGGCGCAAAATCACACGTTTTAACTTGAAATATGTCTGTTTTCTCACATGTCGAGCGATTGTGAGAAATGGAACTTTAAGTAACAAATGGTGGGGCTCGTCCGCGAACCTCTCACATATCAAATGTGATCATCCCAAAGCAAAAATCATACCCCGAGACCAACGAGCCGCCGACAGTAAGGAGTGTAGCTCTAAGATTCTGACGGTAGAGAGAAAATATATTCGGCCCATCGTGCTTGTGCTGTCCCTCAGAGACCAATCTAATTCGTCCCCCTCTCCATAGTCCGGCAAATGTTATCCTTTTGAGGAATATATTATTAATTTGAGACATGACATGAGCAAAGTACAGCATCCTTGCAAGTAAAAGGGGAATTTGGCGATGAGGTTAAATGAGAACGACAAAACGACCAGGAAGGTCAAAGCTGTAAGACAATGATGACGAGAATGGGATTCGCACCCATTGCACAGAGCCCATTAGCAGTTCATCGCCTTAACGTCTCGGCCACCTCGTCACTTGTGCAGCGCATCGTCAACCATTCAATCTCCTGCTTTTTGTATCTAAACAAAAATAATGTGCAAGAAAGTTCACTTCACAGCTTGCTCTGCCCGTGCATGCAGATTGACAATGATGAAAACGTGTCATGAGTTTCCTTCAGGAAACAGCCTTCCTTTACTTCAGATGAGTGACTGGAAGAGATGGTTGGTTTTCGGCAGAATCACAACAAAAAATGTAAAATTTCACACAACAAGCTAAGTTGACCGCGGCAGGACTCGAAGCTGCAATCTTCTGATAACTTCATGGTTACAATGCAAGTCAGATATGTTATCCATTAGGTCACGCGGCCTCTGCCAACGGCGGACATTGTGTTGTTGTATATATTGGGAACAAATTAGGGGCAACTGCAACTTCACGGAGTGGATTTCGAAAAACGTGAGCATATTTCGAGTGAATGAACAGATGCACTGCGATCTGGGTGCTCACCGGCGCAGGCAACCCCAATGTCAATTGGAACACAACAGTTTAACAATTAAGTAATTGCAACTATACAGGATGACCCGGGATTATGAGAAAATCCGTTTTAAAGGTAAAGATTATGAACCGGAACTGAAAACCAGCCCGGTTGAACAGACACAGAATGATCCGAGACTGCAAGGACATTCCTTTTACCCAGATGCAGCATGACCCTTGACTGAAAGAAGTTCCCTTTTAAAATAATAAATTGAGATTTCTATCATCCCTGAAGGCAATTGTGCAGTGGAGCTTAGGACCACCAGAGAAGGTTATTGAAGCCACAGCTGATGGACAGGCAGGAAGGACGGAGGGACGTAAAACCAGTCCAGACTGAAATTTATATATATTCAACATTTTAAGAAAATAAATGCATTTAAATTTGATTTAAAAACAAAATAATTTGATTTGTTTTAAATAAGTAAATAATTGATTCATAATCCGTATATTTTTTGATTGAACGAAGGCTGTGTGACTCGAAGAATTTCATTGGAAATGGGTGCAGTCAATAATTACCCAAACACAGTAAACCCATGGTGGAAGACAAGCCACGAGGGAAGATGTGGGTGACGAAGGCGATCTTTTAAAGTCGCGTATGTCTTTCTGCTGGATCTGACAGCAGTTGCTTGTGCTGTGAAAGAGGTCAAATGTAATAGAGCCCGGTGCAGGCAGAACAGAAAAAGCATATTTATTTTGGAAGTTAAAAATTTGGGATTATTTACAAATATACAAATGAACATACATGTATAAACAAAGTCAGTCATGTCTTGTCTTTTCTTGTCTTGGTTTGATTTGATTTCAATTTGAAAATAAGGCTGGAGGATGTCATCATGTCACACAGCCCACACGCAAGCCCTGGCTAAAATCGTTATATTACTAACGTGTGTATTTTCCCTTCTTTCAGATGTGGAATAGCAAAATCCCACAGCAGATTCTTCTACCGTCAGAGAGTCCACGAAGGAGCGTTCAATCAAATCACTACGGTTTCAAATTACATGTAATGCATTTTTCTCACTTGACAGTAAAATCGCACAGCTCCTTTGCACACACTCTGGCTTACACAAACACACAAACAAACTTAAATTTCCGCAGTTTTTGAAATTTGAAATTGGAAATCCGGGACAGACTGCACATAGCTTTTAAACTGACACAGAATATTGCGGGGCTGAAAGCACACCATTTTAAACAAACAAAGAATGATCTCGGACAGACAGCACATCCCCTTAAAAGGGACACGGAAATAGAATGAATTAAAACAGATAAATATGTAAAACTCGGCAGGTCGTGCAGAGTCTGTGGAGGAAGAATCCGGTTTCACGTTCTGTCGGATAATCATTCCGATATTTTTGGGAAATATTAAACATACAGATGTTTTCAACATAAATAGCTCCTGGAAAAAATACGCAGTGAGAAAGACAAATGGGAACGTCTGTGATACAGTGGAATGCACGAGTGATTAAATAATAAATGCACAATGGAGAAAGGCAAAGTGGGTGGTAATCGGGCAATAACGTAACAAAGAATGGTCCAGAGGAGGTGTTAGTGGGAATAGCAGAACCATTACCAGACAATGGGAGCGGTGCTGATGATCCGATACATTGAACCTAATGTTGAGGCCAGAAGGCTAGAAGATGCCTTCAATATAGGGTGTCACCGCCTTTTAATTAGACCCAGGCAGCTTGGCCAGCCCGGATTGGTTTCCTGTCCGCTTTGAATTCTGCAGCCAAGGGACTAATTCAAAAGCCAGCTTCTCTCATTTTTTCAGCTCTAGAGAAACAGGACGTAGTCATATTCAGGGCAGAGGTGGAGATTGATGCTGAATGTAGGCTTATTCCAATTGAGGTGAGCATGTGCGTACAGAGAGGAAGATATACTGATCAAGTATTGGCCGGAACCAAACAAGGGTTTAGCTTATCCAACGAGTCACAGAGCCGAGTACCTCTGAGAAACTTTAAGTTTACTCAGTTTGGCGGGTTTCACTTTGCTCTGCGATTTGGGAACATCGGCCCAAAATCACACGTTCTAATGTGAAATATGTCTGTTTTCTCACAAGTGGAGCGGCTGAGAGAAGCGGAATTTCTAGTAAAAAATGGCGGGACTCGTCCGGGATTTAGCCCGAGATCTCTCGCTTTTCAAATATGATCATTCCTAAGCGAGAATCATACCCCTCGACCAACGAGCCGCCGACAGTGAAAAGCGCAGCTCTCAGATTTTGACGGTAGTTAGAAAAGATATTAATTACATCGTGCTTGTGCTGTCCCTCAGAGACCTATCTAATTAGTCCCCCTCGCCATAGTCCTGCAAATGTTATCCTTTTGACGACTAAATTATTAATTTGAGACATTACATGTGCAAAGTCCAGCATCCTTGTCAGTAAAATGGGAATTTGGCGATGAGGTTAAATGTGAATGACAAAACCACCAGGGATGTAAAAGCTGTAAGACAACAACGACGAGGATGGGATTCGAACCCAATGGATTAGTAGTCCATCGCCTTAATTTATGGACCACCTCATCTCTTCGGTAGCGCATCGTCAGCCATTCATTCTCCTGCTTTTGGTATCCAAACAGAGATAACGTGCAAGAAAGTCCACTTCACAGCTTGCTCTGCCCGTGCATGCAGATCGACAATGATCAAAACTTGCCATTAGATTCTTCAAGCAAACAGCCTTCTTTTACTTCAGGCGAGTGACTGTAAGAGATGGTTGCTTTTTCGGCAGAATCACAAAAAAGAACATGATAGCTTACGCAGCGAATCAATTGACCACCGTAGGATTCGAACCTGCAATCATCTGATAATGTCACAAATACAATCACAGTTAGACGCCTTTTCCATTAGACCACGCGGCCTCGACCAGGACGAAGCTGTATTCTTACATATATTGGGAGCAAATTCGGGGCAACTGCGAAATGAAGGTGTGGATTTCGGAAAAGATGCGCATATTTCGAGTAAATTAACAGATGCACTGCGATATTGGTACGCACCGGCGCAGGCATCTCCAATGTAAATATGAACACTACATTTGAAAAATTCGATCATTGCAGCTGAAATCACAATCTTTCTCAAACTATGCAGGTTGAGGCGGGATTATGAGAAAATCGTCTTAAATGGGCAGATTATGAACCGGAACTGAATGATCCGGGACTGCAAGCAGATCCCTCTTACTCAGATGCAGAATGACGCTTGACTGACAGCAATTCCCTTTTAAAAGAATAAAATTGAGATTTCTATCACCACTGACCAATTGTGCAGTGTGTGTGTGAGCGTGGGTGTCAGGACCACGCGGAGCTGGGATGGTATTGAAGCCACAGGCGATAGAAGGGGAAGGAAGGAAGGGAAGTCCGTAAAACCAACGCAGACAAAAAGACAATTTACAAACATATATATATATTTAACATTTTAAGAAAATAAAGACATTTACATTTTATTTTTAAAAATTAAATGTGATTTTTTTTAAACAAATAAATAATTGATTCATAATCTCAATATTTTTTGATTGAACGAAGGCTGTGTGACTGGAAGAATTCCATCGGAAATGAGGGGTGTAATCAATAAATACACAAACACAGTTAGCCCATGGAGGAAGACAAGCCAGGAGGGAAGATGTGGGCCACAGAGGCGATCGTTTCAACTCGCGTGTGTGTTTCTGCTGGACCTGACAGCAGCAGCTTGTGATGTGAAAGAGATCAAATGTAATAGGACCCGGTGCAGTCAGAACAGAGAAAGCACATTTATTTTGGAAGTTAAAAAGTTGGGATTGTATATAAATATACACATCTATATATATACATGTATAAAAAAAAGTCAGCCAGTCAGTCATGTCTTTTGTTGTCATGATTTCATTTGATTAAAACTTGAAAATAAGGATGGAGGATGTCATCATATCGCACAGCCCACATGCAATCCCTGGCAAAAATCGTTATATTTCTAACAGGTGTATTTTCCCTTCTTTCAGATGTGGAATAGCAAAATCCCACAGCAGAATCTTCGATCGTCAGAGAGTCCACGCAGGAGTGTTCAATCACATCAGTATGGCTTCAAGTTGCATGAAATGCATTTTTCTCAAATGACATGAAATTCACAGTAAGATCGCACAGCACGTTTGCACACACTCTGGCTTGCACAAAGACGCAAACTAAAATTCCTGCACCCTTCTAAGGCAGTTTATGAAACTGGAAATTTGAAATCCGGGACAGACAGCACATCCCTTTTAAACAGGCACAGAATGATCCGGAACTGATAGCACACCATTTTAATCAGACAGAGAATGATCCCGGACAGACAGCACATCCCCGTAAAAAGGATATGGAAACAGAGTTAATAAAAACAGATAATTATGTAAAATTCAGCAAGTCGTGCAGATTCTGTGGATGAAGAACACGATTTGACGTTCTGTCGGATAATCATTCCGATATTTAAGGAAAAAGTTAATGATTACAGATTTTTTCAACAAAAATTGCGCCTGGAAAAAATACGCAGCGAGAAAGGAAAAAAAGAAACGTCTGTGATACAGTGGAACGCAGCAGTGATTAAATAATAAATGGCACAATGGGAAACACCAAATTGGGTGGTAATCGGGCAATAAGTTAACAAAGGATGGTCCAGAGGAGGTGTTGTGCGAACTGCAGAACCATTACCAGAAATTGGTGAACGGTGCTTATGATCCGATAAGTTGAAACTAATGTTGAGGCCAGAAGACTATAACATGCCTACAATATAGGGTGTTAAAGTCTTTTAATCAGACTAGGCATCTTGGTCACCCCGGATTGATTTCCTGTCCGGATTGAATTCGGCAACCAAGGGAATAATTCAAAAGCCAGCTTCTCACATCTTTTCAGCTCGAGAGGAACAGGAGGCACTCAAATTCAGGGCGGAGGTGGAGATTGAAGCTAAGTGTCTGCTTATCCCAATTAAGGTGAGCGTATGCGTACAGACAGGAATATATACTGATCAAGTATTGGCCGGATACAAACGAGACACAGAGCCGAGTACCTCTGAGATAGTTAAAATTTATTAAGTTTGGAGGGTTTCACTTTGCTCTGGGATTTGGACGCTGTGGGAACATCAGCGCAAAATTGCACGTTTTAATGTGAAATATTTCTGTTTTCTCTCATGTCAAGCGGCTGTGAGAAGCGGAACTTTGAGTAAAAAATGGCGGGGCTCGTCCGGGATTTGGACCCTGGACCTCTCGCCTTTCAAATGCGATCATCCCTAAACAACAAACCTATCCCTAGACAGAAGAGCCGCCGACAGTGCAGAGTGTTGCTCTCAGATTCTGATGGTAGTGAGAAAAGATATTCGGCCCATCTTGCTTGTGCTGTCCCTCAGAGACCTAACTAATTAGACCCCCACTCCATAGTCCTACACCCCTCACTCCTTTTACGAATATATTATCAATTTGTGACATGACATGAGCAAAGTGCTGCATCCTTGTCAGTAAAAGGGGAATTTGGCGATGTGGTGAAATGTCATTGACAAAACGACCAGGAGGTTAAAAAGCTGTAACACAACAACGATGAAGATGGGATTCAAACCTTTGAGAGCAGGGCACAATAAATTAACAGCTCATCGTCTTAACCTCTCGGCCACCTCGTCACTGATATACCCCAGACCCAGCTATTCAATCTCCGTTGTTTATATCCAAACAGATATAATGTGCAAGGAAATCCACGTCAAAGCCAGCTCTACCCGTATAACCAGATCGACAATGATGAAAACGTGACATTAGATTCTGGAAGCAAACAGTCTGCCTTTCCTTAAGGTGTGTGACGGTAATGGAAGGTTGGTTTTTCGGCAGAATCACAACAAAGAATATAAAAGTTCACGCAGCGAGCTAATTGACCGCGGCAGAACTCGAGCCTAAAATGTAGTGATAACATGGCGTTTAGTAATCGAAGTCAGACGTCTTATCCATTAGGCCATGCGGCGTCTGCAATCAGCGCACAATGTGTTGTTGTGTACATTGGGAGCAAATTCGGGACAACTGCTATATCAAGGAGTGAATTTAAGAAAAGCTGAGCATATTTCGAGTAAAGGAACACTGCGATCTGTGTGCGCACGGCGCAGGCAACCCCAATGTAACTTGGACCACAGCAATTTAACAATTCGGTCATTGCAGCTGAAATCACAATCCTTCTAACACTATACAGGATGAGGCGGTATTATGAGAACATCCCTCTTAAATGGACAGATTATGAACCGGAACTGACAACCATCCCGTTCAAACAGACACAGAATGATTCGGGAATGCAAGGACACCCCCTTTGCACAGATGCAGAATGACGCTTGACTGACAGCAGTTCGCTTTTAAAAGAATAAAGTGAGATTTCTGCCATCCCTGAAGGCAATTGTGCAGTGTGTGTGTGAGCGTGGGTGTCAGGACCACGCGTGGCTGGGATGGTTATTGAAGCCACAGGCAATAGACAGGCAGGAAGGAGAGAGAACGGAAAACCAACGCATTCAAAAAGCCAATTAAAAAATATAGATATATACATAACATTTTAAGAAAAGAAATACATTTACATGTTATTTAAAAATACTTGAATTTGATTGTTTTTAAATATATAAATAATTGATTGATAATCTATATATTTTTTGATAGAACGAAGTCTGTGTGACTGGTTGAATTCCGTTGGAAATAAGGGGGTGCAGTCAATAAATATCCAAACACAGTAAACCCTTGGAGGAATACAAGCCACGAGCGAATATGTGTGCTAAAAACGCGATCTTTTAAAGTCGCGTACGTCTATCTGCTGGATCTGACAGCAGCTGCTTGTGCTGTGAAAGAGCTCAAATGTAAGAGAGCCCAGTGCAGGCAGAACAGAAAAAGCACATTTATTGTGAAAGTTAAAAAGTAATGATTGTTTATAAATATTTTTAAACAAAATCAGTCGGTCAGTCATGTCTTGTCTTGATTTGATTTGATTTGAATTTGAAAATAAGGGTGGTGGATGACATCTTGTTAAACAGCCCATACGAAAGCCCTGGCTAAACTCGCTATATTTCCAACTTGTGACTTTTCCCTTCTTTCAGATGTGGAATAGCAAAATCCCACAGCAGATTCTTCGACCGTCAGAGTGTCCACGAAGGAGTGTTCAATCAAATCAGTATGGTTTCAAGTTGCATTTAATGCATTTTTCTCACATTACATGAAATGCACAGTAAGATCGCACAGCACGTTTGCACACACTCTCGCGCTTACACAAACACACAAACAAACTAAAATTCCTGCACGCTGCAAAGGCAGTTTTTGAAATTTGAAATCCGGGACAGGCAGCACATCCCTTTTAAACAGGCACAGAATGACGCGGGACTGAAAGAACACCATTTTAAACAGACAGAGAATGATCGCGGACAGTCAGCACGTCCCCTTAAAAGGGATAAGGAAACAGAATGAATACAAACAGAGAATTCTGTAAAACTCAGCAGGTGTTGCAAATCAAGTGGATGGAATACCAGGTTTCTCGTTCAGTCGGATAATCATTCCGATATTTTAGGAAAAAGTTAAAGATTACAGATTTTTTCAGCAAAAAAAGCACATGGAAAAAATAGGCTGCGAGAAAGGACAAAAGGGAACGACTGTGATACAGTGGAACGCAGGAGTGATTAAATAATAAATGGCACAATGGGGAACGGAAAAGTGGTTGGTAATCGGGCAATAAAGTAACAAAGGATGGACCAGAGGAGGTGTTAGTGGGAACTGCAGAACCATTACCAGTCAATGAGAGCGGTGCTTGTGATCCGTTACGTTGAACCGAATGTTGAGGTCAGAACACGATAACATGCCTAGAATGTAGCGTTTGAACGCCTTTTAATCAGACCAGGCATCTTGGCCATCCCGGATTGATTTCCTGTACGGTTTAAATTCGGCAGCCAAGGGACTAAATCCAAAGCCAGCTTCTCTCATATTTCAGCGCCAGAGAAATAGGACGCACTCATATTCAGGGCAGACGCTGTTTCACGTTGAAGTGGAGATTGACGCTGAATGTATGCTTATCCCAATTGACGTGAGCTCATGCGTGCAGAGAGGAAGACAGACTGATCAAGTATTGGCTGGAACCAAACACGGGTTTCGGTTGTCCAACGAGAAACGGAGCCGAGTACATCCGAGGTACTTCAACTTTAATTCGTGGGGTGAGTTTCACTTTGCTTTGGGATTTGGATGCTGTGGGGAACAACGGCGCAAAATCACATGTTTTAATGTGAAATGTTTCTGTTTCTCACATGCCGACTGGCTTTGAGAAGCGGATCTTTGAATAAAATATGGCGGGGCTCGTCCGGGATTTGGACCCGCGCCATCTCGCATTTCAATTTTGAAAATTCAGAACCGAGAATCATACCCCGAGACCAACGAGCCGCCGACAGTGAAGAGCGTCGCTCTCAGATTCTGAGGGAAGTGAGAAAGGATTTTCCCGCATCGTGCTTGTGCTATCCCTCAGACACCTGTCCAATTAGTCCCCCTCTCCATCGTCCGACGACATTTATCCCTTTGATGAACAGATTATTAATTCGAGGCATGACATGACCAAAGTGCAGCATCCTTGGCAGTAAAATTGAATTTTGCCATGAGGTTAAATGTGATTGAAAAAACGACCAGACGGATAAAATGTTTAACACAATAACGACGAGAATGGGAATCGAACCCTTGCGTGCTTAGCACAATGAATTACCAGCCCATCGCCGAAACCTCTCAATTTTTTTATGTCAACGTCAGCCATTCAATCAGCTGCTTTTTGCATCAAAACAGAAATAACGTGCAAGAAATTGCACTTCACAGCTTGTTCTGCCCTGCAACCAGATCGACAATGAGGAAAACGTGCCATTAAGATTCTTAAAGCAAACAGCCTTCCTTTAGTTCAGGTGAGCGACTTTACGAGATTGTTGGTTTTTCGGCAGAATCACAAACAGGAATATAAAATTTCACGCAGCGAGTTGAATGACCGCAGTTTGACTCGATACATGGTGATCCGGGGTTACGAGAAGATCCGATTTAAACGGACAGATCATGAATCGGAACTGACAACTATCGCATTTCAACAGACACAGAATGATCCGGGACTGCAAGCACATCCCTTTTACACAGATGCAGAATGACCCTTGACTGACAGCAGTTTCGTTTTAAAAGAATCAAGTGAGATTTCTATCATCCTGAAGGCAATTGTGCTGTGCGTGAGTGAGCGTGGGGCTCAGGACCACGCGGGGCAGGGACGGTTATTGAAACCCCAGTTGATCGACAGGCAGGAATGAGGGAGGGAAGTAAAACCAACCCAGAAAAAGAGCCAATTTAATACTTTGTATATACCTAATTTAAAAAAATGAATACATATGAATTTTATTTTGAAAAAATTGAATTTGATTTAGTTTAAATAAATTTATCATTAATTAATAATCTATTCATTTTTTGATTGAACGAAGGTTGTGTTTCTGGATGTCTAGCATTGTAAATAAGTGTGTGCACGCAGTAAATACCGACAGACACAGTCAGCCGATGGTGGATGACAAGCCACGAGGGAAGATGTGGGGTGCAATGGTGATCTTTTAACGTGTCGTGTGTCTGTCTGCTGCTTTTCAGATGTGCAATGTCAGGATCCGACAGCAGCTGCTTGTGCTGTGAAAGTGGACAAAAGCAATAGATTCCAGTGCAGGCAGAACAGAAAAAGCACATTCACTGTGAAATTTATAAAGCGGGGATGTATACATTGTACATAGGTATACACTCACATGCACACACACATATATATAAACAAAGTCTGTCAGTCATCTCTTGTTTTGTCATGTCCTGTTTTGATTTTATTTGAATTTGAAAATAAGGTGGTTAAGGTCATCATGTCGCAAAGCCCACACGCAAGCCCTGGCTAAAATCCGTATGTTTCTAACTTGGGTTTAAAATTTTTGCAGATGTGGAATGGCAGATTCTTCTCCTGTAAGATATTCTTCGAAGGAGTGTTCAAGCAAATCGGCATGGATTCAAGTTCCATGTAATGCCTTTTTTTCGTTCATGATATGAAATGCCAAGCACAATCACACAGCACGTTTGCACTCTCTGCCTCTTTCTCTAACACAAATTCACAAACAAACTTAAATTCCTACAACCTCCCAAGAGAGTTTTTGAAATTTGGAATTTGAAATCTGGCACAGAGAGCACATCCCTTTTAAACAGGCACAGAATGATCCGGGACTGATAGCATATCCCTTTTAATCAGACACAGACATTTCCGGGAATGAAAGCAAATCCCTCTGAACCAGATATAGAATAATCCTGGACTGAGGGTTCTTTAATTGTAAACCGGCCCAGAATGACCCTGGTCTGAGAGCAAGTCCCTTCGAAAACAGACACGCGATGAACCTGGATTGACAGCAAATCGGTTTAGACTGACACAGAATGAACCCTGACCTCTCGGATTTCCACTGTGAAAATCCCAAAGAGGGAACCATACTCCCAGACCAACGAGCAGCCGACAGTAATGTGCGCATCCTATTGTATATTAAAACGTCATATTCTGACGGTAATGAAGAAAGCTATTCGGCCCAACGTGGCTGTGCTGTGTCTCTGAGAGAGCAATCAAATTAGTCCCCCTCTCCATAGTCCTGCGAATAAGAACATATGAACATAGATTTTCCCTTTGATAAATGTATTGGGCCTGAAGTCACTTTGCTAGGCTTCCCCTGGGCATGTGGCTAAAATAGGAATAAGGTTCCACACCTACCTTTTGCTCCTGCGTCTGAGGACTTCTCTTCCCGCGCTTCGCAGCGCATTCACGTCTTGGAGCTGCGGAGGGATAAGCTGGATTCACGTGGCTCTGGACAGCCAATGAATGTACAGTATTATCATTCATATTCATAGCATCTCCGCAAGTAGAGGTTGTCATTACTACGAATGAGAACAACCCCATCACACAAACACACGGAAAAAGTTTTTAAAAATGCCTCACGCATTTAACATTAATTTAAATTAAAGTTAACAAATGTGTTGGAAAAAAAGATACTTTTCGGATTCTTGAAAAAGTTTGGTATTTAGGGTTTAAAATAAACCTTCCTTAGTGGACAGGGTTTTTAACATAAAAATGTTGTTACATTTTATTTTTATACCTCTTTATATTTTTTATATATTTTAAAACTCTTACGCTGATAAATGTAGGCTATGCACCTGCTTTTCCCAGGCGCAAGCAATTTAAGGACATTCGCTGGGCAATAGATGGGCAAATAGCGCAAACTCACCCATGCGAATGTCCTTTTCCTGAAGAAGCGTTGTATCTGTCTTGCAAAAATTTGACATTGGAAAAGTTGGTTTAAGTGCATGCTCCTCGCACGCCAAAGAAGGGCATTTATGGGTCCTTGCCGGTTGTATACGTATTCTGTACAGACCCAGTGCGGCCGGAATTACAGGCCCTATATTAACTTGAGAGATGACATGACCAAAGTACAGCATCCTTGACAGTAAAAGGCAAATTTGGCCATGAGGTTTTATGTGATTGACAAAACAACAAGAGGCTTCAAATGTTTAACACAATAATGACGAGTATGCGATCCGGACCCACGCATGCAGATCACAATGTGATTATTCGACTTAAACTCTGGGCCACATCTTCTCCACTTTGCAGCAACGTTAGGCATTCAATTTCGTGCTTTTTGCATTCAAACAGAAATATTTCCACTGCGCTGCTTGTCCTGCCTATGCAACCAGATCGACAATGTTGAAACTATGCAATCAGATTCTTAAAGCAAACGACGTTCCATTAGTTCAGGTGAGAGGCTGTATACACGTGAAATTAAATGCACCAGATACAGCAGAAGTAGGTGCTGCTGAAACAGCGGAGTTAGGATATTCATAAAAAGGTATTGTTAGCGTTAGTGTTTTCTCAGAAGAATCACTCAACACTCAGAATCGGTTCCAATGCTGATGCGGCTTTTATTACGCTCAGCGGGGAGGAAAAACTCAGGACCGTATCCAGGTTTCTCTCCAGTTACAAAACAGTTTACTACAGCTACACAGCCCATCACGGCTGGACACAAGCCAATCACAACGATTATAGATTACATATAGGTTATTTTAACCCAATAGAATTCCCCTAGTATCCAGGGAACCATATGTTCGGTTATTGTCAGCTTGGGCTGATCGATGACTTTATAGGTTCTCTCCCTAGTTCTTTCATCTGGGAGAAATAATTGGTTTATGACCTTGTTCACAGGAGATGGTTTCCTTCTTATCTCTGTCTTCCCGCATCCCAGGCATTCCTACAGTGGGCCTCACAGGGTTATTGCTTGGTCATTGAACGTTCAACAGTTCACAGCTTGACTACCTGATTTCCCATCATGCCTGGGCAGCCATTTTATGTGTGTGTCCACTTTAAACTTATATGCGTTTAGATATATCTAGCAGGTGCCTAATGCCTAGTATTCTGGTATATTCTAAAGGTGCCGACCTCCTAAAACAACTACCCCTTTCGGTAAAGGGACTAGTCCTAGTCCCCTTTTAACCGACCATTCGACCTTTATTCGAATTTGTGCACGGCCCGGTACTCCCTGCCTCAACGTGCTGGCCAGTCACGCTATTGCAGGAGTCCCGGTTGCTTAAATCGAATTGACAAAGGCCAAATCCTCCTGCCCCCTTATAAAACAGGCTTGTTTAGTATCCGGGGAACGGTGATTTGTCCGTCTTCGTTGTGCGTGGTGTCTGCATGCCTAGCAGGCCATTACGCCCCATGTTATTGCTAAGATCAATTGTATATCGACCAGTATATGTGAAATTATTCGAATCCATGGGTGGATGTTCACATTTATTCCCCAGTCCCAGACCTTTCTCCACCAACTCTGACTTTGTAAGTCTACCTCGGTATCTTCTTCCAGTACTTTGATTTTAGTTTGTAGTTGGTGGTCGAGCTTTACGGATTGACCCACTCTGAGCCTCAACTCTCGTAATACTTCGGTTAGATGTGGGATAAGGACCTGATCTGGTTCATCAGAAGCCTGTAAATGATCATGGAGCTGATCGGTTACCTCAATTACTTCGGACTTCCGGCGCCTAACCTGGGTGATATGCGCTTGCCCGATCGCGACAGGTCGTAGTGGTGTAAAGCAAAAGTTTGGCTGTGGTATAGGGCACCGCAGGTCATTATACTGGAATGAACGGCCAGTGGTAAAGACGCAGTATCTTCCCTTCCCTCCGTAGCCTGCGCTCGCGAAGTGCATGTGTGCGGGCACTATTTCTAGTACACACCCGTCGGTTCGGTTAAACCCGCACTCGTCTTGCTCCCCTCTACCCACCGGGTGAGGGCATACTGTGATTTCCCCCTTTTGCTTGCAATCTGCTAGGGAAATCCCGGTAAGTATGTTGTTTCGACGAACGGCAGAGGTGGTGGTCAGCTAGTAGCTTATGGAGATATTTTCCCGTATTATTCCGATACACTCTCGTTGGTATAGGGGGAACGGCCCTGAGTCCGGGGAGGCGATAGGGATCATCAGGACTATCCCTATCCCGGTAGTCCTACCCATCTGGCAATCTGGAATTGCTGGGTTTACTCTGGTCAGTCCCTTCAGAGTACAATTATCCAGTGTCCCCCTTTGGTTAGCCAACTGAGCTAAATGTGAACTGTCTATTCAATCGGGTACTTCCCCGCGTTGGATCTGGTCGAGATTGTGGCGGATCTGTCCCACCATCCACAGACCACAAGCGTGACAGAGTTGCCCCTGTCTTTGCTTTCCCTGTATCTTCCTGTTCTCTATCAATGAGGTGATTGATGGTTCTGGCGTGAGCTTGCAGAACTGAGATGCCATCCAGCTGGATTTTGGCACCCTCCTTTCCTAGGTTGGCTTGGTCTTACTGGTTTTGCTCCACCCTCTCCAATAACCCCTTCATCACCCCTCTAAGCTGTTCCACCCTCTCATTTAATCCTTGTATGTCTATCGAGTTCACTACGGAGGTCCCTGTATTGAAAACGGTAGCAACATCATTAACTATTTCCCTCTTCATCCTGGGGGCTAACCCCTGTCCCCGGAATCTACTGGCACCCATTGCATCGGCAGCCAGCTGCATTACAACTTTACTTAATACATTGAACATCTTCCTTGACTGTTTTGTACAGTATTTCGGCATCTGGATGCCTGAAATATTGATCAGAACAGGCACAATTTCAAGTTTAACATTATCATACAACAGTTCCCCCTCGTTGTACATTACAATCCTATTCTCTGGTCCCTTCGTAGTTATGGGACAAGGCAGTTCCTCGGGCAATGTAGTGATTCTTATGGGGCGCGTTGTCGGAGGGGGTCAGAAACATACATACAATGATATTGCAGCCGCCCCCGCCTCCTCGTAATACCCACACAGCCCCATTCCCTTCTTGCGGATGACTGATTGCTGGGATTGTCCCGGAGGCGCGCAAATTATGCCGAAAGTACATTCATCAGGCCCTTTGTCATCCCTCCGTTTAATACATCTGCTCCTTATACCCGTGGAGCACTGTACCCATACTCTTATTCTTATTAGGATTCTTATTAGGATTCACTTGTAACCATGCATTAAAATAAGTCCTGTCCTTGCTCCAGTCCTTGGCTGCTGGGATGCACATTCCGTCCGTTAAATTAAACAAGACTCCATAGTTCATGTAGTTGTTTATTTCCAGCGTGCTCTGCTGTCCGTCGGTGTTGCCCAGGGTACGTGCATGTCGTAGGGCTATCCATATTACGAGTAGCGCCTTTCGTATTCCCATTCCGGTAAGTATTATCTGTAATTTTAAACAGACGGCCTGGTCGTCACCAGGGGTTACGTTTTTTGCTCTACGAGTGTCCCTGTCACCCTGCAAAATCAGAAGCACAAGGTTATAATCGAACCATTTCGAGCTGAATCTGTAGGGCGTGCGTCCGTGTCTTTACCCACTTAAATATTACCCAAACTCCTATGACCAAGGCCAAAGCTATTCCTCCAAACATCGCTGTCTGCTTTACCGTTAAGTTGGGTTTGTGGACTACACCTACCCACCGTGGGGTACATTGGCTCTATTGCCAGAGGTGATGGTGCTATGGCTGCACAGTGCACTATCCGTCTAGTCCCGTTATCTCTTCCAGCCGGTTTATCTTAGCTTTTAACTCTTCAATTTGTTTTATTGAATATCTATTTCTTTTTTGTATCAGGCAAGTATTATTACATAAGCTAGTTCTGTTTTAATTTTGTTTCCTCTGTTAGGTGAGTCTTTTTTTTCCTATTAAGAAATCCAAATTAATAATGTTCAATATAAAACGGCTGTCAATGGAAAGGGTTAACCCCTTTCCAGGTTTGGAGGAAGACCTGATGTCATTACGTGATTCACGTAATCATCTGAAAAAAAAGTCTTTGTGCCTTCAAAACTGGCTTCGAAATTATGAATCCGTTAAAAACAGCATAAATCATTAGAGTAAACTCCAATGTTTTCTTAACTTCTAATTCAAGTACTTGCCAAAGAATTTTTTTTTAATTGTTTTAAAACAAGTCCACACATACAATAGCAATTTTGTTTACTGAAATTCAATTCTGTTTTTTTTTAATTTCTCTCTTTCTCCTCGTTATCTTCAAAACCCTCCTGCTTGTTTAGACTGTTCGGGACATTTTTGATAAACACTTTCCATTTTGGAAATCTTTTAAAACTGCATTGAAACTTTTTCATAATTGAAAATTCGAATCCATGTAGAGTGTTTTTTACTTATTCCAATTTTTTTTTTCCTGATTTTAAACCAATATCTTTTTCACAGCAAACATCAACTAGTATTTAGTAAGTTATGTCTTTTTCCATTTAGTCCGTTACATCTTTTTTTTCTTTCTTCAAATTAGGTTTTGTATTTTACACGGAGGGTTCGTAACTCCCTAAAGTTGTTAATTTAAAATCATTTGTTTACTTTCAAAGTGGCGTCTTTATCTTTTTCTTTTTTTTCATAACTGGAATGGAGTCCAGCTTTGAGAGTTTGAGGGCTGCCTTTCGTAATCTCAAAATGCTCCAGTTTCAAAGTCGTTACGAAAGCATGCTGTTTTTTTAACATTTTCCAAAAGTTCCTTTTACACCTTCGCAGATAGCTCGCCACTTGCCCAGGAGTTTGACCTGATCAGATTTAATTTAATCTTTTTCCTTTTTTTTTAAAGCCACCTCAGTATTTCCTGTGCCTTCTCTGAATATCTCAAAAATCCCAATTCAAACTTTGTAATTTCAATCTTTATTTAAAACTTTTTTTTTAAAGCATTCTTTATCTCATTCCGAGACTAAATTTGTGTCTATCAACCCAATCAATCATTGCATGTTTTCTTTCGGCAAGTAAGTGAGCGTGTCAAATAAATATTTTGCTCAACAAACATATCCTTTATTTATTTATTTTCCTAGCTCCGTAACTTATCATCCAAATAAATCCACCCCTGCGTTTCTAACTTAAATGTCTTAAAACTTCCCACATACAGGACAACATTACAAAGGGTTAAAAAAAAGACTTTCACTCTGTTTCAAAAATAAACAGACACTTGCATTCCTCTTCCAACCAGGCTTTCGGAACATGAAAACATAAAGAAATTCATTCTGCAGTCCAAAATCTCACAGACACTTCTCACTCAACGATCAGACATTTCCAACAGTCTCTCTTCTTGTTTTGGCCGGCTCTATTTTTGGATCCATGAACTTTCAGGGAATTCGTAGTTTTATCTAAATAATTCCTCACATAACTAGTTCCTGACGATTCCACCCTGCTTTAATCATTTTTTCAATTAGCTTCTTTTGTTTTTCCGCCAGGTGGCGGATAAGCGACCCTTCTGGTCCCCACTCGAGTTTACTTGTTTTCATGGCCATTCCTGGGTAGGACTAGTACCGTTAGGAATCTACTCTCAGAGGTCCGCTTTCTTTCTAGCGCGACTTGTAGTAAACTGTCTCTTGGCTACTGTCAGGTCACAAGTTCTGCTGTTACACAAACTTATACAATTCTTAAAAACGCGTTTAAGCAATCCCGCAGTGCTCTACGTATCCTTAACGACTACCTACCACCGCTCAGTCCGTTGGTCCGACCCTGTTCACAGGTTTGGATTCCGTTAGCCGCTGTACGCCGCTTGGATCTAACCCGGGGTATTTCAAATTACACTACTGGGTCCGGAAGATGTCTCTCGGTATCACGATCCCACGGTCTAAATGTGTTCCCTACGCCTACTTGGTTCCTGGCCGTCACGTGGGACAAAAGTCCTCTTAATTCAGGCTCAGGCTAGGCGTTTGAGATATTAGACCGTCTCCTCATGTCGATCAACCAGCTTCCACATTCCGCACCCTTTATACTTAAAAATTGTTTTTTATACTCACCCGGGTTTTTTACAAGGGCGTCCAGCGACTCCGGGAAATCGTGCCGACTACGCCATTGTTAGCATTAGTGTTTTCTCAGAAGAATCACTCAACACTCAGAGTCGGTTCCAATGCTGATGCGGCTTTTATTACGCTCAGCGGGGAGGAAAAACTCAGGACCGTATCCAGGTTTCTCTCCACCGAACAAAGGGTTACATGCACCTTTATATTTTTCATAACAGTTACAAAACAGTTTACTACAGCTACACAGCCCATCACGGCTGGACACAAGCCAATCACAACGATTATAGATTACAGATAGATTATTTTAACCCAATAGAATTACCCTAGTATCCAGGGAATCATATGTTCGGTTATTGTCAGCTTGGGCTGATCGATGACTTTATAGGTTCTCTCCCGAGTTCTTTCATCTGGGAGAAATAATTGTGTTTTAACATTGTTTACAGGAGATGGTTTCCCTCTTATCTTTCTTCCTGGGGAATTAATTGGTTGATGACCTTTTTCACAGGAGATGGTTTCCTTCTTATCTCTGTCTTCCCGCATCCCAGGCATTCCTACAGTGGGCCTCACAGGGTTATTGCTTGGTCATTTAACGTTCAACAGTTCACAGCTTGACTAGCTGATTTCCCATCATTCCTGGGCAGCCATTTTATGTGTGTGTCCAATTTAAACTTAGATGCGTTTAGATATATCTAGCAGGTGCCTAATGACTAGTATTCTGGTATATTCTAAAGGTGCCTAACTCCTACAACAGTATGACTTGGGATGGGGCATTAGAAACAGGGGAACTCGGAGCTCCGGAAACAGGGGAATTAGAAGCTCCAGAAACACGGAAATTAGGAGCTCCAGAAACATCAACATTGGTTGATCTCTAGAAACAACGGAAGGAGAGTGGCCTAGAATGACGGGAAATAGAATCAAGAAACAGTTGAATTCGGATCTCCAGAAACACGGAGAATTAGTATCAACAGAAACAGGAGAATTAGGACCTCCAGGTACGGGGGAATTATGAACGACACTAGAAACAGGGGAATTCGGAGACGCTAACGGAAACCTGACAATTAATAGAGAGCTCCATAAACAGGGAAATTACTAGACAGCTCCAGTTACAGTGGAATTCTAAGCTCCGAATACTGCGGAGTTAGGAGAGGGCATCATAATCAGGGAAAGTCGGAGCGCCAGAGATAAGGTAATTAGGAACAGGAAAATTAAGAGCTCCAGCACTCAGCCTTGTAAAGCAGGGGAATTAAGAGCACCAGAAAAGGAGAGTTAGCAGTTAAAGAGGTGAATTAGAATCACCTGATCGAGGGGAATTATGAGCTCCAGTGACAGGGGCATTAGTTACTCGAAAACAGGGGACAAAGAAGATACTGAAACAGTAGAACGAGGAGCTGCCGCAACAGTGGAATTGGAGCGTCAGAAAGAGGATAATCTGGAGTTCCTGACACAGGGAAATGAGGGGCTCCTGAAACTGGGGAATTCGAAGCTGCTGCAATAGAAAATTGAGGAGCGCAAGAAAATGCAGAATTAGGAGCTGCAGAAACAGAGGGGTAAGGAGCTCCAGAAACAGAGGAATTAGGAGCTCTAGAAACAGTGGGATAACGAGCTCCAGAAACAGAGGGATAAGGAGCTCCCGAAACAGCGCGATAAGGATCTGCTGAAACAGAGGAATAAGTAGATCCTGCAACAGAGGGATAAGGAGCTGCTGAGACAGAGGGATAAGGAGCTCCTGAAACAGAGGGATAATGACCTCCAGAAACAGAGGGATAAGAAGCTCCTAAAACAGTGGGTGAAGGAGCTCTTGAACCAGAGGGATAAGAGGCTTCTGAAACAGATGGATAAGGAGTTCCTTAAACAGGAGGATAAGGAGCTCCAGAAACAGAGGGTTAAGGAGCTCCAGAAGCAGAGGGGTAATGGACCCCGGAAACAGAGGGAGAAATAGCTCCTGAAACAGTGGGATAAAGATTACTTGAAACAGAGGGATTAGGACCTCCTGAAACAGAGGGATAAGGAGCTCCTGAAAAATAGGGATAACGAGCTCCTGAAACAGAGGAATAAGGAGCTCTTGTAACAGAGTGATAAGGATCTCCAGAAACAGAGGGATAAGGAGCTGCTGAAACAGTGGGATAAGGAGCTCTTGAAACAGAGGGATACGGAGCTCTTGAAACAGAGGGAAAAGGAGCTCCTGAAACAGAGGGATAAAGAGCTCCAGAAACAGTGCGATAAGGAGCTCCTGGCACATGTGGTATTCATAGCTCTGGGTACAGGATAATTAGGAGTTTCAGAAACAGAGGCATTTGGTGTTGAAAACGCAGGGGAATTATAACCACCAAAAACAGGGGGATGAGGAGAGATTTCAGTACTTGCACCGTTAAATATCATTGTCAGGTATATTTTATAAATACAATATACTCTAATCTATCTTTCTTAGGTTCAATTTGAAATAATTTACACTTCGCCACAGGGACCTATATCTGCATAGTTATTTTCACAAACATTTTCACAAGCGTATCTTTGCAACTTTACGTTCCACGACACTATTTACAGTGCCAGTTACATTATTATTCAGTAAATTGGACGAGAGAGCGGAACTGGAAAGAGTCTCCCCGTTTGTTATTCTTACTCTGTCTCCTCACATCTGTCTTTCTTTCTGTCTGCCCATCTGTTTCCAACACTCTCTCGCCCAACCTATCACTCCGCCATCTTTCTCGCCACTTGTGTAACCCGCGTCTGTCTATCTCTGTGCCCCTCCCGCCTGTCTCTCCGTCTGACTCCCACTGTCTTCTTCTTTCCTCTGCTGTTATCTCTATTTCTGTCTCCCCGTCTGTGCCCATCAGTCGCTCCCCCTCCATCCCTCTGCCGTCCGTCTCTCGAGTCTGTCCCTTGCAGTTCTCCGTCCGTCTGGCCCCGCAGTCTGTCCACCTATTTCTCTCACTGTCTGTCTCTGTCGCTACTTTCCTGTCTCCCACCTGTTTAACTTCCCCGTTTACCTCTGTTCCCTCTCTCTCTCCTTTTACATCCTCCCCTCTGTCTACAACAATCAGCCTAAACCACTTTGTCTCCTTCTTTTCCATTTCAAGTCGGACTATCTCCAACATACAGTCTGTCGCTCGCTCTCTATCACCTTCTGTAGGTCTCTCTCTCTCTCTCTCTCTGCCCCAATCCCCATCTATCTCTATTCCTATCTCTCGCCCGTCTTTCTCTCACCCTCTCTGTTGCCCCTTTTGGCTCACCAGTTTGCCTGCTCCCGTCTGGCACCGTCCCTGCCTTTGTCTTTGTAACATATCATCTATCTAGCACAACCTGTCGCAATCCGTCATTCTTCCAGTCAATCTCTCCCCCACCACACCCAATTTGTTGCTCTCTCTCTGACTCTCGCTCCCCTAACTCTTTTTCTTTGTCTACCAAGTCGTTTTCTCCCTGTTTCTGTGGTTTGTTTTCTGCACATTTCTCTCCCACGTCTGTCCCATTCTAACCCTCCGCACGTACACTCACTTCTGCATCAAACCCGTCTGCCGCTGTCTATCAACAGTTGTCTCCCCATCTCTCACTCTCTCTGTCACACCCAAATGTTTATCTCTCATTTTTTCCCTCGCCGACCTGTCGGTCTGTCTCTCTCTGTGCCTCCGCTTTCTCGTTCTCTCCCTCTTTCTCCCCACGTCTATTTTCCTGCTGTCTCTTCATCTCTCTCACTCTGTTTTACCATTCCATTACCCCGCCGTCTGCCCCTGTCTCTATATCTCAACTGTCGGTCTCTTTCCCTGTCTCGAACACGTTTTTTTAAAATTCATTCAGAAATGTGCGCGTCGCGAACAAGGACTCCCTTCCTTTATTGCCATTCTGAAACTGCCCCGTAGAAGGACGGCGGTGAGCCGACTATTTGCACCGCTGCAGTCCGTGTGGTGAAGGTACTTCCGCAGTGCTGACATGTCCACCGCCTGTCTCCGTCACTCTTTCTCCCTCCCCACTCTCCTACCCGTGTCTGACTCTTGCTCTGTTCCCCCGTATGTGTCTCTCATTCTGACTCCTCTTATGTCTTTCTGTTCCTGTCTCTCCTGTATGCCTCTCTCTCTGCCTCTGTCTCTGTCTCCTCGTCTTCTGCAGTTGCTGTCTCCCCCATCCGTATCTCTCGCCGTCTTCCCCTGTCTGCCCCGATTGTTTCACCCAACTCTCATTTTTTTCTGTCTCTTACAAGTCTCTCTCACCTCCTCTCTCTCACTCTCAATGCCTCACCCCGCCGACTGTCTCTTTCTCTCTCTATCTCTATCTCAGCACAATCTGTTATTTTTCTGGCTTACCCCCCCCCCCCCCCCCCACCGTCTGACTCTCCTGTCTGTCAATTACTGTCCCTTTCCACAATTCACCCTCGTCTGTCCCTGTTTGTCGCTTTCTATCTGCCTTCGGTTAGTTTTCTCCATCTGCCTCACCTGTCTGTCACGTACTGCCCCCTTCCATTATTCTCCCCCGTCTGCCTCCTCCCTTCTGCCTTCCACGGAGATCTCTCTTTTTGTCACGCGTTTAATCACATCCCCGTCAACAGAAATCTTTCCAGAGAAGCTGCCTGACTGGTTGAGTGCATCAAACATTTTCTGATTTCATTTTAGATTTACAGGATTCGCAGTCCTTTGCTTTTGAAACTAAAAAGTAACATAAGTTAACGTCATTGGGGATTCGCAAATCTAGCCGTTTCTTCAACGGCACACTTGAGTCATGCCTGGTGTGTATCCTCCCTGCTGCCAGGCAAATAACATCACTGAGTGGGTGCAGAACATTTTCAGGGGTGAAGGAGAGAAGCATAAGCCGTGATCTATGTGCTAACAATGACATAAGAAAACAAGGGGATGAGTTTCTTCAGTCAGAGCTTCAGGTGCATTTGAGGAAATTAATGAGCAGGACCACAAAGATATTCCATGGATTATTCCCAGTGACCCGCGCTATTGACTTTAGAAATAGCAACGTGTGTCTGGATGCACGAGATTGGGGTACAGAATCGTGGGGTATTGGTTCCAGTTCTGGCGCAGGAGCAACATGTTACAGTAGGTTGTACATCAACAGAGCTGGGACCAAACTCCTCGCGGGAAGGTTAACTCGTGGGGCGGGTGAGGGGTTGAACTAATTTGGCAGTGGATTTGTGTAACAGGATGAAACATCTGTAGATGTTGTAATTATGCCTTTTTACGCAAGTCCAGATGATTATTATATATCAAATGTAGCAGTGACATGGCCTCAGACAGCGCATTGCAGCCTATCCTTGGGAAACGATATACCACGGCCCGGCCAAACCTTCCCTTACAGCGAGCACAATCACAGGAAAAACAGGCATAGCAGAAAATGCTGAGGACCGTAGAGAGTAAAATGTTCTTTGATCGGTGATAATTCTAATAGATTTTGGTGTTTCTCTGTTAAGTTGCAATTTCTTCTGTGGGATATGAATATATTTTGTATATCTATCTTAGTGTTTATGTATTTGAATGCAACAGGTTATTTTTAATTGAATTGTGGAGATTCTGTGTTTGTTATAAATGCATTTTCTGTGTCTATCTTTGTATATCTATTTTACCTGTAAACACCGCGCAAATAAACGTAAATACAATTACAGCACAGAGATACTTAGAGATAAATTCATAAAGAAAACAGAGATTAAAACAAATTCGTTAATAATAACACAAGAATGAACACAAATAATTTGATGATCAAGGTTCCACACAATTTTATTTACAAATCACCGATAGATGCACAAATATATTTATAATTTTTTCGCACGGATATCAAATTATTTAGAAATAACAAAAGATTACATACAAAAATAAAACACGTCTATCGCGAAAATCTATGGAACTGAAGGCTTTTTGCAGAGAGCCGGCACAGACACAATGTGATGAATAGCTTCCTTCTGTGTTGCATGATTCGACGATTCTTTGTCTCCTTGCTTGTAAGGCATGTAGAACAGGCAGCTGTATGATGGGAGCACTGAGCCCAAAAGCCATGCATCTCTAGTGGCGCAATCAGTAAGCGCATGGTACATATATGACAGTATAGGCCTTGGAAATATCGAAGTTGTGAGGTCGACCCTCCCCTAGAACAGCTGATGCTTTTGCCTTTGATGTTTGTACTTTTCAGAGTCTGAGGCAGTTTTGTATTTATTCATCTTTCGTGTCGATTCCGCCATATGCTCCGGTGCTGTCTGTCTCACTCGCTGCGGTCATCTCAGTGTCAATCTGTGGGTTATTTCTGATGAATACCCGTGCCTGTTCCCCACTTGAAATAAATGAGTAGATCAACCAATTCCTCATCTGGCACGACGGAACGAATGAACCAACATTTATAACAAGATATCGTTTATTGTAAATATAACATTCCCTCTTGAGTGCGATAAGTTCAATTCTGTACAAAACTAAACTTTGATCAGAACATGTTTCCAATAAGCCGCCTGTTAATGTATTGTCGCAAGCGCTACCATTATAGCTCAAGGAGTTACATAATTAACAAACATAGAAATCAAGCAATGAAACGGTAGAGATGGTTCTGAGACTGTGGAATGCCCTCGCCCAGTGCAACATTTAAAACATTGTTTAAAAACTGACAGCGTGCAAAAAAAGGGAAGAGAGGGAAGTGAGCCACAGATAATCCACGGGAGTTTCGTACTCTTCGGGAGTTTTTGTCTGACCACAGCATAGTTGCGCATGGCACGGATATTGTTGCTGTTAAATATTAATAACATGCAACGTTTGTTTGCAGCTGTTTCTGTTTCTGTCCTTTTTAACTAACTAATTCTTAATTCCATTTTTTGAGTCCATAAATCTTCGTATCATTGCCTAACAAAACTCGATCAATATGAAATTTGAAAATATCAATTGCCTCCAACCTCGATAGATTTTTAGGGGAGGAGTTATAAGACAGTTGGAATAGGCAGCTGTATGATGGAAGCACTAATACCGCACAGCATCGGCACACAATTCTAGCGACGGAATCGGATAGCGTGCAATACTTTTATAACATAAGCCCTAGTAAAGACCGGTGTTGTGTGTTGGAGCCTCACCTCGAACAGCTGATCGCTTTGCTTGTGACATTTCGACAGTAATCGAAGGCACAATTGATGTATCCCCAAACGTTGTCTACATATTCTCTGTTTTATTCCAGCACACAATATTGCAACGGAGGATGAGAGTTGTACGTATTTGTGGGACGGAGTGGAGGCGTTTTGACATTTAATCAGTAACTTTGATGTAAAGAATAATGTGCCGGAAACACACTCGATTTCAAAGAGAAGATATGCAAACGCATTGGTTATCTCCACATAATTCCTGCACGACATTCAACAGAAACAAGAATTTTCCTGAACATTTCGGTAAAAATGTTGTGTTCAATGTTGCAATGCTCGTGCATTTGACATCTTGCTGATTCTGTTCTATAGAAACATTTAAATGTTTGTCGTTTCGAGTGCCATCAAATTCCAAATGTAAATTAATAGAATAGTTGCCGCACAGCAGGAGGCCATTGGTCCCATCGCGATCGTGCCAGCTCTCAGTTCTTTTCCCATAGCCCTGCAGGGCAGGGTTGGCTGGTTCCGAGGCTTGGAAAATAAATGTTTGCGGCAAACTACAACTGTCTGTGATAGCCGGAAGGTTTCATGTTTTGGGCCTAAAATTCACTCAGGGTTACCTGCTCTTCGCATGTATCTTTCTATCTCTCCCTATCTCTGCCTCTTGTATTTCTCTGGTTTTCGCTGATTTACTTCTCAGGTTTCAATGGACGGCCTGGGCTGATCTAACCTGCAACAAGGGCAGCAATGGGTAAAGAAAGACATGGACTATAGGAAAGGAATGGTGTAAATTCGGGTGCAAGTATGTTCCTTCGAGCTCTCAGTGAAATAAAGCAACACCGAATATAGTTGTCTTAAGGTAGAGTGTACCTTATGAGGATGCCGATACAGACGACAATATAGAGCTATTAATGTTGCAAAATCTTATTTGATAATACAGGTCACATATTCAAAATTAGTTTTGTAAATACATTTTAATATTGTTGACTTGGAATAGTCAGCAATGCTCGCACGGCAGTTGGATGCCTGTGTCCAGTTGGAAACTGTCAGAAAGAACATGCAGAACATTGACTTTCTGCTGAGCAGACCATGAGCCTCCTTCTTGAAAATGGTTCTTCAATCCTGCTAAGAGAGGATTAAGCATCATGAGAGTTAGATGGGACTCTGCCAACTTGTATAGCAGGACGTGTAGGGGGCATTTTCCCTTCCTTAAAGAACAGTAATGACTCAGTTGCAGAATTTGCTCGCACCACTCACCATTCGGCCCAAGGATGAGCCGAGCCGATCTCGTGGAGTTAATACATAGAAAACTTAAAAAAGGTGCAGGAGTAGGACATTCGGCCCTTCTAGCCTGCACCGCCATTCAATGAGTTCATGGCTGAACAGACAACTTCAGTACCCCATTCCTGCTTTCTCGCCATACCCCTTGATCCCCCTCGTAGTAAGGACTTCATCTAACTCCTTTTTGAATATATTTAGTGAATTGGCCTCAACAACTTTCTGTGGTGGAGAATTCCACAGGTTCACCACTCTCTGGGTGAAGAGGTTTCTCCTCATCTCGGTCCTAAAGGGCTTACCCCTTATCCTTAGACTGTGATCCCTGGTTCTGGACTTCACCAATATTGGGAACATTCTTTCTGCATCGAACCTGTCTGAACATATCAGCATTTTAAACGTTTCTATGAGGTCCTCTCTCATTCTTCTGAACTCCAGTGAATACAAGCCCAGTTGTTCCAGTCTTTTTTACTAGGTCAGTCACGCCATCTCGAGAATCAGTCTGGCGAACATTCGCTGCACTCCCTCAATAGCAAGAATATCCTTCCTCGTGTTAGGAGACCAGAACTGTACACAATGCTCCAGGTGTGGCCTCACAAAGGCGCTGTACAACTGTAGCAACATCTCCCTGCCCCTGTATTAAATCCCCTCGCTAAGAAGGCCAACATGCCAT
Organism: Pristiophorus japonicus; assembly: GCF_044704955.1. Lineage (NCBI taxonomy): Eukaryota > Metazoa > Chordata > Chondrichthyes > Pristiophoridae > Pristiophorus > Pristiophorus japonicus. The sequence continues at coordinate 4,150,730 of NW_027254520.1, forward strand.
TTGCTTTCTTAACCGCCTGCTGTAACTGCATGCCTACCTTCAATGACTGATATACCATGACACCCAGGTTTCGTTGCACCTCCCCTTTTCCTAATCTGTCACCATTCAGATGTCTCTCTGTTTTTACTACCAAAGTGGATAACCTCACATTTATCCACATTATACTTCATCTGCCATGCATTTGCCCACTCACCTAACCTATCCAAGTCACTCTGCCGCCTCATTGCATCCTATGAATACAATTCCTCCAGTCAGTAAATTCAGTTGGCATATCAAGAGAAAAATAAGAAATCACCGTGACTTACTCAGTGAGCGCGCAGCATAAAGCATAAGGTGTTTATTTCTGGTATGTACCATAATGTTATCACGAAATTGCAGTTTTGAGGAGATTTGGATTCAAAGCATAATTTATGTAATATTCAGTCAAAAGCTTGGAAGGTTTATCAGTAACAAACGCTTAACAAATTAAATTAACACAATCGATTAGCAGTCCATCGCCTTAACATCTCATCTACTATCTAGCACAACTCAGCTATTCCATTTCAGACTTTTTGCATCCATACAGAAATACGCTGCAACAAGTCCCTGTCACGACGTGTCCTGCCCGTGTACCCAGATCGACAATGTTGAAAATGTACAATCAGCTTCTGTAAGCAAACGGCCTTTAGATACTACAGGATGATTGTGAAATGTCTCATCAAAAGATGAGGTACGGGCCACTTTTAAATAGGCCAGGCAACCTGGCCACGCCGGTTTCAAAACCGACCAATATAGAACTCTCTACAGTTGGACCACATTAGGTATACTGTGTGCAATTCTGGTCGCTATATTATAAAATAAACTAGAGAGTCATTTGATAAGGTGCAGAGAAGATGGTATATTATCAGGAAAGAATCGGCACGCTCAATTTATTTTGTCGTGAAACGAGAAATCTGAGGGCTGAACTAATAGAGCTCTTTAATATCTGGAAAGGTTGTTATAAAGTAGAAAAATAGTTTTTCCACTTGTGGGGAAAGTATTACTAGAGACCATCAATATAAGAAAAATCAGCATCAAATCATATTGGGAATTAAGACAAAACTTCTTTAGCCAGAGAGTGGTAAGAATGCAGAACTCGCTGCCACCAGAGAGGTTGAATCAAATGTTATCGATGCATGTTAGGAGCGGTTAGATAAATATATGAGGGAGAACTGAATGGAGGGCTGTGCTCATAGTGCTGGATGCGGAAAGAGGGGAGGATGCTCCAGTGGATCACAAACGTCGATATTGACAGGTTGGGCCGAATAGCCTGATTTTGCATTGAATATCCTATGTAATCATATGAATTCGACACCCATGAGTCCAATTCAAAAGCCAATTTCTCACAACTTTCAGACCTAGAGGAAATAACACAATTAGTATTCCTGGCTTAGGGTGTTTCAAAAATATGTCAAGATTGATGCACCTTAAAACCTACCTCGTTGACCAAGCTGTGGAGCATCTGCCGTAATTTCTCTTTTATGTAGCTCAGTGTTTGCGTTATTTGATTTGTCTTAAGATTATGTGGAGCGCCCTGTGACGTCTTACTATGTTAATGGCGCTACATAAATGCTAGTTGTTGTTGTTGTAGTATTTACACCATTGTCTCCCTGTTTCAGGTTTCAAAGAAAACGTGCTAGTTGAGAAGGCATTCGGCATACTTACCTTTATTAGCCGGAGTATATTTTACAAGAGCAGTGAAGTTGTGCTTGAGCTATATAAAACATTATTTGGGCCATAGCTAGAGTACTGCGTACACATCATTACAGGAAAGATGTAATTGCACTTGAGAGAGTTCAGAAGAGATTTACGAGGATTTTGCCTGGACTGGAGAATTTTAGCTATGAGTAATCATTCGATAGACTGGGTTTGTTTTCATTGGAACATCGGAAGCTGAGGGGAAACATTATTGATGTTTTCAAAATTATGAGGGGCCTAGACAGAGTGGATAGGAATGATCTATTTTTCTTAGCAGAATGGTCAACAATCAGGGTACATATATTTAAAGTCATTGGTATCAAATTTACAGGGGATTTATACGGGAAATCTCTTCACCGAGATCAAGTTGCGAGTCTGGAACTCACTGCCTGAAAGTGTGGTAGAGGCAGAAACCCTCACCATATTTAACACACGCTTGGGTATGCATTTGAAGTGCAATAACCAACAGGGCGACGGACCAAAAGCTGGAACATGGGATTCCGCTGAATAATTCTTTGTTGGCCGGCGTTGACAGGTTGGGCCGAAATATCTTTCTTCCGTGCTGTAAATAATATGATTCTATGATTCAGTTCTAAGCGAGGATCTAACTACAGATCTGCCGGAAGTGGAGACTTAATGGGTAGAATTAAGAGATAGGAATGGATTTAAGACAATAGTGGGAGTCATGCATAGGCCCCCTAGTCGCAGCTCTGAAGTACTAGAATAAATAAATGTCGAAATTAGACAAGCGTGTAGTCAAGACAGTGTGGTTTTAATAGGGAATTTAAATTTTCATATATATTGGGATAATCGGACTAGCACCTGTCAGAAAGATTGTGAATTTGTTGAGTGTATCCGGGCTTGTTCTGCAACAATATTTTTCATCACGAACAAGGGGCATACCAATTTACATTGAGAAATGAGTAACAATCCGGATATATTCAACAGCCTAGGGGTAAGTGAAAATGTATTTAATAGCGATCAAAACATGATCGACTTCAACGTAACGTTTGACAGGGCGAAATGAGAAAAAGCTACGACCATTCCAGATTTCAGTAAGACCGAATTCAAGGTCCTGGGACAGAGACTGTCCACAATAAACTGGAAAAATCTGTTAATGGGTAATACGATAGGAGATGTTATAAATAATTAGAATTGATACAGAATCAGCGTATCCCACTGGGGGCCAAACAAAACATGCATGGACGACTAAAGAGGTAAGGGACCACATTAAACTAAAAGGAAAAGCGTACACAAATATAAAAAATAGCACAGATCCTGATGAATGGGAAAGCTACAAAGAAAATCAAAGGGGCACAAAGCAGATAGTAAGTGCTAGAAAGAGGGAGTATGAAAATAACCGACTGGTGAAATGAACAGACGCATAGCAGATGTAAGTTAACGCAGAGAATTGTGAAGTGACACACTTTGGTAGGATGATGCGAGGCAATATGAAATAATGATACAATTTTAACGGGGCCAGATTTATACATGAACATTTAAATCACCTATTAAGTATCTGCCTCTGGAGATCAATGATCCCAAAACCGGTCAGAATGTTCTCCCTGTATTTTATGAACCAGCTCTAAATCGTAAAAAATTAAATAGGGGGCAGGATGTGGAAGACATGGGGACTTTTCCTTTGTTAATAGCCGAATAGAGTATGAAAACAAGGAAGTTATGCCAAACAATTATAAAACACTTATGACATCTTAGCTGGAATATTGCGTACAGTTCTGGGCAACAAGCTTTAGGGAAGAAGTCAAGCCCTTGGAGAGGGTGCAGAATAGATTTACTCGAATACTACCAGAGTTGGGGACCTCATTTATACGAAGAGTCTGGAGAAGCTGGGTGTTTTCTCCTTAGAATAGAAAACGTTAAGAGGCGGTTTATGACCTAGCTTCAAAATTATGAAGTGTTTTGATATTTAAAAAGGAAAAAGCTTCTGAATGACAAATTTAACGTGATAAAATGTCAATAGGCGCAGGTGGGAGTCCAACCTATGATCTTCAGTTTACGAAATCACAGCCTTAGCACTTGGCCACCTCACCCTGATCAACTGGGTGACTTGCGTCGCATTGCTACCGAATTCGCACATCATTTCAATTAGGTTGTACAAGCACAGATGCATATACAATTAAATAAAGTGGGACAGTGGAACGGGCAAATGACCAGCATTATTTAGATGAAACTATCATAAAACATTTCATATAATCATACAGTACCGATGGAGAGTACTTGGCCCATCGTACTCTTGAACGAGCTATCCAATTAGTCCCATATCTTTCCAAAACACCCTGCAAAATGCACATCTTCAAGCATTTATCCAATTCCATTTTGAGTGTTACTATTGAATCTGCAGTGCTACGGGGAAATGAAAGTGTGGTGAGACTTGCTGAGAGTCAGCAGGGGCTCGACCGGCGGAATTGCCTTCTTCCATGCTATAACAATTCTATGAATCGATGACTTTATGATTTACCACTCATTCAGGCAGTGCATTACAGATCACAACACTCACAGCTTAAAAACCAACACTTCTCCTCCACTTCCATCTGTTTCCTCTGTTGTACTCTGGATTTTGCCAGGACTGGATAGATTTGGATATGTGGAAAGATTGGGGTTATTTTCGTCGGAACAAAAAGATGAGGATAATGTGGTGATATAATTGAGGTATATAACATTATGAGGGGCCAAGAGAGTGTTGCATATGAAACACATATGCCCCTGAGCAGAGAGGTCAATAATCATGGGGCATAGATTTAAAATAAGTGGTAAAAGAATTACACGGGAGTCGAGAGAAATCTTTTCGCCCAGAAAGAATTTGGGTCTGGAACTCACTGACTGAAAAGTTGGTCGAGAGACGATCCCTCATTACATTTAACCAGCACTTGCAGATGGATTTAATTGCTCTAATCTGCAACACTACAGATCAAGAGCTGGGACGTGGGATTAGGATGGATAGCTCTTTCGATGGGCGGAGACAGGATGGGCCGAATGCCCTCCTTCGCTGCGGCAATTTTCTACAATTCTATGATTCTAAGAGGTGGGGAATGCTGCACATATCTGTATCTCAGCATCGACGGGAACTTGCTGTGTGGTAATTGGCTGCTGTATTGCACTACAGTACATCGAGTGACTACACTTCAAGAGGTACTTCATTTTCTATAAAGCACGTATTAAAAAATCTTAATTCAGTGGATGTGGGCGTAGCTAGCAAGGCCGACATTTATTGCCAATCCCTAATTGCGTTTGAGAAGGTAGTGATGAACAAACTTCGTGAACCAATGCAGTACTTGGATATGCACTTGATGGCTACGGTCCAAGAGCCAGAAATTGGATTTGGCAGGATAGTGCATTGTCCACCAGCAAGGACGCGATGGGCTAAATGATTTCCTTCTGTGCTGTAAATTTCTATGGTTCCATGGTTCAGTCACTGAGGTGATGGTACTACGAATGTGCTGTTGTAGAAGGTGTTCCAAGATATTGAACCAGGCACAATAATGGAAAGGCGATATATTCCCTTTTTCATTTTCTGAGGATTTGATACTCGAGCTGCAAAAATCAATCTTCAGCGATCATGTCCACTTCTGACCTTATGATGGTGGGCAGTTCATTTATGAAGCAGGTGATGATGAACTCCTGCAGCGACATCCTGGGCTGAGATGATTGGCGTCGAACAAGCACAAACATCTTCTTTTAGGCTAGGTATGTCTCCAGCAGTGGAGATTAACCCAGCAAATACTTCAACGTTAGAGCCTTCCATGATGCAGCATTCGGTCAAATGCTGCTTTGATGTCAACGACAATCACTCTCGCCTCATTTTAGAATTAATCACTTTTGTCCATATTTGGACCAATTCTGTAATGATGTCTAAAGACTGGTGGTCCTGCTGGAACTCAAACTGAGCAACGGCGAGCAACTGGGTCATCCTATGTTCCTGACAGATGCTACGGGAATACAAACCCGTGCTTTTACTGTTTGAAAACAGCGCACAGTTGCATGATGTATATTTGTAGGATCAGATGGGTCATCGACCTGAAATCTTACTCCAACCTTCCTCTTCCGACAGACCCTACCAGAGCTTCAAAGCATGGCACATTTTAAAGTGTCAGCTTTTCAAAAATTGTTTAATTCTATATTTCTTAAAGATTAAGAATGCACAACAGGCAGCCACATATCCCCGTTTGCCAATAATGCAATTATTGGTGATAAAATAAATAGGGCAGGCGTATACTTATAAAGATATATTGATAGATTACGTGAATGGACGAGTCAGTGGCTAATAGTTTACAAACAGGTAATTGTGTGGTCATCCATTTTAGATCACAAAGTTTAGATCCGAGTACTAATTAAATGGAGCACAGCTCGGAGGGATGGAGTTCCAAAATGGTTTGGAGTCCAGGAGCCCATCCCGCTAACGTGCAGTAGCAAGTTACAAATATATTCGAAACAACTAATGGCATGTTAGGCTTTATAACTAGGGGTTCCATTGTTTGCTTGGCGCCTGTGTTTCGTTCGGTGTGATTGCTGATATCTCGCCTGGACTGTCTGTTTCATTCGGTGTGATTGCTGGTATCTCGTCTGGGCTGTCTGTTGAGGCAGCCCTTTCCTCAGGTTGTTCCACCTATCTATCCACCAGGTGTGGTGTGAATTCCACATTTTAGTGTGCCTCTGGTTCTTCAGTGTAATCAGTGAATCTACTTTTTACTTGGTCTACATGCCTCCGGTAGGTTTGGACATTGTCCATTTGTACAACCAGTAGCCTGTTTCCCTCTTTCTCTGTTACTGTGCCTGCAAGCAGTTTGGGACCCCGGCCAAAGTTCAGCACAATCACTTTGTCCCCTATCTCATTCCACCTCCCCCTCGAATTTTGGTCATGGTATTCAGTTAGCTTTCGACACTTAGCCTCAACAATTTCATGCATGTCAGTGAGGATTTACGAGAGCCTGGTCTTTAAGGTTCGTTTCATCAATAGTTACGCGGGGGGAAGCCAAGCCAACGAATGTGGAAGAGATCTGTATGCCAGCAGCAGTCGCGACAGGCACCTCTGCAGCGTGGGACCTTGGATTCTGAGCATGCCTTGTTCAATTACCTGCACTGCTCGCTCCACCTGGCCATTGGAGGCCTGCTTGAAAGGTGGCGTCTTAACGTGATTTATACCGTAGCCAACTATAAAATCGTGAAATTCTGCCCTGTTGAAGCACGGATCATTATCACTGACCATTATGTCAGGAATGCCGTGCATTCTAAGGCTCTCCACAGTGGTGGAGGTGGTGCTGGAATTTAAAATGGTGCACTCGATCCATTTTTAAAATGCATCACCGACTACGAGGAACATTTTGCCCATGAATGGAACCACATAGTCTACATGAACCCACGACCACGGTTTTGTGGGCCAGACGCTGGGGCTTACGGGGACCTCCCTGAGGGCATTACTAAGTTGGGCAGAAATGGTGCACCGACAGACGCAGAGCCCCAGGTCCGCGTCAATGCCAGGCCATCAGATATGAGATCTGGCTATGGCCTTAATAAGGACAATTCCCGGGTGCTTGCAATGGAGCTCCCGGACAAGTGCCTCCCTTCCTGGTAAGAGCATAACTACTTGGCTGCCCCACATCAGGCAGTCTGCCTATAGTGAGAGTTCAGGCATGCATCCATGGAAGGGTTTGACCTCCTTGGGGCAGGCATCGCGAGCCTCTGCCCAGTCGCTGGTTAAAAGGCATCTTTTAACTAGAGATAACGTGGGGTCGCTGCTCGGCCAGGCTCTGATTTGGCGAGCCGTCATGGACGAACCTGTGGATTCAAAGGCATTGAATGCCATGACCATGTCACAATCCTTTCGTTGGACCCTTCTGTGGTCGCCAGTTGTAGCCTGCTAAGCGCGTCGGCACAGTTGTATGTGCCTGGTCTGTGCCTTATCGTGTAGTCGTAAGCCGCCAGAATGTGTGCCCATCGCTGAATGCGCGCCGTGGCTTTGCGATTGATTGCCTTGAACTCAGATAGGAGGGACGTGAGGGATTTGTGGTCAGTGTCTAATGCAAACTTGGCCCCGGAAAGGTATTGCTGCATCTTTTTGACACCATACACATGTGCAAGTGCCTCGTTCTCAACCATACCGTACCGGCGCTCTGCGCGCGAAAGTGATCTGGTGGCAGAAGCAACAGGCTGCAATTTACCCACATCATTGATGTGCTGTAAAACGCAACCGACCCCGGATGCTGACGCATCACACGTAAGAATTAACTTTTTGCCTGGGTCAAAAAAGGCTACAACACTCTTGGAACATAGGAGGTTGCGTGCCTTATTGAAATCGCGTTCTTGGGCATCCCCTCAAAACCAATCACACCCCTTTCTGAGTGGTACGTGGAGAGGCACCAGCAGCATTCTCAAGTTCTGCATAAAGTTCCCAAAGTAATTGAGTAGCCCGAGAAAGGCACGCAGTTCCGAGACATTCCAGGGCCTGAGTGCAAGGTGAATTACTTCGGTTTTGGAGTCGGTTGGGCGGATTCCATCAGCGGCAATCCTTCTGCCCAAAAATGCAATCTCAGGTGTGAGAAACAGACACGTGGATTTCTTAACTCTTAGGCCTACCCGATCCAATCGACTGAGTATTTCCTCAAGATTGGAAAGTTGAGAGTCGGTGTCACTGCCCGTGATGAGTATGTCATCTTGAAACACAACCGTCCACGGGATGGACTTGAGCAGATTCTCCATGTAGCACTGGAATATAGCAGCCGCGGACCTGATGCCGAATGGGCATCGATTGTACCCAAAAAGGCCTCGATGTGTGTTGATGGTTGTGAGTAGCTTAGACTCTTCGTTCAGTTCTTGCATCATATACGCAGATGTGAGTTCAAGTTTCGAGAAAGGTTTTCCTCCAGCCAACGTGGCAAATAGGTCCTCCGCTCTGGGCAGTGGGTATTGGTCCTGTAGGGAGAATCTCTTTATGGTAGACTTGTAATCCCCACAGATTCGTACGGATCCATCGAGCTTCATGCCGGGGAAGATGGGGCTTTCATAGTCGCTGAATTTCACGGCAGAAATTAAGCCTTCCCGCAGGAGCTGGTCCAGTTAATTTTGTCTCTTTTCCCTTATCACATATAGGTCCTTAGTTCGGTGTCGATCTTTGTGAGTTTTGGTCTGTTGCTTTTGTGCAGCCACAGCTGTTCAAATTGTTGAACGCTCATGACGGATTGACTGTCCCCCGTGTCCAGTTCCATGTTGACGGGTATCCCATTGAGTAGAACCCTCATCATAATTGGAAGCGTCTTGGTGTAAGAACAGTGGACATTGATCGTGTTAACCCGCTGTACATCGGCGTCCCCTGCACTGTTCCAACCATCTTCTGGTCCGCTTTCCGAACCTTCCAATTCGTATACCAAACGAGCTGCTGTTTTTCTGCACATGCAAGCCAGATGCCGTGTGTAGTTGCAGTTTCTGCAAATGAATGCTGAAATCGACACACCCTGGTTGAGTGCCTTCCCCACATCACCAATACAGACCGTTTCCATTATTTCTGAAGGATGAGCTGCGTCTGGCTAATCTCCCTTGAGCTTCTCTCAATCTGTTGTTGATTGGTCGCATTGTGGGTTGATGAGGTATGATCGGCCGTTCATGTGGCCCTTGATTTTCATGGCTTCTGGCGCCACAGCCTGCTGTTGAAGGCCTGCTCTCCTGCCTTTGTCTGTATGTGGGGGTAGCGGTTTGTTTCACAATGAGAATCCCTTGTTCCGATGCCTCTTTGATTGTCATAACCGAAGTATAGATCAGCCGCGTTTCTTCTTCGCCTGCCAAGAACGTCTGTGCGACCAGTGCTGCTGCCTGAAGAATCAAGTTCTTAGTCTCTGTAATGTTTCGGAATATGCCTGCGTGGCATATCCCTTCAATAAAAATGACTGTCAATATTTTCTCCTTAGTTCATCGGGGAACTCACATGAACTAGCGAGCCTATGAAGTTCTGCCACGAAGTCGGGTATGCTTTTGCCCAAACAGCGTCTGTATTTGTAGAACATGTGTCTGGCCATGTGCAGGCTGTTCGCTGGCTTCAGGTGGTCTCTCACCAGTGCGCTCAACTCCTCAAACGACTTGGTTGCTGGTTTCTTGGCTGCCAGCAGGTCTTTCATTAAAGCGCATGTTTTCGATCCGCAGCTGGTCAGGAGATGGGCTCTTGTCTTGTCTGCCTTATGGTCGCCCAGCCAGTCTTTGGTCACAAAGCTTTGCTGGAGCCTTTCTATAAAGTCATCCCAATTGTCTCCGGCATTGTATTACTCATCTGAGCTGTTGGTAGTCATTCTGTGGGTTCTGTGATCCCATCCTCGTCGCCACTGTAAAGTCCTGATTCTAATGTACTGAATTACACGAGACACATGCTGAAGTCAAGGTCACTCAGGACCTGCACCTTCAATTCACAGCTCTCCAGTGCTGCACTTGCCTGAGACCTCCCTTTATATACTTCAGTGGTACAGGTATGGAGTGTCTCCTGCAAGTGCACCCCTGGTGGTAATGTATGTTTATTGTTACAGGTAATATCCAGTTACAGCCATGTAAAGCATGATAAGATACAGTGATACACAGTAATGTGAGATACATGACAGGGTGCAAACTCGGGGCAAATGCTATATCAAGGAGTGGGTTTGGGTTGGATGAGCATATTTTGAGTAAATCAACAAATGCGCTGCGATCTGGGTGCGCACCGGCGCAGGCAACCCCAATGTAACGTGGAACACAATAGTTTAACAATTCGGTCATTGCAACAGAAATCATACTCCTTCTCAATAACCGCAGAATGATCCGGGATTACGAGAAAATCCGTTCTAAAGGGACAATTATGAACCGGAACTGACAACCATCCCGTTTAAACAGACACAGAATGATCCGCGACTGCAAGCACATCCCTTTTAAACAGATGCAGAATAACCCTTGACTGACATCTGTTCCTTTTTAAAAGAATAAAGTGACTTTTCTATCATCCCTGAAGGCAATTGTGCAGTGCGTGATTGAGCGTGGAGCTCAGGACCTCGCGGGGCTGGGATGGTGATTGAAGCCACATGTGAAAGACAGGCAGGAAGGAGGGAGGGTCGTAAAAGCAACTCAGTCAAAAAGCCAATTTACCAATATATATATATTTAACATTTTAAGCAAATAAATATATTTAAATTTTATTTAAAATGATTCATTATCTGGATATTTTTTGATTGAACGAAGGCTGTGTGACTGGAAGAAATCTATTGGAAATGACGGGGTACAGTCAGTAAATACCAAAACACTGTAAGCCCAAGGTGGAAGACAAGCCATGAGGGAAGATGTGGTCTACAAAGGCGATCTTTTAAAGTCGCGTGTGTCATTCTGCTGCATCTGACAGCAGCTGCTAGTGCTGTGAAAGAGGTCAAATGTAATAGAGCCCAGTGCAGGCAGAACAGAAAAAGCACATTTATCGTGAATGTTAAAAAGTTGGGATTGTATATAATTATACATATATATATATATACATGTAAACACAAAGTCAGTCAGTCAGTCATGTCTTGTCTTGTCTTGATTTGATTTGATTTGATTTGAATTTCAAAATACGGGTGGAGGAAGCCATCATGTTACACATCCCACACGCAAGCCCTGGCTAAAACCGCTATATTTCTAACTTGTGTATATTCCCTTCTTTCCGATGTAGAATAGCAAAATCCCATAGCACATTCTTGTACCGTCCGAGAGTCCACGAAGGATTGTTCAATCAAATCAGTATGGCTTCAAATTGCATGAAATGCATGTTTCTCACATGACATGAAATGCACAGTAAGATCGCACAGCACGTTTGCACACACTCTGCCTTACAGAATCAAACAAAAAAAACTAAAATTCTTGCACCGTCCAAAGGCAGTTTTTGAAATTTGAAATGTGAAATCCGGGACAGTCAGCACATCGCTTTTAAACAGGCACAGAATGATCCGGGACTGATAGCACACCATTTTAAACAGACAGAGAAAGATCCCGGACAGGCAGCCCATCCCCTTAAAAGGGATACGGAAACAGAATGAATAAAAACCGATAATTGTGTAAAACTCAGCAGGTCGTGCAAATTCTGTAGATGAAGAACCTGGTTTCACGTTCTGTCGGATAATCACACCGATATTTTAGGAAATGTTAAAGATGACAATTTTTTTCAACAAAAATAGCGCCGGTAAAAAATACGCAGCGAGAAAGGTCAAAAGGAAACGTCTGTGATACAGTGTAACGCAGGAGTGATTAAATAATTAATGGCACAATGGGAAACGGCAAAGTGGGTGGTAATCGGGCAATAAGGTAACAAAGGATCGTCTGGTGGAGGTGTTATGGGAACTTCAGAACAATTACCAGACAATGAGAACGGTGCTTATGACCCGATATAGTGTACCTAATGTTGAGGCCAGAAGACAAAAACATGCCTGCAATAGATGGTTCAACGCCTTTTAATCAGACCAGGCAGCTTGGCCAACACGGTTTGTTTTCTTGTCCGGTTTGAATTCGGCAGCCAGGGGACTAATTCTAAAGCTAGCTTCTCACATCTTTTCAGCTCCAGAGAAACAGGATGCACTCATATTTAGGGCAGAGTTGGAGATTGTATGCTTATCCCAGTTGAGGTGCGGTTATGCGTACAGACAGGAATATATAATGATCAAGTATTGGCCGGAAGAAAACACAGGTTTAGTTTATCCAACGAGACACAGAGCCGCGTACCTCTCAGATACTTTAACTTTACTCAGTTGTGTGAGTTTCAGTTTGGTCTGAAATTTGGACGCTGTGGGATCATCGGCGCAAAATCACACGTTTTAATGTGAAATATATTTATTTTATCTCATGTCGACCGGCTGTGAGAAGCGGAACTTTCAATAAAAACTGGCTGGGCTCGTACAGGATTTGGGCTCGTACAGGATTTGTACCCGTAACCTCTCGCATTTCAAATGTGATAATCGCTAAGCGAGAATCTTACCCCTGCAGCAACGGCCTACCGACAGTGAAGAGCGTAGCTCTCAGTTTCTGACGGTAGTGAGAAAAGATATTCGGCGCATCGTGCGTGTGCTGTCCCGCCAGACCTATCTAATTAGTCCTCCTCTCCATAGTCCGATAAATGTTATCCCTTTGACGAATATATTATTAATTTGAGACATGAAATATGCAAAGTGCAGCATTCTTTTTAGCGAAAGGGGAATTTGGCGATGAGGTTAAATGTGATTGACAAACGACGAAAGGGGATCAAAACTGTAGCACAATAACGACGAGGATGGGATTCGAAACCCTGCGTTCAGAGCACAATGGATTAGCAATCCATCGCCTTAACCACTCGGCCACCTCGTCTTTTATTAGTCGCGAAATCATACATTCAATCTGCTGCTTTTTGTATCCAAAGAGAAATAATGTGCAAGAAAGTCCATTTCACAGCTTGCTCTGCCTGTGCAAACAGATCGACAATGATGAAAATGTGCCATTCTATTCTTCAAGCAAACAGCCTTCTTTCACTTCAGGTGAGTGACTGCAAGAGATGGTTGGTTTTTCGGCAGCATCACAACAAATAATATAAAATTTCACACAGCGTACTAATTGACCACGTCAGGACTCGAACGGAACATGCAATTTTTTCATAACGCCACGGTCGCAATCCAAGTCAAACACCTTATCCGTTAGGCTACGCGAGCTCTCCCATCAGTGCAAAATTTGTTGTTAATTATATTGGGACCAAATTCGGGGCAACTGCGATATGAAGGAGTGAATTTTGGAAAATATGAGCATATTTCGAGTAAATGAACACATGCACTGCGATCTGGGTTTACACCGGCACAGGCAACCCCAATGTAACTTGGAATACAACAGTTTAACAATTCGGTCATTGCACTTGAATTCATACACCTTTTCAAACTATACAGGATGATCTGGGATTATGAGAAAATTAATTTTAAAGGGACAGATTATGAAGCGAAACTGACAACCATCACATTTAGACAGGCACAGAATGATCCGGGACTGCAAACGCAACCCTTTTTCACAGATGCAGATTGGCCCTTGACTGACAGTAGTTCCCTTTTGAAAGAATAAAGTGATATTTCTATTATCCCTGAAAGCAATTGTGTAGTGAGTGTGCGTGGGGGTCAGGAACTCGCGGGCTGGGACGGTGATTGGAACCACAGGTGATAGACAGTCAGGAAAGGATGAGGGACGTAAAACCAAGCCAGCCAAAAAGCCGATTTACAAATATATATACACATTTTACATTTTAAGAAAAAAATATATAAATTTTATGATAAAAATTGAATTTGCTTTCTTTTAAATCAATAAATAATTGATTCATTATCTAGATATGTTTTGATTGAACGAAGGCTGCGTGACTGGAAGAATTCCATTGGAAATGAATAGGTGCTGTCAGCAAATATCCAAACACCGTAAGCCCTTGGTGGAAGGCAAGCCACGAGGCAGGAAGTGGGCTATAAAGGCGATCTTTTAAACTCGCGAGTGTCTTTCTGCTACATCTGACAGCAGCTGCTCGTGCTGTAAAAGAGCTCAGTTCAGGATGAACAGAAAAAGCACATTTATTTTGAAAGTTAAAAAGTTTGGATTGTATATAAATAAACACACTCATATCTATATATCTGTATACACAAAGTCAGTCAGTCAGTCATGTCTTGTCATGTCTTGATTTTATTTGATTTGCATTGGAAAATAAGGGTGGAAGATGTCATCATGTACGCAGCCCACACGCAAGCCCTGGCTTATATCGCTTTATTTCTCACGTCCTTATTTTCCCTTCTTTCAGGTGTAGATTAGCAAAATCCAACAGCAGATTCTTGTACCGTCAGAGAGTCCACGAAGGAGTGTTGAATCAAATCAGTATGGCTTCAAGTTGCATGTAATGCATTTTTCTCACATGGCATGCAATGCACAGTAAGATCGCGCAGCACGTTTGCACACACCCTGGCTTACACAAACACACAAACAAACTAAAATTCCTTCACCCTCCAAAGGCAATTTTTGAAATTTGAAATTTGAAATCCGGAACACAGAGCACATCCCTTTTAAGCAGGCATATAATGATCCGGGACTGAGAGCACACCATTTTACACGGACTGAAAATGGTCCCGGACAGACAGCACAGTCGTTTAAAAGGAATACGGAAACAGAATGCATAAAAGACAGATAATTATGTAAAACTCAGCAGGTCTTGCAGATTCTGTGGGTGAAGAACCTGGTTTCACGTTCTGTCAGATAATCATTCCGATATTTTTGGAAAAAGTTAAAGATTACAGATTTGATCAAAAAATCCAGCAGCTGGAAAAAATAGGCAAAGAGAAAGGACAAAAGGTCCTGTGATACAGTGGAGCGCAGGCGTGATTAAATAATAAATAGCACAATGAGAAAAGGCAAGGTAGGTGGCAATCGGGCAATAAAGTAACAAAGGATGCACCAGAGGAGGTGTTAGTGGGAATAGCAGAACCATTACCAGACAATGGGAGTGGTGCTTATGATCCGATTTGTTGAACGTAATGTTGAGGCCGGACAGCTATAAAATGCCTAATCGAAATAGAGGGTGTCAACGCCTTTTAATCAGACCAGCCAGCTTGGCCACCCCGGATTGATTCCTGTCCGGTTTGAATTCGGCATCGAAGGGACTAATTCAAAGGTCAGCTTCGCACATCTTTTTAGCTCCAGAGAAATAGGACGCACTCATATTCAGGGCAGATGTGGAGATTGACGCTGAATGTATGCTTATCCCAATTAAGGTGAGCTTATGAGGCAGAAAGGAATATATGCTGATCAATTATTGTCTGGAATTAAACACGGGTTTAGGTTGTCCAATGAGACACAGATGCGAGTATATCTGAGATATGTTAACTTTACTCAGTTGAGTAATTTCACTTTGCTCCTGTGAAACTCTGGGATTTGGACGCAGTGGGAACAACGGCGTGAAATGACACGCTTAATTTGACATATTGTTGTTTTCTCACATGTCGACCTGCTGCGAGAAGTGGATCTTTGAATAAAAGATGTCGAGGCTCGTGCGGGGTTTGAACACGTGATTTCTCGCATTTAAATTGCGATAATCCCGAAGCAAGACTCACGGCCCTCGACCAACGAGCCCGAACCTCGAGAAGCGAAACTCTCAGATTCTGACGGTAGTTTACTATTCGGCCCTTCGTGTCTGTGGTGTCTCTCAGTCACCTATCTAATTAGTCCCACTATCCATTGTCCTGCTAATGTTTTCCCTTTGATGAATATATTATTAATTTTAGACATGACATGACGAAAGTGCAGCATCCTTGTCAGTAAAAGGTGAATTTGGCCATGTGGTTAAATGTGATTGACAAAACAACCAGAGCGATCAAATGTTTAACACAATAATGACGAGGTTGGGAGCACAATTGATTAGCAATCGTTCGCCTGAACCTCTCTGCCACCTTTTCTCCTATTTACAGCAACTTCCGCCATACAGTCCTCTACTTTTTGCATCCAAACAGACATAATGTGCAAAAAAGTCTACTTCATCGCTTGTTGTGCACGTGCAAACAGATCGACATTGATGTAAATGTGCCATTAGCTTCTTAAAGCATACAGCCTCCCTTTACTTCAGATGAGCGACTGTACGAGATGGCTGGTTTTACGGCAGACGAACAACGAAGAAGTTAAAATTTCACACAGCGAGATAATTGACAGCGGCAGGACACGAATCTGCAAACGTCTGATAGCATTACTTTTACAATCGAAGACAGACACCTTTTCCATTAGGCCACGCGCCAACGGGGTATTTATTTTTGTTTATATTTGGAGCAAATTCGGGGCAACTGCTATTTCAATGATTGAATTTAGGAAAAGATGTGCATGTCTTGAGTAATTTAACAGATGCGCTGCGACCTGGGACAGCAGCGGCTCAGGCAACCACAATGTAGCTTGGAAGACAATAGTTTAACAATTCGGTCATCGCAGTTGAACTATGACTCCTTTTGAAACTATACAGGATGATCTGGGATTATGAGAAAATCTATCTTCAAGGGGCAGATTATGAACCGTATCTGACAACGATTTCGTTTAAACAGACACCGAATGATCCAGGACTGCAAGCACATCCCTTTTACCCAGTTGCAGAATGACCCTTGACTGACCGCAGTTAATTTTAAAAAGAAAAAAGTGAGATTTCTATCATCCCTGAAGGCAATTGTGCAGTGCGTGAGTGAGCGTGGGGCTCAGTACCACGCGGGGCTGGGATGGTTATTGGAGCGAGAAGTTATAGATAGGCAGGAAGGAGGGACGGACGTAAAATCAACCCAAACAAAAAGCCAATTAAAAATAAAAATATATATATATAAAACATTTTAAGAAAATACATAAATTTAAGTTTCATTTTTTTTTAATTGATTTGTTTTAAATGAATAAATGATTGATTCCTAATCTGTATATTTTCTGATTGAACGAAGGCTGCGTGATTGGATGAATCCCATTCGAAACGAGGAGATACAGTCAGCAAATGCCCAAACACAGTAAGCCCTTGGAGGAAGACAAGCCAAAAGGGAAGATGTGCGCGGCAAAGGCGATCTTTTAAAGTGGCGCGTGTCTTTCGACTGGATCTGACAGCATCATCTTGTGCTGTGAAAGAGCTCAAATGTAATAGAGCTCAGTGCAGGCAGAACAGAAAAAGCACATTTATTGTAAAACTTAAAAAGTTGGGATTGCATATAAATATACATATATATTTATATATATGTATTAACAAAGTCAGTCAGTAAGTCTTGTCTTGTCTTGTCTTCATTTGATTTGATTTGAATTTCAAAATACGGGTGGAGGATGTCATCATGTCACACAGCCCAATCGCAAGCCCTGGCTAAAATCGCTATATTTCAAACTTGTTTATTTTCCCTTCGTTCAGATATGGAATAGCAAAATCCCACGTCCAAATTCTTCTACCGTCAGAGAGTGCATGAATGAGTGTTCAGTCAAATCAGTATGGCTTCAAGTGGTATTTATTACATGACATGAAATGCACAGTAAGATCGCACAGCACGTTTGCACACACTGTGGCTTACACAAACACACAAACAAACTAAAATTCCTGCACCCTCCAAAGGCATTTTTGGAAATTTGAAATTTGAAATCCAGGACAAAGAGCACATCTCTTTTATACAGGCACAGAATGATCCGGCAGTGATAGTACACCAGTTTAAACAGACAGAGAATGATCCCGGACAGACAGCACATCACTTTAAAAGGGATACGGAAACAGAATGAATAAAGACAGATAATTGTGTAAAACTCAGCAGGTGGTGCAGATTCTGTGAATGAAGAACCCGGTTTCACGTTCTGTCGGATAATAATTCCGATATTTTAGGTTAAAGTTGAAGATTACAGATTATTTCAACAAAAATAGCGCCTTGAAAAAATATGCAGTGTGAAAGGTGAAAAGGACACGTCTGTGGTACAGCGGAACGCAGGAGTGATTAAATAATAAATGGGACAATGGGGAACGGCAAAGTGGGTGGTAATCCGGCAATAAGATAACGAAGGATGGGCCAGAGGAGGTGTTAGTTAAAAAGCAGAACCACTACCAGACAATGGGAGCGGTGATTATGATCCGATACGTTGAACCTAATGTTGAGGCCAGAAGACTATACCATGCCTACAATATAGGATGTGAACGCCTTTTAATCAGACCAGGCAGCTTGGCCATCCCGGATTGATTTCCTCTCTGCTTTGAATTCGGCAGTCAAGGGACTAATTCAAAAGCCAGCTTCGCACATCTTTCCACCTCTAGAGAAACAGGACGCACTCATATTCAGGTCAGAGGTGGAGATTGACGCTGTATGTTTGCTTATCCCAATTGAGGTGAGGTTTTGCGTACAGACAGGAATGTATACTGATCAAGTATTGGGCGGATCCAAACACGGGTTTTGGTTATCCAACCAGACACCGAGCCGAGTACCCCTGAGATACTTTAACTTTACTCAGTTGGGTGAGTTTCACTTTGCTCTGGGATTTGGACGCTGTGGGATTATCAGCGCAAAATCACATGTTTTAATGTGAAATATTTCTGTTTTTTCACATGTCGACTTGCTGTGAGAAGCAGAACATTGAGTAAAAACTGGCGGGCCTCGTCCAGGATTTGGACGCGGCACATCTCGCATTTCAAATGTGATAATCGCTAAGCGAGAATCTTACCCCTAGACGAACGAGCCACTGAGAGTTAAGAGCGTAGCTCTCAGATTCTGACCGTAGTGAGAAAAGATATTCGGCGCACCGTGCGTGTGATGTTCCTCCACACCTATCTAGTTAGTCCCCCTCTCCACAGTCCAACACATGTCATCCCTTTGACGAATATATTATTAAGTTGAGACATGACATTAGCAAAGTGCAGCTTTCTTGTTTGCGAAGGGGAATTTGGCGATGAGGTTAAATGTGATTGACAAACTACCGGGGGAGGGGGGTCAAAGTTGTAACACAATAATGACGAGGATTGATTACGAACCCAAGCGTGCAGAGCACAACGGATTAGCAGTCGATCGCTTTAACCTTTCGGCAACCTCGTCTTTTACTTACCGAAGCGTCAGCCATTCAATTTCCCGTTTTTTGTATGCAAACAGAAATAAATTGCAAGAAAATCCATTTCAAAGCTTGCTCTGCCCGTGAAAAAAATCGGCAATGATGAAAACGTGCGAATAGATTCTTAAAGCGAACAGCCTTCCTTTACTTCTGGTGAGTGACTGTACAAGATGGTTGGTTTTTCGGCAGAATCCCAGCAAACAATTTCAAATTTCACAGAGCGGTCCGATTGACCGCGGCAGGACTCAAACCTGCAATCTTCTGATAACTTCGCGATTATGCCACGCGGTCTCTGCCATTTGCGTCAAATGTGTTGTTGTTTACATTGGGAGCAAATTCGGGCCAACTGCTTTCTTAAGGAGTGGATTTCGAAAAAGATCAGCATATTTCGAGTAAATGAACAGATACACTGAATTTTGGGTGCGCACCGGCGCAGGCAACCCCATTCGGAACAAAACAGTTTAACAATTCGGCCATTGCAGCTGAAATCACACTCCTTCTAAACTGTACAACATGATCCGGGATTATAAGAAAATTCGTCTCAAAGGGACAGCTTATGAAGCGGAACGGACAACTATCCCGTTAAAACAGACACAGAATGACCCGGGACTGAGAGAAAATCCCTTTCGAAACAGACACAGAATGATCCTGGAATGATAGCAATTCGGTTAAGACAGACATAGAATGATCCGGTGCCTCTCGCATTTCCACTGTGAAAATCCCAAAGAGAGAACCATGCACCTAGACCAACGAGCCGCCGACAGTAAAGTGCGCAACCCATTCTATATTAAAACGGCATATTCTGACGGTAGTGAAGAAAGCTATTCGGCCCAACCTGGCTGTGCTGTGTCTCTGAGAGAGCGATCAAATTAGTCCCCCTTTCCAAAGTCCTGCGAATAAGAACATAAAAACATAGATTTTCCCTTTGATGTATATATTGGGCCTGAAGTCACTGTGCTAGGCTTCCCCCAGGCGCTCGGCTGAAAATAGGAATAAGGTTCCACACCTAACTTTTGCTCCTGCGCCCTCCAGCCGTCCGCTACTGAGGCCTTCTCTTCCCGCCCTTCTCTTCCCGCCCTTCGCAGCGCATTCAGGTCTTGGAGATGCGGAGGGAGAAGCTGGATTCACGTGGCTCTGGACAGCCAATGAAGGAACAGTATTATCATTCATAATAACAGCATCTCCGTCAGTAGGGGTTCTCATTATGAGAACGCCCCATCACCCAAATACAAATAAACATTTAAAAAAACAACATCTCGCATATTTAATATTAATTTAAATTAAAGTTTCTAAATGTGTTAGAATTTTTTTTTTTTCGAATTTTTAAAAAAGTTTTGTATTTAGAATTAAAATAAACTTAACGTAGTGGACAGGGTTTTTAACGTAAAAATGATATTACATTTAATTTGTATTTTTTTTTATATTTTTTATGTTTTATAACTTTTACGCTGTAAAAAAAGTCGATGCACCTGCTATTCCCAGGCGCAAGAAATTTAAGGACATTCGCTGGGCAATAGATGGCCAAATAGTGCATACTCCCCCATGCGAATATTTTTTCCTGAAGAAGCTTTGGATCTGTCAAGCAAGAATTTGACATTGGTCAAGCTGATTTTCAGTGCATGCATCCCGTACGCCAAAGAAGGGCTTTTGTGGGTCCTTGCCGGTTGTGTACATATTCCGCACAGACACAGTGAAGCCAGAAATCCAGGCCTCATATTAATTTGAGACATGACATGACCAAAGTGCAGCATCCTTGATAGTAACAGGCAAATTTGGCCATGAGGATTCAGCTCATTTACAAAACAACAAGAGGATTCCTCCATTTAACACATTAAGGATGATAATGGGATTCGGACCCACTCATGCAGTTCACAATGATTTAGCAGTTAAACTCTGCTTCACCAACTCTCCCGTTTGCAGCAACGTTAGGCATTCAATTTACTGCTTTTTGCATCCAAACAGAAATATTCTGCAAGAATGTCCACTTCAGCACTTGTCCTGACAATGCAACCAGATGGACAATTTTGAAAATGTGCCATCAGCTTTCCTTTACTTCAGGTGATTGACTGTACACGCGTGGAATGAACTGCACCAGATACAGCACAAGGAGGAGCTGCGAAAATAGCGGAGTTAGGATATTCATAAAAAGGAGGAATTGGAATAGGGCTGCAGAAAAGGGGAAATTAGAAGCTCCGGAAATAGAGCAATAAGGAGCTCCTGAAACAGAATGATAAGGAGCTCCAAAAACAGTGGGACAAGGAGCTCCTGAATCAGAGGGATGAGGAGCTCCTTAAACAGAAGAATTAGGAGCTCATGAAACAGAGGAATTTGGAGTTCCTGAACCAGAGGGTTAAGGAGCACCATAAACAGAGGGATAAGGAACTCCTGAAACAGAGTGATAATGAGCTCCAGAAACAGAGGGATAAGGAGCTCCAGAAACAGAGGGATAAGGAACTCCTGAAACAGAGGGATAATGAGCTCCAGAAACAGAGTGATAAGGAACTCCAGAAACAGCGGGATAATGAGCTCCTGAAACAGAGGGTTAAGGAGCTCCTGCAACAGAGGAATTAGGAGCTCCTGCAACACAGGGATAAGAAGCTCCTGTAACAGAGGCATAAGGAACATCAGAAACAGGGGGATAAGGAGCTCCTGACACAGAAGTATTCGGAGCTCCTGCAACAGCGGTGTAAGGAGCTCCAGAAACAGAGGGATAAGGAATTCCAGAAGCTGAGGGATAAGGAGCGCCTGAAACAGTGGGATAAGGAGCTTATGTAACAGAGGGATAATGAGCGCCTGAAACAGAGGGATAAGGAGCACCTGAAACAGAAGAATTAGGAGCTCCTGTAAAAAAGGGATAAGGAGCTCCTGAAACAGAGGGATTATGAGCTCCTGAAACAGAGCGATAAGGAGCTGCTGAAACAGGGGGATAAGGAGCTCCAGAAACAGAGCGATAAGGAGCTCCAGAAACGGAGGGATAAAGAATTCCAGAAAGAGAGGGATAAGGAGTTCCTGCAACAGAGGAATTAGGAGCTCCTGAAACAGAGAGATAAGGAGTTCCTGCAACAGAGGAATTAGGATCTCCTGCAATACAGGGATAAGGAGCTCCTGAAACAGAGGGATAAGGAACTCCAGAAACAGGGGGATAAGGAGCTCATGAAACAGAGGAAATAAGAGCTCATGAAACAGATGGGTAAGGAGCTCCTGAAACAAAGGGATAAGGAGCACTTAAAACAGAGGGATAAGGTGGTCCTGACAAAGAGGAATAAGGAGCTCATGAAACAGAGGGATAAGGAGCTCCTGAAACAGGGGAATTTGGAGCTCCTGAAACAGAGACATAGGGAGCTCCTGCAACAGAGGAATTAGGAGTTCCTGAAACCAAGGGATAAGGAGTTCCTGCAACAGAGGAATTATGAGCTCCTGCAACATAGGGATAAGGAGCTGCTGAAACATAGGGATAAGGAGCTCAGGAAACATGGGGATAAGTAGCTCCTGAAACAGAGGAATTAGCAGCTCGTGCACCGGAGGGGTAAGGAACTCCTGAAACAGTGGGATACGGAGCTCCTGAAACAGAGGGATAAGGAGCTCCTGAAACAGAGGGATAAGGAGCTCTGAAACAGAGTGATACAGAGCTCCTGAAACAGAGGGATAAGGAGCTCCTGAAACGGAGGGATAAGGAGCTCCTGAAACAGAAGGATAAGGAGCTCCTGAAAGAGAGTGATAAGGAGCTACTGAAACAGAGGGATGAGGCGCTCCTGAAACAGAGGGATAAGGAGCTCCTGAAACAGGTGAATTTGGAGATCCTGAAACAGAAGGATAGGGAGCTCCTGAAATAGAGGGATAAGCATCTCCTGAAACAGAGGGATAGGAAGCTCCTGAAACAGAGGGATAAGGAGCTCCTGAAACAGAGGGAGAAGGAGCTCATGGAACAAAAGGATAAGGAGCTCTGAAACAGAGGGATACGGAGCTCCTGAAACAGAGGGATAAGGAGCTCCTAAAAAGGAGGGATAAGGAGCTCCTGAAACAGAAGGATAAGGAGCTCCTGAAAGAGAGGGGTAAGGAGCTACTGAAACAGAGGGATGAGGCGCTACTGAAACAGGTAAATTTGGCGATCCTGTAACAGAAGGATAGGGAGCTCCTGAAACAGAGGGATAAGGTGCTCTGAAACAGAGGGATACGGAGCTCCTGAAACAGAGGGATAAGGAGCTCCTGAAAAGGAGGGATAAGGAGCTCCTGAAACAGAAGGATAAGGAGCTCCTGAAAGAGAGGGATAAGGAGCTACTGAAACAGAGGGATGAGGCGCTCCTGAAACAGGTGAATTTGGAGATCCTGAAACAGAAGGATAGGGAGCTCCTGAAACAGAGGGATAAGGAGCTCTGAAACAGAGGGATACGGAGCTCCTGAAACAGAGGGATAAGGAGCTCCTGAAAGAGAGGGATAGGAGCTACTGAAACAGAGGGAAGAGGCGCTCCTGAAACAGGTGAATTTGGAGATCCTGAAACAGAAGGATAGGGAGCTCCTGAAATAGAGGGATAAGGAGCTCTGAAACAGAGGGATACGGAGCTCCTGAAACAGAGGGATAAGAAACATGCGGAATTCAGAGCCCGGCTGCAGGGATTTTCGGTGTTTCACAAACAGGGGCATTTGGCTTTCAAAAGACAGGTGAATTATGACCACCAAAAATAGGGGGATTAGGAGAGGTTTCAGTACGTGCACCCCTAAATATAATTGTCAGGTATCGTTTCTAAATATAATGTACTCTGATCCATCTTTCTTAGGTTCAATATGGAAGAATTTACACTTCGCCACCGGGATCTATATCGACAGTTATTTTCGCAAACACTTAATAAACGTCTCTTTGCAACTTCATATTCCACGACAATATTTGCAGTGCCAGTTACATTGTTATTCACTAAAATTGGATGAGAGAGCGGGACTGGAAAGAGTCTCCCCGTTTATTTTTTTTTCTCTGTCTTCTCACGTCTGTCTTTCTTTCTGTCTACCCATCTGTTTCCAACACTCTCTCGCCCAACGTTTCACTCCATCGTCTTTCTCGCCACTTGTGTAACCCCCGTCTGTCTTTCTCTGTGCCCCTCCCGCCTGTCTCTCCGTCTGACTCACATTGTCTTTTTTTTTCTTCTTCTGTTTCTCTATTTCTGTCTCCCCGTCTGTGCCCATAAGTCTCTCCGCCTCCATCCTTCTGCCGTCTGTCTCTCGAGTCTGTCCCTTGCATTTCTCGCTCCGTTTGCCCCGCAGTCTGTCCACCTATCTTTCTCACTGTCTGTCTCTGTCGTTACCACCCTGTCTCCCTCCTGTTTAACTTCCTCGTTTGCCCCCTCTCTGTCTCGCCAGTCTTGCTCTCTCTGTCCCTATCTTTCCTGCTTTCCTGTGTCTGTCTCATCCGTCTGCTCTATTTATTTCTTCCCCGTTTCCCGCTGCTGTATCTCTCTTCCCTTCTGCATCCTCCCGTCTGTCTACCACTATCAGTCTCGCCCACTCTGTCTCCTTCTTTTACATTTCCAGTCGGACTATTTCCACCACACGGTCTGTCACTCTCTCTATCACCTTCTGTGTGTGTCGCTGTCTCTGTCCCCCACCACACCTCCTCTCTATCTCCTTCCTATATCTCGCCTGTCTTTCTCTCACTCTCTCTGTTGTCCCTCTGGCTCACCAGTTTGAATGTTCCGTCTGGCACCGTCTCTGCCATTGTCTTTGTAACATATCATCTATCTACCGCAGCCTGTCGCAATCCACAATTCTTACAGTCAATCTCTTACCCAACGCACCCAATATGTTGCTCTCTCGCTGTCTCTCGCTCGCGCAGCTCTTTTTCTTTGTCTATCACGTCGGTTTCTCCCTTGTTCTGATTTCTGCCGATTTCTCTCCTACGTCTGTCCCATTCTAACCCGCTCACGTTTACTGACTTCTGCATCAAACCCATCTGCCCTGTCTATCCACAGCTGTCTCCCCATCTCGCACTCTCTCTGTCACCCCCAAATGTTTATCTCTCTTTGCCCCACCGATCTGTCTGTCTGTCTCTCTCTGTGCCTCCGCCTTCTCGTTCTCTCCCTCCTTCTCCCCACATCTGTCTCCCTATATTTCTCACTCTGTTTGACCCATCCATTACCCCACCTTCTATATATCTCTCTCTTTCCCTGTCTCCAACGTGTTTTTTTTTCATTAATTCAGAAATTTGGGCGTCGCTACTACGGCCTTCCTTCCTTTGTTGCCCTTCTGAAACTGCCCCGGATAAGGTGGTGGTGAGCCGACTGTTTGAACCGCTGCAGTTCGTGTGATGAAGGTACTCCTACAATGCTGACATTGTCGCAGCGGTTTGATTCAACTGAGATTCTCGCTGGGCCATTGTAGAGGGCATTGAAGTGTCAACCACATTACGATGCATTTGGAGTCATGTGTAACCTAGACCAGGAAAGGACGGCATAATTCATCCTTTAAAGACATTAGTGAACCAGATGGATTGTTACGACGATCCAGTAGTATCATGGTCATTTTTGATACTAGCTTTTTAAATCCAGATTGATGTAATTAACTGAACCTAAATTTCTCAGCTGTGGTGGCAGAATTTGAACTTACATCTCGGGATCTTTAGTCCAGGCCACTGGATTAGTTCAGCAATATTCCCACTCTACTACCGTAAGGTTTCTCTCGTTCTCTCACTCGGTGTATTCCCGGTCTGACTCCCCATTCCTTCGCCCCCACCTGCCTCTCTCTGTCTTGCCATCTATCTTTTTCCACCGCCTGTCTCCGTCACTCTCTCTCTCTCCCCACGCTCCTACCCGCATCTGTCTCCAACTCTGATCCCCCGTATGTCCCTCTCATTCTGCCTCCTCTTATGTCTTTCTGGTCCTGTCTCTCCTGTATGCCTCTCTCTCTGTCTCTGTCTCCTCATCTGTCTGCCGTTGCTGTCTACCTCATCTGTATCTCTCGCCGTCTCGCCCTGTTTGCCCCGATTGTTTCAACCAATTCTCTATTTTTCTGTCTCTTACAAGTCTGTCTCACCCCCCCTCTCTCACTCACTACGTCATCCCACCGTCTGTCTCTCTCTATCTCAGCCCACTCTGTTATCTTTCTGGCTAACACACGTCTGTCTCCCCTGTCTGCCAATTACTGTCCCCTTCCACCATTCACCCCCATCTGCCCCTGTCTGTCGATCTATGTCTGCGTTCCGTCAGTTTGTCCTGTCTGACTCCCCTGTCTGTCACGCACTGCCCCCTTCCATTATTCTCCCACATCTGACTACTCCCTTCTGCCTTCCACGTCTATCTCTCTCTTTGTCTCCCACCAGATCTCCAACTGCCCAGCCCCCCACAGTTTGCCTCCATCCGTTTCTCACCCTGTCGGTCTGTCTTGCCACCCCCTCCCCTCAGTATTGTCACTATCTATATCCTCCACCATAATTAACTCACTCTTTCTCCCCTCCCCCTAGTCTGTCGCTCTCTCTCTTTCAAAATATGTCTGTCTCGCTTTCTGTCTCTCAGGAATGTCTCCTCTCCATCACAACCACCTGTCTGTCTCTCTCTTTCTTTGACATGCACATAACTGTCTCCCCCTGCCTGTCCATCTCTCTGTCACCTTTACCAGGCGTAAGATTTTGAAGGAGATCTTCCAAGCAAGAGTTTGTAAAATAGCGCAAATCTCCGACCACAAAGACCCTTCTCTCAGGGATCCGTTGGATCTGTCAAAAGCCATTTTGACTTTTCCAGTGCCGGTTTTCAGCGCATGCACATCGCGCTCTGAGAAGCGCACTTGAGGGGACTCGACGCGTGCGGCTGACAAGTTGTCAATGACGATTGCAATAATTATTAATCTTTCACAGAGAGTTATGTAATTAATTTAATAAGCTTCATTTTAATTTAATAAATCCCGGAACGGGCATCCAACCTGTGCCGACGAGGATAGAGTGCTGCATTCTAACCACTAGATGGCGGTCAGAAGGTTGAGTAAACGTGAGAGGCCAAGAACTCGTGAGCCAGTCAGACGGCCTCTGTGAGAATCTTCAATGGGAGAATATTCAAAGTAAACTAGTCGCAACAGCATTGAACTGCAATTTTAAAAAAAAGCTAAAGCTTGTGGTTTGCCCTGGCACACATGGCGGAAATTAAACGGCGCAAGTTAACCGATTTGAAGATTTAATGTCTTTTGGAACTGCTCGTTTTGTTAACTGTAAAACATATGATTTATCTTAAAGATTGGATATTTTATTGCAGTCCTCTGCTGTTGCGACTTTACAAGAACAGCAACATCAATTTAGCTCCCAGTCTGATGTGCGGTATCCGGATTGGTTTCAATACCCGCAAACTGGTGCACTGGGATTACCTCAGACATTATCTGGATTGCATTATTGACGCTTCCCGTCAATGACATTTAATCACAATCTCGTCATTATAAATCTTTCCAGAGTTGCTGGCTGAGTATATCCAACATTTTCTTATGTCATTTCAGATTTACAGGTTTCGCAGTACTTTGCTTTTGAAACTAAAAAGTTATGTAATTTGACGTCATTGAGGATTCGAACGTCAGGGCGTTTATTCAACGGCAAACGTGAGACGTGCGTGCTGTGTATCCTCTCTGCTGCCAGGTAAAGAACATCACTGAGTGATGAGGAACATTTTGAGGGGTGAAGGTGATCAGCATAAGCCGTGATCTATATGCTAACCAAGACATAAGGAGATAAGGGGATGAATTCCTTCAGTCAGAGTTTCAGGTGTAATTGAGGAAATTAATGAGCAGGACCACAAAGGCATTCCATGGATTATTCTCAGTGCCCCGCGCTATTGAGTTTAGAATAAACGGTGCACGAGGTTGGGCTACAGAAACCTGGGACATTGGGATCAGTTCTGGCGCAGGACGGACCTGTTACTGTAGGTCGGGTTGGACATCAACAGAGCTTGGACCAAAGTATTTGCGGGAAGATTAACTGGTGGGTTGGGTGAGAGGTTGAACTCATTTGGCAGTGGATTTGTTTATCAGGATGAAACATCTGTAGATGTTGTAATTTTGCACTGTATACCCAAGTCCAGATGATTATTATATATCAAATATAGCAGTGAACGTGGACTCAGACAGGGCATTGCAACCCATCCATGGGAAACGATAAACCACGGCCCGAACAAACCTTCCCTGA
This sequence comes from Pristiophorus japonicus, assembly GCF_044704955.1. Classification (NCBI taxonomy): domain Eukaryota; kingdom Metazoa; phylum Chordata; class Chondrichthyes; family Pristiophoridae; genus Pristiophorus; species Pristiophorus japonicus. The sequence goes on from NW_027254520.1 coordinate 4,179,132, forward strand.
CACCGAGCACAAGCATAGGCAAAACAGGCACAGCAGAATTTGCTGAGGACCGCAGAGAGTAAAATGTTCTTTGATTAGTGATAGTTCTAAATATATGTTAATGTCTCTGTGTTAATTTGCAATTTGTTCTGTGGGATATAAATATATTTTGTATATCTGTATTAGTGTTTATATATTTGAATGCAACAAAATTATTTATAATTGAATTATGGATCATCTGTGTGCGATATAAATGTATATTCTGTGTCTATCTTTGTATCTATGTTACTTGTAAACACCTCGCAAATAAACGTAAAGACAATTGCAGCACAGAGATACTTAGTGAAAAATTCAGAAAGAAAACAGAGATAAAAACAAATATATTTATAATAACGCAGAGATGAACACAAATAATTTGATTATCAAGGTTCCACACAATTTTATTTACATGTCACAGATAGATACACAGATATCGTTTAAATTTCCCGCACGGACATCCAAATTCATTAGAAATAACAAAGCATTACACACAAAAATAAAACAAGTGCAGATGGGGGTCGAACCCATGATCTTCAATTTACAATACCAACACCTTTCCACTGGGCCACTGCACAATAATACGCTGCGTGATTTTCGTCACATTGCTACCGAATCCCAATTCATTTAAATTTCATTGTCTGAGCACAGACGCATATACACAAACATAAAGTGGGATAGTGCAACGGGCAAATGATCAGCGTAATTTATATGAAACTAACATAAAACATTTCATAAAACCATACATTTCCGATTGAGAGTACTTGGTCCATCGTACTCTTGAACGAGCTATCCAATTAGTCCCAGCTCTTTCCACAACGGCCTGCAAAATGTGCCTCTTCAAGCATTTATACAATTCCATTTTGAGGTTTACAATTGAATCTGTAGTGCAACGGGGAAATGACAGGGTGGTGAGACTGGCTGAGAGTCAGCACGGGCTCGACGGGCCGAATTGTCTTCTACTGTGCTGTAACAATTCCATGAATCGATGACTCTATGTTTCACCACCCTTTCAGGCAGTGCATTACAGATCACAACAACTCACAGCTTAAAAACAAACAATTCTCCTCCACTTACATCTGTTTCCTTTGTTGTGCACTGGATGTTCCCAAGACTGGATAGATTCGGTTATGGGGAAAGATTGGAGTTGTTTTCTTCGGAACAGATGAGGATAATGGGTGACATAATTGAGGTGTTTAACTTTATGCGGGGCCCAGATAGTATGCATAAGAAACATCTATACCCCTGAGCAGAGAGGTCAATAACCAAGGGGCATAGATTTAAAGTAATTTATAAAAGGATTACACGAGAGTCGAGATACATTTTTTCACCCAGAGTGAATTTGGGTCTTGAGCTCATTGACTGAAAAGTTGGTGGAGACACAATCATAAGCAGTACTTGTATAGGGATTGAATTGCCCTAATCTACAACGCTACAGATCAAGAGCTGGAACGTGGGAATAGGCTGAATAGCTCTTTCGATTGGCGGAGAGAGGATCGGCCGAATGCCCTCCTTCTCTGAGGGAAACTTCTACAATTCTATGAGTCTAAGAGGTGTGGAATGCTCTTTTGTGTCCTGCTCGTATCTGTATCCAACCATCAATGGGATCTTGCTGTGTGGTAATTGGCTGCCGTATTGCGCAACAGTACATCCAGTGACTACACTTCAAGAACGACTTCATCTTCTGTAAAGCAAGTTTTAGTAAAATATTAATTCAGTGGATGTGTGCGTAGCTAGCAAGGCTTATATACATTGCCCAACCCTAATTGGGTTTGAGAAGGTAGTGATGAACAAACTTCGTGAACCACTGCAGTACTTGGATATGGACTTGATGGCTATGGTCCAAGAGCTAGAAATTGGATTTGGCAGGAGAGTACTTTGTTCACCAGCAAGAACGCGATAGGCTAAATGGTTTCCTTCTTTGCTGGAAATATCTACAGTTCTATGATTCAGTGAGGTAATGGTAGTACCAATGTGCTGGTGTAGAAGGAGTTCCAAGATTTTCACCCAGTACAATAATGGAAATGCGATATATTTCCTGTTTCATTATTTGCGGAGTTGATACTCTAGTTGGAAAAATCAATCTTCAGCGATCATGCCCACTTCTGACCTTATGATGGTGGGCAGGTTATTAATGAAGCAGGTGATGAGGAACTCCTGCAGCGATATCCTGGGCTGAGATGATTGGCGTCGAAAAACCACAATCATCTTCTTTTAGGCTAAGTATGTCTCCAGCAGTGGAGATTAACCCAGCAATGACTTCAACTTTAGAAATCTCCTTGATGAAACATTCGGTCAACTACTGCTTTGATGTCAAGGACAATCACTCTCGCCTCATTTTAGAATTAGTCACTTTTGGCCATATTTGGACCAAGGCTGTAATGATGTCTGGAGGCTGGGGGTCCTGTCGGAACTCAAACTGAGCAACAGCGGGCAATTGTGTCATTCTATGTTCGTGAAAGATGCTACAGGAATGCAAGCACGTGCTGTTACTGTTTGAAAACAGCGCACAGTTGCATGATGTATATTTGTAGGATCACATGTGTCATCGACCTCAAATCTTACTCCTACCTTCCTCTTCCGACAGACCATACCAGGGCTTCAAAGCATGGCATGTTTTAAAGTGTCAGTGTTAAAAAAATTGTTTCATTCTATATTTCTTAAAGATTAAGAAGGCACAACAGGCAGCCATATATCCTAGTTTGCCGATGATGCAAATATTGGTGATATAGTAATTAGTGCAGAAGTTAGCGTATACTTATAAAGATATATTGATAGATTAAATGACGGACAATTCAGTGCCAGATAGATTCTAAACAGGTAATTGTGTGGTCATTCATTATAGACCACAAAGTTTAGATACGAGTACTAATTAAATGGAGCACAGCTCGGAGGGATGGAGTTCCAAAGTGGTTGACCGTCCAAGTGCACATACCGCTAAAATGTAGTAGCAAGTTACAAATATATTCGAAACAACTAATGGCATGTTAGGCTTTATAACTAGTGGTTGGACTATAAAGCAATGGAAGGTTTTCTTCAACTGTACAGAGATGTAGTTAGACTATATCTGGGGTACTCTAAGTTATTGAATATAATAGATTCATACAAGTTTACAGCATGAAAGGAGGCAATTTCGGCCCATCCTGTCTGTGCCACGGTTATCCAGCCTAATCCAACTTTCCAGCTCTCTGTCGATAACCCTGCACGTTACGGCCCTTCAGGTGCACATCCAAATACGTTTTAAAGGTGCTACAGATTTCTGCCTCCACCACTCTTTCAGGCAGTGCGTTTTAGAGTACCACAATTATCTGCTTTTGGAAATTTACCATCACATCTCCTGTAAACCTTCTCCAATTACTATAAATGTATGCCCGCTTGTTGTTGAGCACTCTGCTAAGGGAAATAAGCCGTTTCTATCCATTATATCTAGTCCCCTTATGGGCACGGCCCCTTAGAAATGATAGGCTGGATTGGAATGTGTACTATTCATACTCACCAGAATGTTACCAGGATGCCACGGGTTAAATTATGAGGAGAGATTACATAAACTAGGCCTGTACTCCCTGGAATATAGAAGGTTACGTGTCGATTTGATTGAGGTTTTTAAGATTTTGAAACGAATTGATAAGATAGATAGAGATAAATATTTTTTCACCATTCGTGGGGGAGTTTTGACAAGGAGACATAATGTTAAAATTCGACATTCGACAGAGTAGTTAGGAAAATCTTGTTCACGCAAAGTGTGATGGATATATCTGCTACAAAAGGCAGGATATACTAGCTTAATTAAAAATGTTAATTTTAGGTTGATAGTTTTTGCGAGACACAGGTTGAAATGATGTGGAGCCAATGTAGGTGGATGGAGTTACGATGGAGCTCAGCCCAGAATTAACAGAATGGCGAATAGGCACAAGGGGCGGAATGGCCTAATACTATTTCTATGTTCAGTCAATTGGCAGAACACCTCTTATAAATAAAGAAACGTTGTCTTGAAGGGTGAAATAAAATATATTATTTGCAGAGATTATGGACCGCTTCCACGCTTTAATAACAAACAAGCATTAAGTTTAATTGTCAACCCAGTTGTTTGAATATTTACCAGGAGCAGAGACACATCAGTTGGATTTTAATTTCTAACGCATTAACATCTCGGCCATCCTGGTCATGGGCACGCTGCAGTGCAGTGCTTGGAAATTCGGCAAATCGCTTGCAGACTCAAAAAGTAGTTTTCAGCACAGAGCAAACTACACGTCTGCATACTCTGGGAGGCTATATACCTTGTGTTTAACTGTGGCTGGTGAAAAGCTGAAACGCAAAAGCAAAGCACTTAGGCAATAACGCATTGACAGATCAGTTGTGATCTTATTGAATGGCGGAGCATGTTCGTGAAGCCAAATGGCCTAATCCTGCTCCTATTTTTTAAAGGTTGATGGGTTTGTGCAGCTCTCAGGCTGCTTGTGAGTGACTGTTAAAAGTGCCGTTGTGTTTGGGTTTGACCTCTCAGAACAGCTCGCAGTTTTACTTGGAGCTGGTGAACTTGGTGACTGCCTGTATCCCTTCCGACACGGCGTGCTTGGCCAGCTCCCCGGGCAGCAGCAGGCGCACGGTGGTCTGGATCTCACGGGAGCTGATGGTGCGGCGCTTGTTGTAATGGGCCAGGCGGGAAGCCTCACCCGCGATGCGCTCCAAAATGTCCTTCACAACCGAGTTCATGATGTCCATGGCCCTGGAGGAGATGCCGGTGTCGGGGTGAACCTGCTTCATCACTTTGTAGATGTAGATCGAGTAACTCTCCTTCCTCGATTTTCTACGCTTCTTGCGGCACTTCGCTGGCACTTTGGTGACGGCTTGCTTCGTGCCTTCCTTGGTGGAACCTGTTTACCCCGCCGGTGGAAGCAAGCTCAGTGGCCGCAATCTTGGTCAGGGCGGGTCTCACTGCGCATGAGCAGACCTACGTGCAGGGACAAAGTGTGGGCGGGGCTTCAGGGTATATGTCAGTTTGATTGGACAGACGTTTATGCCCGGGTCAGTGACCCCTGAAAAGGAGCCTTGTTGTTCTGATTATTGTCTGGTGACCCTGGGCCCGGGCTCCTCCTATTGGGCCAGCCTAGGCTTACCCTATCGGACCAGCACAGGCTCACACTATTGGGCCAGCCCAGGTTCACCTTATCTGGCCAGTACAGATTCACCCTAATGGGCCAGCCCAGGTTCACCCTATCGGGCTAGTACAGATTCAACCTATTGGGCCAGCCCAGGCTTACCCTATCGGACCAGCACAGGCTCACACTATTGGGCCAGCCCAGGTTCACCTTATCTGGCCAGTACAGATTCACCCTATTGGGCCAGCCCAGGATGACCCGATTGAACCAGCCTAGGTTCACCCTATTGGGTCAGGCCACGTGCACCCGATTGGCCAACCGGTCTCACCCTATTGGGCCAGCCCAGGCTCAACCTATTGGGCCAGCCGGTCTCACCCGATTGGGCCAGCCCGGGTTCACCCTATTGGGCCAGCCCGGGCTCACCATTTTGGGCCAGCCCGGGCTCACCCTATTGGGCCAGCCCGGGCTCAGCATTTTGGGCCAGCACAAAAGACCCAGTAAGCAGCAGAGAAAATCAGCAGCTCATTGATTTTATTCTCACTCTGCGCACAGCTGGTGCAGAACTGAACCCAACCATGTAAGCTGGGATTAATGCACATCATCAGCCTTTTAATGGAGAAGGAGAAATGTTTGTCTCTTCTGTCTGTGGGAACACATTTCAAACATCAGTGTGACTAGAGAAGCACCGAGATACACACACATCCGAGTGAGAGTGTCCCAGTGCACTGCCTGTGGAAAAAGTTTCAACCAGTTACACAGCCTGAAAAACATCGCACCTTTCACATCGGGGTGAAATACACGTGTTCTGTGTGTGGACAAAACGTCAACTAATCATCCAACCTGGAGAGATACAAGGACACCCACACCATGGCGAAACCATCGAAATGTGGAGACTGTGGGAAGGGAAACAGTTCCCCTTCTGATCTAGACATTTATTGTCGCAGTCACACCGGGGAGAGGCTGGTCACCTGCTCTGTGTGCGGGCAGGGTTTCACTCAGTCATCGGATCTGCTGAAACTCCAGCGAGTTAATACTCGGGAAGTGTGGGAAGGGATTCACTCAGTTATCTGAATTGCGAGTTCACAAGTGACAGCACCGGTTGGGTTCGACTGTTATTACTGCTGTTAATCACATCCTGACTGAATCGTATTCATTCTGTCAATTGGGATTTGTTTCTGCTGATGTTAATAACCCCGAAAACTGGGATGGAGTTTAATATTTTGATGTTTGAAATAATACAATGTGTCGATATTTGATCTCTCCGTGATAAGAGGAGACTAATTGATGTCCTGTTACATTTTGCCCCTTTTCTCCTTTCCAACTCTAGATTGTTTCAGTTCTCATGCCTTCAGTTACTCTCAGGGACAAGTCCCAGTTCCCCATACCTTCCAGAATGCCTCTCTTTGCCTTGATGTCCAGGGTAGGAATAGCCAACACGCCTGGGATCACTAAACACAAACCCCAATCTGTTAATCTCTTTCAGCTACAGGACTTTGCGTGTTCCTGGCAGCATCTCTCTCACCTTCGATGTGTGTATAGAGCATCCTGCAAATATGGTTTCAATTTAAATTTGAATCCACTCAGTAAATGTATTTTTTAAAAAGTACAGGTAAACCGATTACATCAAGTAATTGGCAAAGGTTTACAGTCAACAAGATGAATAAGTAAAAACATCATGTCCCAATAACCCAGCTCTATATTCACAGGAGAAAGTCTGTTATCTAAATCCTCGAATGTCAGTTGGTGAGATGAGAGACTGAATCTCTTTCCACACTCAGCGGGTAAACGGCCTCTCCCTGATGTGTTTCCACCCGATGCACATCCGCATCCATTCCCACTGTCCCCACATTTACAGTGTTGAGCCAGCTGGGCACACGAGTCTCAGGCTAGACGATTGGTTGGAGGTGCATCCATACACACAACATGTGTCTTGTTTCTCCCCGCTGTGATTGGTGTTTTTCCAAAGGCTGATGATAAGGTGATGCCGATGAATCCGGTAAATCTCTCAAATCCTGACGTGATGCTTGGTTTCAGTTTCTCAGCTGCAGATCCACCCCTTCTAATACACTGCAAAGGGAGCTTACAAAAGTTGTTACTTTTAAGTGCAGGGTAGAAATTTCCACTGTGGTAGGCATCAGAGTCGGGTCAAATCCTGCCCTCAAATCACATCCACACACCTCCCAGTTGAGGTCTTTTCCCAGTTGAGGTCATTGTTTCGGTATCAAGAGCAGGGCCCCTGTCTAATTTTTGCTCATATTTCGTCCAATGGTACTGAGGACAATTATAACCCTCGAACTACTGCCTTGGCTGAGATCAACTAACAGCCCCGATCAAGGATCGAACATGGGACCGTCTCAGTCAGGATTGCAGTGTTCTAAAAATTTTGGGGGGAGGGGCATGTTGGGAGAGGGTTAGAAACACATTTTACTCCAGCTTTAAACAAAACCTTCATCACACTGCACAATTGTCAAGTCTTTCCAAATTCGTCAAACGGATCATCAAAAAGCGTGAGACATTTTAGAAAGGCGCAAGTGACTGAAATAGACAGCTTTACAATCACTGCACAGTACAGAAGGGAGCGACTGTCAATGGGAGCTCGGTTCGTGAAGTCCTCCGACACTCCGAGATAAACTGGACTGTTCCTTTAAGTATAAATAGGCAGAGAAAAGGGAGTCCCTGTCCCTTTAAATATCTGCCCCATTCCCCCAGGCAGTAGGAGGAGGAACAGCGCGCGGTCTCTTTATATCCTCACACAGCAAGCACCGCCGGATGGGCTCTCACAGGGTCCTAAAATCCAAAGAAACCTTATCGCATCAAGTTAACCACAACAACTGAAAAGTGCACACACAAAGTATTTGCTCTATATATATGTGTGTGTGTGTGTGTGCAAACAAAACACATCATTCCTAATGTTTGCTATTGACTTCCACAGAGATAAGCTGTTATCTTCGCCAGTTATTTTCCAGCATTTTATTTCTTATTATTTACAATGTAATTGCAGAGTGTTTAATTCCTTTACCATTAATTGATGACCTGCGTGCTCTTGTTTAGAAAGTGATGTCACACTGACCATTCCGTTACCAAGGTGACCGTCTGTGCGCAGTATTCAGTGGGAAATGGGATTAAATCTCACCGAGGGTAATGAGCAGCCACCCACCAGTCTCTGCACTTTATTGTCCAGTGATCACCTCACAATCACACAGAAGATCCTAGATTTACCTCCAGTGTGGATGACTTGTGTAAGTGATGTTAAAAATTAATTGTAGGGGTAAAAGAGGAGTTGGGGTGAGGGATGTTTGGGGAGTAGGGGTGAAAGAGGAGTTGGGTGAGGGGTTTGGAGAGTAGGGGTGATAGAGGAGTTGGGTGAGGGGTTTGGGGAGTAGGGGTGATACAGGGTTTGGAGAGTAGGGCTAAAAGAGGAGTTGGGGTGAGGGATGTTTGGGGAGTAGGGGTGAAAGAGGAGTTGGGTGAGGAGTTTATATAGTAGGGGTGATAGTGGAGTTGGGGTGAGGGATGTTTGGGGAGTAGGGGTGATAGAGGTGTTGGGTGAGGGGTTTGGAGAGTAGGGGTGATAGAGGAGTGTGGTGAGGGGTTTGGGGAGTAGGGGTGATAGAGTAGTTGGGTGAGGGGTTTGGGGAGTAGGGGTGATAGAGGAGTTGGGTGAGGGGTTTGGGGAGTAGGGGTGAAAGTGAAGTTGGATGAGGGGTTTGTAGAGTAGGGGTGAGAGAGGAGTTGGGTGAGGGATGTTTGGAGAGTAGGGGTTAAAGAGGAGTTGGAGTGAGGGATGTTTGGGGAGTAGAGGTGATAGAGTAGTTGGGGAGGGGGAGTTGGAGAGTAGGGGTAAAGAAGGTGTATGAGTGATTGGGATTTACTGCCCATTACTTGCCTCTGTTGCACTATGATGGGGTTAATCTTCCCTTTAAAATGTCTTGTATGGTGTGTTTCACTGAAGTTAGACGTGGGGCTGCAGTTCCTTGCAGGCACTGAACTGTTTCTGGTGAATTAATGTGGGTAGTGTTAATTGGGAATAGATTTGAGTGGGATCATTCTGTGCTGAATGAGATGCTGGGCTGCGGGTTTACCATCAGTCCCATTGACGAGATGCTGTTAACAACAAATCCAGGGACCACATACATTGTGACTCCAAATCCAGGGACCACATACATTGTGACTCCAAATCCAGGGACTACATACACTGTGACTCCAAATCCAGGGACTACATACACTGTGACACCAAATCCAGGGACCACATACATTGTGACTCCAAATCCAGGGACCACATACACTGTGACACCAAATCCAGGGACCACATACACTGTGACACCAAATCCAGGGACCACATACATTGTGACTCCAAATCCAGGGACCACATACACTGTGACTCCAAATCCAGGGACCACATACATTGTGACTCCAAATCAAGGGACCACATACATTGTGACACCAAATCCAGGGACTACATACACTGTGACTCCAAATCCAGGGACCACATACATTGTGACTCCAAATCAAGGGACCACATACACTGTGACTCCAAATCCAGGGACCACATACACTGTGAATCCAAATCCAGGGACCACATAAATTGTGACTCCAAATCCAGGGACCACATGCACTGTGACTCCAAATCCAGGGACGACTTACACTGTGACTCCAAATCCAGGGACCACATACACTGTGACACCAAATCCAGGGACCACATACATTGTGACTCCAAATCCAGGGACCACATACACTGTGACTCCAAATCCAGGGACCACATACATTGTGACTCCAAATCAAGGGACCACATACATTGTGACTCCACATCCAGGGACCACATACATTGTGACTCCAAATCCAGGGACCACATACATTGTGATACCAAATCCAGGGACCACATGCACTGTGACTCCAAATCCAGGGACCACATGCACTGTGACTCCAAATCCAGCGACGACATACATTGTGACTCCAAATCCAGGGACTACATACATTGTAACTCCAAATCCAGGGACCACATACATTGTGACACCAAATCCAGGGACGACTTACACTGTGACTCCAAATCCAGGGACGATATACACTCTGACTCCAAATCCAGGGACTACATACATTGTGACTCCAAATCCAGGGACTACATACATTGTGACTCCAAATCCAGGGACCACATACATTGTGACACCAAATCCAGGGACGACTTACACTGTGACTCCAAACCCAGGGACTATATACACTCTGACTCCAAATCCAGGGACTACATACATTGTGACTCCAAATCCAGCGACGACTTACACTGTGACTCCAAATGCAGGGACTACACACATTGTGACTCCAAATCCAGGGACGACTTACACTGATGCATCAAATCCAGGGACTTCTTACACTGAGGGACCAGTTACAATGAGACATCAAATCCAGGATGAATTACATCGTGACACCAAATTGAGGGATTACTAATACCGTGACAACAAATCCAGGGACCAATAACACTGAGACATCAAATCCATGGAGCACTTACACTGAGACTACAACATTACGTAGGATATACGGCACAGAAATGGACCATTCGCATTATCCAGTGCATGCCGGTGTTTATGCTCTGCTCGGTAATTGGAGAGCATCAGTATGGGGAATGGTCATGCAGGTGAAACCAGCTCTAATTAGGGTGAAAGGTGGGTAATGAATGAAGATATGATGGTGGAATCAGACGGTGACCAGTGGGGTCTGGTGACAGATTGTTAGAAGCCCTTTTCAGGCAGATGGATGATTAGATGTAACCAGCACAACAACTATATCCATCTGTTCTTGTCCAACATCCCCAAATCTAATGTCACTAATTAATTTTCCGTGAGAAATGTAGAGATGTGAAAGAACAGAGGAAATGAGGCTTGCACAGGAAAGAAGATTCCTTGAGTGAACACATTGTGAGGCTGTTTAGTGACTTGTCTGTGTGAGGTTAAAAACATGAAATGGAAAAAGGCACGTCCAGTGACACTTATATTGCCAAAAGTGCTTTCTAAGTTAATCACTATATCCTAAGCCGAATATCCTACTGACTATCTCAATCACTAATCCCAGTCCTAAAAAATAACCATAAACCACACCCACTAACCGCTAAACCTACATCTAAACCCATTCCTTAACCAAGGCTAAGAACATAAGAAAATTCAATAAGTTCATGGCTTATATGATCTTGGCTTCAATTCGACTTCCCTGCCCTCTCCCCATAACCCTTGACTCCCCTATCTTACAAAAATTAGTACATCTGCAACTTAAATATCCCTCATATGCGGTCCCTCAAAATGAGATATATTCAATATCCAGCCTCCATTGCACTCTGGGGCAGAGAATTTCAAAGATTCACGACTCTCTGAGAGAAGAAATTCCTCCTCATTTCGGTTTTAAATGGGCGACCTCTTATTCTCAGACTATGCGACCTCGTTCTGGATTCCCCCACAAGAGGTAACAAAGGTCAGTGGGGAAGATAAAGAGCTTATAAAGGAAGTATTTAAACAATTATGTTGATGCAAACATTACTGCAAGGTATGTTAGTAACAAGTAATTATAATCAACTAACCCATCAAAATTAGCAAAGACAATTACAAAGATTAGAACATTTCAATGTTGATCACATGCAGTATGTGTGGAGATCTATTAACCGCATCCAACAATCGTTAAACAATACAGAAAATAACAGATTTACAGTCTTAAGCCTTTAGTTCTTTCAAGGGTTGGTTGAAAGGAACGTCAAATGAGTGTAAAGTGAGACACGCCGATTCAGTCCATGACACCCACAAGCCGTATACTCAAATGAAACAAGTATGGGATTTGATGTGGCAAAAGATGAATTACGTGAGAAGTGAAATAAACTAGAGTAAGAAAAGGCCCAAAATGGAAGGGAAGGGAACATTAATGAGTCTATTTTTCTGGAGAAATCCAATATTGGACACAGGGTGTTTGAAACAATATTGAGACAGAACATTACTGTCCAGCTCAGGGACAGGGTTATTCAGATGAGCAGAAACAATGACTGAGGGCCAGAATGAACATGTTCAGTGCCCAATGGGGGCCCAGTAAATCCTGTCCCAGTCATGACGTTCCATTCCTATTTACCCAGCAATCCCCGCGACAGAGGACGTGCCGAGCCCAGACTACAGAGGCCCAGTGCGCATGTGCGAGACCGAGCTGTGTTTGGAGCATGCGCGGTGCGTGTAATGGCGGAAAGGACATGGTGAACATCTGTTCCGCAAAACAGTCCATTCTCCGCGGGGCGGAGGTGAGTAAAGGACCAGCGGGTAGGCGGGGAGGCATCATAAACAACCGGTGCCCGCCGGAAGCCCGGAATAACAACCGGAATATCGGCGGCTGCAGCCTCGAGGCTTTCTCCCGGTCACAGGCTCCGGGTAACGGCGGCCATCTTTGTACAAGAAGGCAGGGTCAGTCCTCCGCCATCTTGGTTCGGTGAGCAGCAAAGCGCATGCGCGGCCATCTTGGTAAAGTAACAACTGAGTTCCTTTGCTCAGATTCTGATAAAAGTAAATTGGATTTTACAGATTGAATTAATACAGAGAGCTGCGCATGCGCGGTTCAGCCCCACCCCCTGTGTCATTCCCAGTGAGCAGAATAGCACATGCACCCTCCCCTGCCCCAGCCCTGCCTGGGATCACCATTCACTCAGTGAGTGGAACAAGATGGTTTAAAACAGCCGGGATTGGAGACACCACGACCCCAGGGTAAGGCTCAGAGATCAGCATTGAGTCCGGGGGGAGTTCAGGGGGAGTCGGGGGCTGTGTGTAAGGGGCAGAGTGGACCAAGAACCAGTCTCAGTGCGTGGTGTGAGTGGGGGAAGGGAGAGGCCATTCTGGGGCTGTGTGTGGACAGTGTGTGTCCAAGGTAAGGGAGACAGAATGGTCAGAATCCGCTATTTATAACCTGCTGCTTTCTCTCTCCACACCAGGAGTGAACGTTCCTGGTTTAGTTCCCTCGGGGGCTGTGTGTAAGAGGCAGAGTGGAGCAGGAACTCGTTCCGGGACATGGTGTGAGTGGGGGAAGGGGGAGGCCATTCTCGGGCTGTGTGTGGACAGTGTAAGGTAACAGAGAAAGTAAACCACCTCGCTCTTTCAAATCATTGCTGCTTTCTTTCCCCAAATCAGTAGTGAATGTTCCTGATTCAGTTACAATCTCACCGTGTCTGTTCTTGGACAGTGAGCAGTGGAAACACAGTCTGACAGTGAGGATGTGGGGAATTTCACAAAGTGCATCTATTGCAGGTACCAGGAGAGGAGAGTGGGAGAAGATATTTTAAAGACGCGTTATATTTCGGTGAACTGAGTTCCCCAAAACCGTGTTGCTGATGATCGCGAGCTACATTGTCACTCCCTCAGATACATCGTATTGTCCCCCGAATCCATATCTTAGAACTAATAATGTTCTCGTATTATTATTCTCACAGCAAAATTCTTCAACCAGCCAGAACAAATTAGATCTTTCCTCCACCCAGAATACAAGGAACAGTGCAGGCAGCTCCTTCTCACACACAGTAAGTAGATTATCACTCACAGAGCGCAGACACACAGAACTGGCCTCAATCCTATTGTCACAGACAGCAGAAGCTGTCAGTCCCACAGTGATCCGAAGTGACAGAGTTACATTGTGAATCATACAGCCACATGGAGCAGTAGAATCACATGCTGTTTCACCATTGAAACAGATCCCACTGACAGGTACATTAAACACACACACTCACTTGCCAGAAACTGGCAGGTAGAGAATAAAACACAATCATCTATCAGAAAAAATGTCAAACAGAAAGTATAAACCACACTCGCATATCAGAAGCTGACGGGTACAGAGCAAAAGCCATATTCATGTTTCAGAATCTGACGGATTCAGTATTTAACCCGCCGAACATACCAGAAGATGACAGGTGCAGAATAAAACCTACATTCCCGTACCACAGACTGACAGATACAGTATACAACACACACCCACATATATGAAAGTGACAGTAACAGAATAAAATCGCCACTTGCATACCAGAGAGTGACAGGTAAAGTGTAAATCCCATGTGCACATGTCGGAAAACTGAAAGACAGTAAGTAAAATTGTTACTTACATCGCAGAAACTGATCGGGGCAGAGTAAAACCCACACACACACATCTGAAAAATGACACGTGGAAGGCAAAATCTTCACTAACATATCAGAGAAATACAGGTTTAAAAAGTTAAATTGATTATCACGTTCACATACCAGAGACTGGCAAATACAGATTAAACCCAGACTACCATCGCAGAAACTGAGAGGCACAGATTAAACCTCAACACACACCAAAACCTGACAGTTACAGAAAAATACACACACTTGCATATCAGAGACTGAGAGATACAGTATAAAACCCACACTCACATATCAGAGGCTCACATGTTAAAATCCATATTCCCATAACATAAATTGACATACAGTGACATGCCCATACTCAGGAACCAGGAATTGACAGGTACAGGGTAAAGAACTCTCTTTCATTCCAGAAACTGACAGGTACAAAGGAAAGTCCACTCATAATTAAACAGAAACAGGCAGTTATAGAGTAAGGCCCACAATCACATATCAGAGCTTGACGGGTACAGAATAAAACCCAGGCTCCTATAACAGAAATGGAGAGATACAGAGAAAGGCCCACACTCACATACCAGAGGCAGCTCGATACAGAGTAAAACTCAGATTCAATTACCAGGACCGACAGATTCAGCATAAAACTCACCTCCATAACACAAATTGACAGTTGGAAAGTAAAACCAATACTCTATCAGGAATTGGTGGTACACAGTAAAACAATACCAACATACTGGAGAATGCCGGGTATGGAGTAGAGCTCACATTCACATAACAGAGATGGACAGATACAGCACAGAACACACACTCACACACCAGGAATGGAAAGAAATATAGAAACATAGAAAATAGGTGCAGGAGCAGGCCATTCAGCCCTTCGAGCCTGCACTGCCATTCAATATGATCATGGCTGATCATGCAGCTTCAGTACCCCACTCCCGCTTTCTTTCCATACCCCCTGATCCCCTTAGCCGTAAAGACCTCATCTAACTCCCTCTTGAATATATCCAACGAACTGGGCTCCACAACTTTCTGTGGTAGAGAATTGCACAGGTTTACCACTCTCTGGGTGAAAAAGTTTCTCCTCAATTCAGTCCGATATGGCTTACCCCTTATCCTGAGACTATGACCCCTGATTCTGGACTTCCCCAACATCGAGAACATTCTCCTGCATCTAACCTGTCCAGTCCTGTCATAGTTTTATATGTTTCTATGAGATCCGCTCTCATTCTTCTAAATTCCAGTGGGTGTTAGCCTAGCCGATCCAGTCTTTCGTCATATGTCAGACCTGCCATCCCGGGAATCAGTCTGGTGAACTTTCGCTGCACTCCCTCAATAGCAAGAATGTCCTTGCTCAGATTAAGACATCAAACCTGCACACAGTACTCAAGGTGTGGTCTCACCAAGGCCCTGTACAACTGTAGTAAGACTTCCCTACTCCTATACTCAAATCCTCTTGCTATGAAGGCCAGAATGCCAGTTGTTTTCTTTACTGCATGCCTACCTTCAGTGACTGATGTACCATGACACCCAGATCTCTTTGCACCTCCCATTTTACTAATCTGTCACCATTCAGATAATAATCTGCCTTCCTGTTTTTGCCACCAAAGTGGATATCCTCAATTTATCCACATTATACTGCATCTGCCATGCATTTGCCCATTCACCTAACCTGTCCAAGTCACCTTGCAGCCTCTGAGCATCCTACTCACAGCTCACACTGCCACCCAGCTTAGTATCATCTGCAAACTTGGAGATATTACCTTCTATTCCATCATCTAAATCATTAATATATATTGTAAATATATGGGATCCCAGCACTGAACCTTGCGGCACCGCACTAGTCACTGCCTGCCATTCTGAAAAAGACCTGTTTATACCTACTCTTTGCTTCCTGTCTGCCAACCGGTTCTCTATCCACGTCAATACATTACCCCCAATACCATGTGCTTTAATTTTGCACGCTAATCTCTTGTGTGGGACCTTGTCAAAAGTTTTTTGAAATTCCAAATACATCACATCCACTGATTCTCCCTTATCCACTCTACTAGTTACATCCTCAAAAAATTCTAGAAGATTTGTCAAGCATGATTTCCCTTTCATAAATCCAAGCTGACATGGACCAATCCTGTCACTGCTTTCCAAATGATCTGCTATTACATCTTTAATAATTGATTTCAGCATTTTCCCCACCACCGATGTCAGGCTAACCGGTCTATAATTCCCTGTTTTCTCTCCCCCTCCTTTTGTTTAAAAAGTGGGGTTACATTTGCTACCCTCCAATCTATAGATACTGATCCATAGTCCATGGAATTCTGGAAAATGACCACTAATGCATCTACTATTTCTAGGGCCACTTCTTTAACTACTCAGACTATCAGACCCTGGGGATTTATCGGCCTTCAGTCCCATCAGTTTCCCTGCAAACATTTCCTGACTAATAAGGATTTCCCTCAGTTCCTCCTTCCCGCTAGATCCTCGGGAGGTTATTCGTGTCTTCCTTAGTGAAGACAGAACCAAAGTATTTGTTCAATTGGTCTGCCATTTTCTTGTTCCCTATTATGAATTCACCTGATTCTGACTGCAAGGGACCACGTTTGTCTTCGTTAATCTTTTTCTCTTCACATACCTCTTGAAGCTTTTGCAGTCAGTTTTTAATGTTCCCTGTAAGCTTACTCTCATAGTCTATTTTCCACCTCCTAATTAGACCCTTAGTCCTCCTCTGCTGAATTCTAAATTTCTCCCAGTCCTCAGGTTTGCTGTGTTTTCTGGCCAATTTATATGCCTCTTCCTTGGATTGAACACTGTCCCTAATTTTCCTTGTTAGCCACGGTTGAGCCACCTTTTCGGTTTTATTTTTATGCCAGACAGGGATGTACAATAGTTGTAATTCATCCATGTGATCTTTAAATGTCTGCCATTGCCTATCCACCGTCAACCTTTTAAGTATCATTCGTCAGATAATCCTAGCCAAATCACGTCTCATACCATTGAAGTTTCCTTTAAGTTCAGGACCCTAGTCTCTGAGTTAACAGTGTCACTCTCCAGCTTAATGAAGAATTCTACCATATTATGGTCACTCTTCCCCAAGGGGCCACGCATGACCAGATTGCTAATTAATCCTCTCTCGTTGCACAAGACACAGTCTAGGATGGCCAGCTCTCCAGTTGGTTCCTCGACATATTGGTCTAGAAAACCATCCCTTATACACTCCAGAAAATCCTCCTCCACAGTATTGCTACAAGTTTGGTTAGCCCAATCAATATCTAGGTTAAGGTCACCCATGATAACTGCATTATCCTTATTGCACGCATCCCTAATTTCCTGTTTGATGCCATCCCCAACCTCCCTACTACTGTTTGGTGGTCTGTACACAACCCCAACTAACGTTTTCTGCCCTTTGGTGTTTCGCAGCTCGACCCATATAGGTTCCACATCATCCCAGCCAATGTCCTTCCTTACTATTGCATTAACCTCCTCTTTAACCATTAACACTACCCCACCTCCTTTTCCTTTCTGGCTATCCTTTCTGAATATTGAATTCCCCTGGATGTTATGTTCCCAGCCTTGGTTACCCTGGAGCCATGTCTCAGTAATCCCAATTACATCATATCCATTCACAGCTATCTGTGCATTTAATTCGTCCATCTTATTACGAATGATCCTCGCTTTGAGACTCAGAGCCTTCAGGCTTGTTTTTTTAACAATCTTTGTCCTTGAAGAATTATGTTGTAATGTGGCCCTTTTTGATACAGAATGAAACCCACAGGCAATTACCAGAAATTGACAGGTACAGGATAAAATCCACCTCTCGTATCAGAAACTAACATGCAGAGTAAAACCCTCATCCACATACCAGAGATGGACAGATACAGAGTCAAATCCACACTCCCACACCAGGCACCCACTATATAAGAAAATAAGAACATAAGAAATAGGGGCAGGAGTAGCCATACGGCCCCCCGAGCCTGTTCCACCATTTAATATGATCATGGCTGATCCAATCATGGACCCAGGTCCTCTTCCCTGCCCGCTCCCCATAACCCCTTATTCCCTTATCGGTTAAGACAATGTCTATCTCTGTCTTAAATATATTCAATGTCCCAGCTTCCACAGCTCTCTGAGGCAGCGAAATCCACAGCATTACAACCCTCTGAGTAAAAATTCCTCCTCACCTCAGTTTTAAATGGGGGCCCCTTATTCCAAGATTATGCCCCCTAGTTCTATTCTCCCCGATCAGTGAAAACATCCTCTCTGCTACCACCTTGTCAAGCTGCCTCATTATCTTATACGTTTTGATAAATCACCTCTCATTCATTCTTCTGAATTCAATGAGTAGAGGCCCAACCTCCTCAACCTTTTCTCATAAGTCAACCCCTCATCTCCGGAATCAACCGAGTGAACCTTCTCTCAACTTCCTCCAAAGCAAGTATATCCTTTCATAAATATAGAAACCAAAACTGAACGCAGTACTCCAGGTGTGGCCTCACCAATAACTTGTATAACTGTAGCAAGACTTCCCTGCTTTTATACTCCATTCCATTTGCAATAAAGGCCAAGATTCAGTTGACCTTCCTGATCACTTGCTGTACCTGCATACTATCCTTTTGTGTTTCATACACAAGTACCCCCAAGTCCCGCCGTACTGCAGCACTTAGTAATCTTTCTCCATTTAAATAATAACTTGCTCTTTGATTTTTTTTCTGCCATAGTGCATGACCTCACACTTCCCAACATTATACTCCATCTGCCAAATTTTTGCCCACTCACTTAGTCTATCTGTGTCCTTTTACAGATTATTTGTGTCCTCCTCACACATTGCTTTTCCTCCCATCTTTATATCGCCAGCAAACTTGGCTACGTTACAGTCAGTCCCTTCTTCCAAGTCGTTAATATAGATTGTAAATAGTTGGGGTCCCAGCCTTGAACCCTGCGGCACCCCACTAGTTACTGATTGCCAACCCAAGAATTAACATTTATCCCGAATCTTTGTTGTCTGTTAGTTAGACAATCCTCTATCCATGCTAATATATTACCCCCAGCCCGTGAACTTTTATCTTGTGCAGTAACCTTTTATGTGGCACCTTGTCAAATGCCTTCCGGAAATCCATATACACCACACTCACTTTATCCACCCTGTTCATTACATGCTCAAAGACTTCCAGCAAATTTGTCAAACTTAACTTCCCCTTCATAAATCCATGCTGACTGCCTGACCGAATTATGCTTTTCCAAATGTCGTGCTAATGCTTCTTTAAGAATGAACTCTTCAACATTTTCCATACCACAGATGTTAGGCGAACTGGTCTATAGTTTCCTGCTTTTTGTCTGCCTCATTTTTAACTGAGTGCGGCTCTCAGTCCCCGGGCAAAACCGAGTGTGGCTCTCAGTCCCCGGGCAACACCGAGTGTGGCTCTCAGTCCCCGGGCAACGCCAAGTGTGGCTCTCAGTCCCCTGGCAACGCCGAGTGTGGCTCTCAGTCTCCGGGCAACAGCGAGTGTGGCTCTCAGTCTCCTGGCAACACCGAGTGTGGCTCTCAGTCCCCGGGCAACACCGAGTGTGGCTCTCAGTCCCAGGGCAACACCGAGTGTGGCTCTCAGTCTCCGGGCAACACCGAGTGTGGCTCTCAGTCTCCGGGCAACACCGAGTGTCGCTCTCAGTCACCGGGCAACACCGAGTGTGGCTCTCAGTCCCCGGGCAACACCGAGTGTGGCTCTCAGTCCCTGGGCAACACCGAGTGTGGCTCTCAGTCCCCGGGCAACACCGAGTGTGGCTCTCAGTCTCCGGGCAACACCGAGTGTGGCTCTCAGTCTCCGGGCAACACCGAGTGTCGCTCTCAGTCACCGGGCAACACCGAGTGTGGCTCTCAGTCCCCGGGCAACACCGAGTTTTGCTCTCAGTCCCTGGGCAACACCGAGTGTGGCTCTCAGTCACAGGCAACGCAAAGTGTGGCTCTCAGTCACCGGGCAACACCGAGTGCGGCTCTAAGTCCCCGGTCAACACCAAGTGTGGCTCTCAGTCCCCGGGCAACACCGAGTGTGGCTCTCAGTCCCTGGGCAACACCGAGTGTGGCTCTCAGTCCCTGGGCAACACCGAGTGTGGCTCTCGGTCTCCAGGCAAAACCGAGTGCGGCTCTCAGTCCCCGGGCAACACCGAGTGTGGCTCATTTTCCCCGGGCAACACCGAGTGTGGCTCTCAGTCCCCGGGCAACACCGAGTGAGGCTCTCAGTCCCCGGGCAACACCGAGTGTGGCTCTCAGTCCCCGGGCAACACCGAGTTTGGCTCTCAGTCGCCGGGCAACACCGAGTGTGGCTCTCAATCCCTGGGCAACAACGCGTGTGGCTCTCGGTCCCCGGGCAACACCGAGTGTGGCTCTCGGGGCCGCCGGGCAACGCCGAGTGCGGCTCTCAGTCCCCGGGCAACACCAAGTGTGGCTCTCAGTCCCCGGGCAACACCGAGTGCGGCTCTCAGTCCCCGGGCAACACCGAGTGTGGCTCATTTTCCCCGGGCAACACCGAGTGTGGCTCTCAGTCCCCGGGCAACACCGAGTGCGGCTCTAAATCCCCGGTCAACACCGAGTGTGACTCTCAGTCCCCGGTCAACACCGAGTGTGGCTCTCAGTCCCCGGGCAACACCGAGTGTGGCTCTCAGTCCCCGGGCAACACCGAGTTTGGCTCTCCGTCCCTGGGCAACACCGAGTTTGGCTCTCAGTCGCCGGGCAACACCGAGTGTGGCTCTCAGTCGCCGGGCAACACCGAGTGTGGCTCTCAGTCCCTGGGCAACACCGAGTGCGGCTCTCAGTCCCCGGGCAACACCGAGTGCGGGTCTCGGTCCCCGGGCAACACCAAGTGCGGCTCTCAGTCCCCGGGCAACACCGAGTGTGGGTCTCGGTCCCCGGGCAACACCGAGTGTGACTCTCAGTCCCCGGGCAACACCGAGTGCGGCTCTCAGTCCCCGGGCAACACCGAGTGCGGCTCTCAGTCCCCGGGCAACACCGAGTGCGGCTCTCAGTCCCCGGGCGACACGGAGTGTGGCTCTCAGACCCCGGGCAACACCGAGTGTGGCTCTCAGTCCCCGGGCAACACCGAGTGTGGCTCTCAGCCCCCGGGCAACACCGAGTGCGGCTCCCAGTCCCCGGACAACACCGAGTGTGGCTCTCGGTCCCCGGGCAACACCGAGTGTGGCTCTCGGTCCCCGGGCAACAGCGAGTGCGGCTCTCAGTCCCCGGGCAACACCGAGTGTGGCTCTCGGTCCCCGGGCAACAGCAAGTGTGGCTCTCAGTCCCCGGGCAACAGCGAGTGCGTCTCTCAGGCCCTCAGTCAGAGCCACTGGCCCCAGCAGCAGCAACCCCGGGGGCAGCACCTCCACCACAACAGGAAAACAACAACTTACATTTAGACAGCAGGCCCAGCAATTCCCAGCCGCTCTGTATCAGGGGGCGCTGGATGTGGAAGTCACTCACTGGCCTCCTGTGTGGGTCTGTTTGTTACATCAGTTTGAGCTGGATGGAGAGCGGGAGAAGCTGCTAGGTTTCACCCCCAGTACCTCTGAGCCCAGTGGGAACAACAATTTCCCATGTGGGCCTGTCGAGGGAGGTGGGTTCCATTCCCTGAAGGACAGCAGTGACCCAGATGTGTTTTTACGACAATCCGGCAGCTTTCATGGTCACTTTTTTCTGGTGCCGGCCCCACAAATGAACAGACTCATTAAGCTCAATTTCACAACCTGCCTTTGTGTTTTTGTGGGTTCTCTCTCTCACTCACTTTTCCTGTTTGAAATTCACTTTACAGGGTGTTAAAAGGGGAGGATTTGTAGACTGGAAGCTCAAACCAAACATCACCTCAAGATCTGACAGTCACTCGGTACATCGGGACTGGAATATCATCAGCTTTTGACCATAGAAACATAGAAAATAGGTGCAGGAGCAGGCCATTCGGCCCTTCTAGCCTGCACCGCCATTCAATGAGTTCATGGCTGAACATGCAACTTCAGTACCCCATTCCTGCTTTCTCTAGTAGTAAGGACTTCATCGAACTCCTTTTTGAATATATTTAGTGAATTGGCCTCAACAACTTTCTGTGGTAGAGAATTCCACAGGTTCACCACTCTCTGGGTGAAGAAGTTCCTCCTCATCTCGGTCCTAAATGGCTTATCCCTTATCCTTAGACTGTGTCCCCTGGTTCTGGACTTCCCCAACATTGGGAAAATTCTTCCTGCATCTAACCTGTCTAACCCCGTCAGAATTTTAAACGTTTCTATGATATCCCCTCTCATTCTTCTGAACTCCAGTGAATACAAGCCCAGTTGATCCAGTCTTTCTTCATAGGTCAGTCCCGCCATCCCGGGAATAAGTCTGGTGAACCTTCGCTGCACTCCCTCAATATCAAGAATGTCCTTCCTCAGGTTAGGAGACCAAAACTGTACACAATACTCCAGGTGTGGCCTCACCAAGACCCTGTACAATTGTAGCAACACCTCCCTGCCCTTGTACTCAAATCCCCTCGCTATGAAGGCCAACATGCCATTTGCTTTCTTAACCGCCTGCTGTACCTGCATGCCAACCTTCTATGACTGATGTACCATGACACCCAGGTCTCTTTGCACCTCCCCTTTTCCTAATCTGTCACCATTCAGATAATAGTCTGTCTCTCTGTTTTTACCACCAAAGTGGATAACCTCACATTCATCCACATTATACTTCATCTGCCATGCATTTGTCCACTCACCTAACCTATCCAGTCACTCTGCAGCGTCACAGCATCCTCCTCGCAGCTCACACTGCCACCCAACTTAGTGTCATCCGCAAATTTGGAGATACTACATTTAATCCCCTCGTCTAAATCATTAATGTACAGTGTAAACAGCTGGGGCCCCAGCACAGAACCTCGCGGTACCCCACTAGTCACTGCCTGCCATTCTGAAAAGTCCCCATTTACTCCTACTCTTTGCTTCCTGTCTGACAACCAGTTCTCAATCCATGTCAGCACACTAACCCCAATCCCATGTGCATTAACTTTGCACATTAATCTCTTGTGTGGGACCTTGTCGAAAGCCTTCTGAAAGTCCAAATACACCACATCAACTGGTTCTCCCTTGTCCACTCTACTGGAAACATCCTCAAAGAATTCCAGAAGATTTAAGTATGATTTCCCTTTCACAAATCCATGCTGACTTGGACCTATCATATTAGCTCTTTCCAAATGCACTGCTATGATATCCTTAATAATTGCTTCCATCATTTTACCCACTACCGATGTCAGGCTGACCGGTCTGTAATTCCCTGTTTTCTATCTCCCTCCTTTTTTAAAAAGTGGGATTACATTGGCTACCCTCCACTCCATAGGAACTGATCCAGAGTCAATGGAATGTTGGAAAATGACTGTCAATGCATCCGCTATTTCCAAGGCCACCTCCTTAAGTACTCTGGGATGCAGTCCATCAGGCCCTGGGGATTTATCGGCCTTCAATCCCATCAATTTCCCCAATACAATTTCCCGACTAATAAGGATTTCCCTCAGTTCCTCCTCCTTACGAGACCCTCTGACCCCTTTTATATCCGGAAAGTTGTTTGTGTCCTCCTCAGTGAATACCGAACCAAAGTACTTGTTCAATTGGTCCGCCATTTCTTTGTTCCCCGTTATGACTTCCCCTGATTCTGACTGCAGGGGACCTACGTTTGTCTTTACTAACCTTTTTCTCTTTACATATCTATAGAAACTTTTGCAATCCGTCTTAATGTTCCCTGCAAGCTTCTTCTCGTACTCCATTTTCCCTGCCCTAATCAAACCCTTTGTCCTCCTCTGCTGAGTTCTAAATTTCTCCCAGTCCCCGGGTTCGCTGCTATTTCTGGCCAATTTGTATGCCACTTCCTTGGCTTTAATGCTATGTCTGATTTCCCTTGATAGCCACGGTTGAGCCACCTTCCCTTTTTTATTTTTACGACAGACAGGAATGTGCAATTGTTGTAGTTCATCCATGCGGTCTCTAAATGTCTGCCATTGCCCATCCACAGTCAACCCCTTCAGTATCATTCGCCAATCTATCCTTGTCAAGTCACGCCTCATACCTTCAAAGTTACCCTTCTTTAAGTTCTGGACCATGGTCTCTGAATTAACTGTTTCATTCTCCATCCTAATGCAGAATTCCACCATATTATGGTCACTCTTCCCCAAGGGGCCTCGCACAATGAGATTGCTAATTAATCCTCTCTCATTACACAACACCCAGTCTAAGATGGCCTCCCCCCTAATTGGTTCCTCGACATATTGGTCTAAAAAACCATCCCTTATGCACTCCAGGAAATCCTCCTCTACCGTATTGCTTCCAGTTTGGTTAACCCAATCTATGTGCATATTAAAGTCACCCATTATAACTGCTGCACCTTTATTGCACGCACCCCTAATTTCATGTTTGATGCCCTCCCCAACATCACTACTACTGTTTGGAGGTCTGTACACAACTCCCACTAACGTTTATTGCCCTTTGGTATTCTGCCCATGGAAGCAGAAGGCACCGTTCACAGTGGGGAGAAACGGTACACGTGCTCTGTGTGTGGACAAGGCTTCAGCCGATCATCCAAACTGGAGAGACACAAGTGCAGTCACACTGGGGAGAAACCGTGTAAATGTGGGGATTGTGGGAAACTTTTCAACTACCCGTCCCAGCTGGAAACACATCGGCGAGTTCACACTGGGGAGAGTCCATTCACCTGCTCCGAGTGTGGGAAGGGATTCACTCAATTATCCAACATACTGACACACCAGCGAGTTCACACTGGGGAGAGGCCGTTCACCTGCTCCGACTGTGGGAAGGGATTCAGTATTTCATGCCACCTGCTGACATACCAGCGAGTTCACACTGGGGAGTGGCCGTTCACCTGCTCCGACTGTGGGAAGGGATTCCTTCTATCATCCCACTTGCTGACACACCAGTGAGTTCACACTGGGGAGAGGCCGTTCACCTGCTCCGACTGTGGGAAGGGATTCCTTCTATCATCCCACTTGCTGACACACCAGTGAGTTCACACTGGGGAGAGGCCGTTCACCTGCTCCGACTGTGGGAAGGGATTCACTCAGTTATCCCACCTGCTGAAACACCAGCGAGTTCACAGTGCGGGGAGACCGTTCACCTGCTCTGACTGTGGGAAGGGATTCACTGCATCATCCAGCCTGCTGAGACACCAGCGAGTTCATAATGAGTAGAGACCTTGTAAATGTTCTGACTGTGAGAAGAGTTTTAAAAGCAAAGAGCAACTGATGAGACACCAGCGAGTTCACACCGGGGAGAGGCCGTTCAGCTGCTCTGAATGCGGGAAGGGATACATTACCTCAACCAACCTGCTAACACACCAGCGAGTTCACACTGGGGAGAGACCGTTCACCTGCTCTGAGTGTGACAAGGGATTCTCTCTGTCAGGCAACCTGCTGAGACATCAGCGAGTTCACAAGTGACCGCAGGGGTTGGATTCTGCTGTTATTCACATCCCGGACTGAATCGTGTTCATTCTGACAGTTGGGGTTTATAAATCCTGTAACGCTGATGTTAATAACTCCTGAAATCGACTGGAGTTTAATATTTGGGATATAGACACATACATTAGTTTTGCTTTCAACACATTGCTGTGGATTTTTGTCTTTCTCACCTGAGTGTTTAGCATCACCTGACTGGAGCTGAGAAAGGACATTCTGTGGGGAGGATCTTACAGGGGGATCAGAATTTCAGCCTGGACACTGACCTTCAGGGCCACACTTAGATCTCATTCTTCTGAACTCCAATATGTTTAATCCAACCTCCTCAACCTACTCAACCATAAGTCAAACCCCTCAACTCGGGAATCAACTCTGGAATCTGCAGCAGACATGAGCAAGGACCTGAGGCTTATTAAAAGACACATATTTAATTACAGACAAGGTTACGCTGGGAGAAATGTTCAGTTAGAACATAAGAAAAAGGAGCCGGAGTAGGCCATTTGGCCCCTCGGGCCTGCTCCACCATTCAATAAGATCATGTCTGATCTGATCATGGACTCCGTTCCACTTCCCTGCCCACTCCCCATAATCCTTTACTCACTTATCGCTCAAAATCTGTCTATTTCCACCTTAAATATATTCAAAGACCCAGCCTCCACAGCTCTCCTTGGCAGAGAATTCCAGAGATTAATAACCCTCAGAGAAGAAATTTCTCTTCTCAGTTTTAATTGGGTGGCCCCTTATTCTAAGACGATGTCCCCAAGTTTTAGTTTCCCGTTTAACTGGAAATATCCTCTCTACATCCACCTATCAAGCCCCCTCATTATCTTATATTTTAATAAGATCACATCTCATTCTTCTGAACTCCAATGTGTTTAGGCCCAACCTACTCAAGCTATCTTCATACGTCAACCCCCTAATCTCCGGAATCAACCGAGTGAACCTTCTCTGAACTACCACCAATGCAGATATATCCTTCCTTAAATACGGAGATGAAAATACAGAGTCCATTACAGGCAAAATGCCAATCAAATCAGCAGCACACTGGCACCTTAACAGTGTGTCATTGGCCTACAGGCATTTCTTAAATAGATTTGCTGAGTGGATATAAACTTAAACCAGGTTTGCAGATGTGATGCTCTATTCACATATTGAAGGTAGAAGAGATGCTGTGGGACACATGCTAAGTCCAGTAGCTGAAAGTGATTAACAGACTGGGTTTTGTGTTTAGTGATCCCAGGCGTGTTACCAATACCAGCAAAATCGAAGCCCATGGAATAACGGGGACAGTGGCAGCATGGATATGAAAGTGGCTAAGTGACACAAACAGAGTAGTGGTGAATGGTTGTTTTTCAGACTGGAGGAAGTGGTGTTCCCCAGGGGTCGGTATTGGGTCCACTGCTTTTTTTGATCTATATTAATGACCTAGACTTGGGTGTACAGGGCACAATTTCCAAATCTACAGCTCACACAAAACTTGGAAGTACAGTGAACAGTGAGGAGGTAGTGATAGACTTCAGAAAGACACAGACATGCTGGTGGAATGGGCAAACGTGGCAGATCAAACTTAACGTAGAAAAGTTCAAAAATGATACATTTTGGTAGGAAGAAAGAGGAGAGGAAATATAAACTAAAGGGTACAATTGTAAAGGGGGGCGTGAACAGAGAGACCCAGGAGTATGTGTACACCAATCACTGAAGGTGGCAGCACAGGTTGAGAAAGTGGTTACAACGACTTACGGGATCCTAGGCTTCATGAATAGAGGTATAGAGTACAGGAGTGTGGATATTATGTTGAACCCACGTAAAACTCTGGTTCGGCCTCAACTGGACTGTTGTGTCCAATTCTGGTTCATCATCATCATAGGCAGTTCCTCAGATTGCGGAAGACTTGCTTCCACTCTAAAAATGAGTCCTTAGGTGGCTGAACAGCCCAATACGAAGCTACAGTCCCGGTCACAGGTGGGATAGATAGTCGTTGAGGGAAGGGATGGGTGGGACAGGTTTGCCGCACGCTCTTTCTGATGCCTACGGTTGATTTCTCCATGCTCTCGGCGATGAGACTCGAGGTGCTCAGCGCCCTCCCAGAAGAACTTCCTCCACTTAGGGCGATCTTTAGCCAGGGACATCCAGGTGTCAGTGGGGATGTTGTACTTTATCAGGGAGGTTTTGAGGGTGTCCCTGTAACATTTCCTCTGCCACACCTTTGGCTCGCTTGCTGTGAAGAAGTTCTGAGTAGAGTGCTTGCTTTGGGTATCTCGTGTCTGGCATGTGAACAATGTGGCCTGTGCAGTGGAGATGATCAAATGTGGTCCGTGCTTCAATGCTGGGGATGTTGGCCTGGCCGACGACGCCAACGTTGGTGCATCTGTCCTCCCAGGCAATTTGTAGGATCTTGCGGAGACCTCGTTGGTGTTATTTCTCCAGCAATTTGAGGTGTCTACTGTACATAGTCCATGTCTCTGAGGGTGGGTATTACTACAGCCTGTAGACCATGAGCTTAGTGGTAGATTTGAGGGCGTGGTCTTCAAACACTCTTTTCCTCAAACGGCCGAAGGCTGCACTGGAGGCGGTGTTGAATCTTGTCGTCAATGTCTGGTCTTGTTGATAACAGGTTCCCGAGGTATGGCAAATGGTCCACGTTGTCCAGGGCCGCGCCATGGATTTTGATGACTGCAGGGTGGGGGGTGGGTGGAGTGGGGAGTGCTATTTGGCGAGGACAGGCTGGTGGAGGACCTCAGACTTACAGATGTTTAGTGTAAGGCCCATGCTTTTGTACGCTTCACTAAATACGTTGACTATGACTTGAAGTTCAGCCTCTATATGTGCGCAGACACAGGTATTGTCCGCGTACGGTAGCTCAACGACAGAGATTGGGGTGGTCTTGGACCTGGCCTGTAGACGATGAAGGTTGAAAAGGTTCCCACTGGTTCTGTAGTTTATTTCCACTCCAGCAGGGAGCTTGTTGACTGAACTGGAGCAATTCTGGCTTCCACATTTTAGTAAGTATACAAAGGCTTTTTGAGAGCGTGCAGAAAAGATTTACGAGTATGATTCCAGGGATGAGGAACTTCAGTTACGTGGATAGTCTGCAGAAGTTGGGGTTGTTCTCAGAACAGAGAAGATTGAGAGGAGATTTGACAGAGGTGCTCAAAATCATGAGGGGTCTGGACAGAGTAGATAGAGTGGGATTCGTAGAAGCTCTTGCAGATAGCCGGCATAGGCTCGATGGGCCAAATGGCCTCCTTCCATGTTGTAACCAGTCTCTGATTCTATGATGATGAAAAGTGTGTTGCCCAGGATGCTCCATCTCCCGGGCACTGGGACCCAGTTGGGAACAGAGACCCTGAAGCCCCGCCCACTCTCAGTTCCTGAACCAAGATGGCTGCACATGCGCCCTGATCCCGCCCTGTGCAAGAAGGCGGCCCGTGACCCTGCTCCCCCGGGCCTGTCAGCACGGGGCCTGTGGGCTCTAATTCGGGGCCTGAGATTTATTCTGTATCTAAGCCGTGCTGTACCTGCTCTGGTAGTGTTCGATGGGACAGTGTCGAGGAAGCATTTTAATACATACGAAAAATGACGGACAGGTAAAGACCATCGGTCCATCAAGCCTGTCCCACACAATTGCGATATGTCACAGCGTATACACTCCACTCCACCCGAATCCATGTGATCTCCTGGGAGAGGCAAAAATACAGATTTAAAAAAAAACGAGGACAATTTGGGAAAATAAATCTGGGAAATTCCTCTCCAAGGCATCTAAGTGATGGAAACTAGTCCAGGAGATCACTCTGGCCATTAAACTCCCTGCAGTACCTACCTTCTGTAAGTGTTAATCTCCGCCGCAGCCAGAAACAAATCCAGCTTTTACTTGAAGGAATTCAGTGAGTCTGCATCCACCACATGAGAGGGCAGCTTGTTCCAGAGGTCTACTATTCTCTGGGAAAAGAACCACCTCCTGATGTCTAACCTAGATCTATCCTTATACAACTGAAATTTGTGTCCCCTGGTGCTGCCTAACCTATTTAATTGACATAAACAAACAGTCAGCTGGAACAATCTCTTTCACCTTCATTATCTTATAAACCTCAATCATATTGCCCTAATTCTGCACTACTCTAAGGTAAAGAGTCCCAACTCTTTTAACCTATCTTGGTTACTAAGATGCTTTAGACTTGGAATTAGTCTAGTGGCCCTTTCCAGAACCTCAATATCACCCACCATGTGAGGAGACCAAAACTGGACACAGTATTCCAAGTGTGGCCTGACTAAGGTCTTGTATAAGGACAAAACAGTACTCCTCGTCTTATACTCAATTGTCCTATGGATACACCCCAACACCTTATTTGCTCTAACTGTCACTACACTGCATTGCTCGTGTACCTTTAAGGATGTATTCACTAGAATGTCTAAATCTCGTTCTCTCTCCACCATCTTTAATGCCTTTCCCTGGAGGGTGTATGAATGTTGAGCATTTGCCCTGCCCACATGCCTAACACTCAACTTATCTAAGTTATACATAATTTTCCAGTCATGAGGCCAGTGTCCCAACACATTAAGATCTGCCTGAATCAGACGAGCCTCTTCTACAGTTCGAGCACTCGCACAGATCTTGGTATAATTTCAAAATTTGCAAATTGTGCCCCCAACCCCAAAATCCAGATCATAAATAAAAATAGTAAAATGAAATGGTCCCAACACTGATCCCTGCTGGACACCACTGGTGACCGGTACCAAACAGATCCAAATCCATCTATAACTGCTCTTTACCTACATCCTGCCGGCCAGTTCTGTATGCAGCTCAATATATTATCACCACCAGAGGCTCCTATCTTATAGAGAAGCCTCTTGTGTGGCACCTTGTCAAAAGGGTTTTGGAAATCGAAGCAGACAATGTCTACTGGGCTTCCCTCATCCACCAACTTTGTAACTTCTTCAAAAAGTACAATTAGAGTATGGAGACATGAACTCTTTATTATGGGTTGTGTAGTTCCTAATATGTCCCTCCCTATCCAAGTATTCATATATTGCATCCGTTATGATTCTTTCAAGCATCTTACCTATTACTGATGTTAACCTTATGGGCCTCTGGTAATCCGGGTCTGCCTTGTCACATTTTTATTAAAATGGGGACTTCATTAGACTCCTTCCAATCTGTCGGAACTATTTCAGAATGAGCTATTAAACATACATGTCAGGGGCTCGCACAACACAAGTCCCATCTCCCGGAGGGGTTTTCACAGCACATGTCCCATCTCGCGGATAACCCTCACACAGCACATGTCCCCATCTCCCGGAGGACCATCACACAGCACATATCCCATCTTCCATCTCCCAGAGGGGTTCACACAGCACATGTCCCATCTCCCGGAGGGGCTCACACAGCACATGTCCCATCTCCCCGTGGACCCTCACACAGCACATGTCCCATCTCCCCGTGGACCCTCACACAGCACATGTCCCATCTCCCGGAGGACCCTCACACAGCACATGTCCCATCTCCCGGAGGACCCTCAGATGTATATACTCCGGCCCTGCTGCTCTATCTCTTTTTAAGTTCTGAATGTTTTCTAAAACAACATGTTTATCTAAGTTAATGTTACTGAAAAAACTAGTATCATTATTAAATTCTAATTTTTGAGCATGATGTTAAAGGGTGAAGACTGATGCACAGTACTCACTAATATTCCCGCCATACTCAGTGAGTCCTGTGTAACCTGTCCTTGAATACCCTTCAGTGGATCAATATAGACTTTGATAGTTCTCGGACTCTCCACATAACTGAAAAAGCTCTGCCCATGACGGCCAGTTGAATACAATCCTTTTATTCCCAGAGCCTTTTTGCTGATCAAATAGCAGCCTTCGTTTTCTTTAGTTGTTCCTTGTATTCACCCTATTTATTTACGGTAAAATTATTTAATTTATGGAAACTTTTCTGTTTACATCTTTGTACAGAGCCAGTCGGCCACCTCGGCTTTTTCTTACCATATTTCTGTCTTTTAATTTTGACCACGTTTGTTTACCACATTTTTAAACTTGTTTTTAAAACCTTTCCATTGATATCCAACATCGGTCACATCACCACCGAGGAGGGTTGACCAATTTACCTGTTACAGTCCTCTGCCAGTTTGGAGAAGATTGCACTGAAATGCGGTCCGTGTCGCAGGTTCTCAGTCCCTTTGGTTCTCCCGGCCAATCGGGAAGGTATAATGTGATCAGTGTTGCCCAGATGTTCCCCACACGGAGGCCTGATCCGAGGTCAGGCTCACTATTAAACACCAGATCCAATCTCTGGTTTTCCCCAGTTACTGCATTAACATGTTGTGGCTGGAAACACTGCTGTATATTGTCACTCAATCTTTCAGCTGCACTGTCCCCAGCAGCAGGTAAAGCCCCGTGACCCTGAATGTCAGGCCAATGACAATGATCTTCCTTCAGCTCCATTCTCTCTCTCTCCCCCCACACACACTACCTGAGCTCTCAGGCTGACTGTTCCCAGCACCTTCTCTCTTTATTCTCTCACATTGCAGCATTCCCGCTGCTGGGCTCAGGGGCTGTGTGGGTGGGGCCCTTACCTCACACATGGTGGGCGGGGCCCTGACCTCACACACGGTGGGCTGTCCCTCTCTCAGACAGGAATTGAGAGCGAATTGAATGTCCATTGTTGTCTCTCCGGACACAGAGAGAGCCCCAGACAGTGGGAGGGAGAAAGCCCCTGTTAATCAATGTCATTAAAGCTGGCCAACGCTCCAGGGAAGTTGCTGAGTGTCTGAGCTGAATATATAGTCTCTCAGCTCTCTCTTTGCCTGAGGTGTCACTGAGAGAAAGCAAAACACGAGGGACAGACAGACAGGTGGAGACGGGGCGGGTGTGTCCTGGATGGGCTTCAGCCAGGAATATAAAGGAATGGGCAGTGATTGTAGATAGCGGAGAAAGCATGCTGGCCTTCATAGCGAGAGGATTTGAGTATAGGAGCAGGACAGTCTTACTGCAGTTGTACAGGGCCTTGGTGAAGCCACACCTGGAATATTGTGTGCAATTTTACTCTCCTAATCTGAGGAAGGACATTCTTGCTATTGAGGGAGTGCAGCGAAGGTTCATCAAACTGAGTCCGGGGATGGCAGGATTGAAATATGAGGAAAGACTGGATCGGCTAGGCTTATCCTCACTGGAATTTTGAAGAATGAGAGGCGATCTCATAGAAACATAAACAATTCTGATGGGATTGGACAGGGTAGATTCAGGAAGAACGTTCCCGATGTTGGGGAAGTCCAGAACCAGGGGACATAGTCTAAGGATAAGGGGTAAGCCAGTTAGGACCGAGATGAAGAGAAACATCTTCACTCAGAGAGTGGTGAACCTGTGGAATTCTCTATCACAGAAAGTTGTTGAGGCCAGTTCAATAAATATATTCAAAAGGGAATTAGATGTGGCCTTTAGCGCTCAAGGGATCAAGGGGTATGGAGAGAAGGCAGGGATGGGATACTGAGGTTGAATGATCAGCCATGATCTTATTGAATGGCGGTGCAGGCTAGTACGGCTGAATGGCCTGCTCCTGCACCTATTTTCTATGTTTCCAACTTCAATATGTGACCTACTCCTGGAAAATGCACGTCCAGTATATGAGGAGTCTCTAATCGCGGAATATGGAATTATTTTTACTTGAATGTTTTGTTTCGAACAGTAACTACAAGGTAGGTTAACATCGCACTCTATTTCACCCCGATAATATTGTTCTCATTTTCTGTCCTGATTAGATATCCCGGTGAATGTAGGAGTGCTTGAGAAAATTCCAGCTGTGGACCTAACAGGGATTGTAGACTGAGGAACAACACCGTGTGAACGAGCCCAGGATTTTGATAGCACCAAACAGAGAAAACTATCGATTCAAAGAACTTTCATCCATCGATACGGGCGAAAGGTAAGAGAGAGTCCCATGGATTCAGATACAGACCGGTCCTGGGGATGGACAATGGCGAAAGGTCAGAGAGAGTCCCATTGACTCAGATAAACACTGGTCCTGGGGATAGACTGGGGAGAAAGGTCAGAATGAGTCCCATTGACTCAGATAAACACTGGTCCTGGGGATAGACTGGGGAGAAAGGTCAGAATGAGTCCCATTGACTCAGATAAACACTGGTCCTGGGGATAGAATGGGGAGAAAGGTCAGAATGAGTCCCATTGACTCAGATAAACACTGGTCCTGGGGATAGACTGGGGAGAAAGGTCAGAGAGAGTCCCATTGACTCAGATACACACTGGTACTGGGGGACTGGGGAGAAAGGTCAGAGAGAGTCCCATTGACTCAGATACACACTGGTCCTGGGGATAGACTGGGGAGAAAGGTCAGAGAGAGTCCCATTGACTCAGATAAACACTGATCCTGGGGATAGACTGGGGAGTAAGTTCAGAATGAGTCCCATTGACTCAGATAAACACTGGTCCTGGGGATAGACTGGGGAGAAAGGTCAGAGAGTCCCATTGACACCGATACACACTGGTCCTGGGGATAGACTGGGGAGAAAGATCAGAGAGAGTCCCATTGACTCAGATACACTCTGGTCCTGGGGATAGACTGGGGAGAAAGGTCTGAGAGAGTCCCATTGACTCAGATACACACTGGTCCTGGGAGTCTGCGGAGAAAGATCAGAGAGAGTCTCATTGACTCTGATACACATTGGTCCGGGGGATAGAATGGGAGAAAGATCAGAGAGAGTCCCATTGACTCAGATACACATTGGTCCTGGGGATAGACTGGGGAGAAAGGTCAGAGAGAGTCCCATTGACTCAGATTCACACTGGTCCTGGGGGACTGGGGAGAAAGGTCAGAGAGAGTCCCATTGACTCAGATACACACTGGTCCTGCGGGACTGGGGAGAAAGGTCAGAGAGAGTCCCATTGACTCAGATACACATTGGTCCGGGGGATAGACTGGGGAGAAAGGTCAGAGAGAGTCCCATTGACTCAGATACACATTGGTCCTGGGGATAGACTGGGGAGAAAGGTCAGAGAGAGTCCCATTGACTCAGATACACACTGGTCCTGGGGGACTGGGGAGAAAGTTCAGAGAGTCCCATTGACTCAGATACACACTGGTCCTGGGGATAGACTGGGGAGAAAGGTCAGAGAGAGTCCCATTGACTCAGATAAACACTGGTCCTGGGGATAGACTGGGGAGAAAGGTCAGAGAGAGTCCCATTGACTCAGATACACACTGGTTCTGGGAGTCTGGGGAGAAAGATCAGAGAGAGTCTCATTGACTCAGATAAACACTGGTCCTGGGAGTCTGGGGAGAAAGATCAGAGAGAGTCTCATTGACTCTGATACACATTGGTCCGGGGGATAGACTGGGGAGAAAGGTCAGAGAGAGTCCCATTGACTCAGATAAACACTGGTCCTGGGAATAGACTGGGGAGAAAGGTCAGAGAGAGTCCCATTGACTCAGATACACACTGGTCCTGGGGATGGACTGGGGAAAAAGGTCAGAGGGAGTCCCAATCCACGTCACTTTATCAATATTTATCTAATTTTCTGTCTCGCATAATTAGATCTCGGGTAAATGATGGAGTGATAAAAAAAAGGTCTGCAGCTGGATGTGAACAGGGGTTCCAGACTGAGGAACAACAGCAGGTGAACCATCTATTGCTGAAAACCTTATCTCATCCTTTGCTACCTCTAGACTTGAATATTCCATCATTCTCCTGGCCGGCCTTCCTTCTTACACCCCCCGTAAACTTGCACTCATCCAAAACCCTGTTGCTAATTTCCTAACTCCTCACAAATTAATGCCAGAGAATAACTTCAACACCTGTTTGGAGAAATTCCTGATCCGAGACTGAATCGCTTGCATTTCCACAGTGGGGAAAGGAAAGGATGCTGAGCGTTAACTTGCATGAGCGTGTGTCTGCACACGCACAAGTGGAGAATTGTGATTGTAAAACATCAGCTAACTCTACCAATGATATATTTATGGTGTTTTGAGATTGTAAAACACTTAAAGATAATGAAACAAATCAATGTTATATATCCCCTGACTGAAGGTACACAATTCATTCTACATTATGTTATCAGTGGGACAGTGGGAAATGTCCGCACCCCCTAAAGTGCTCATTCTTCATCATCGCAGGTAGTCCGTCAGAATCGAGGAAAACTTGCTTCACTCTAAAAGTGAGTCCAATACGAGAACCACAATCTCTGTCACAGGTGGGACAGACAGCTGTTGAGGGAAAGGGTGGGTGGCGCTGGTTTGCCGCACGCTCCTTCCGCTACCTGAGCTTGATTTCTGCATGCTCTTAGCAACGAGACTCGAGGTGCTCAACGACCTCCCGGATGCACTTCCTCCACTTAGGGTGGTCTTTGGCCAGGGACTCCCAGGTGTCAGTGGTGATGTTGTATTTCATCAAGGACACTTTGAGGGTGTCCTTGAAACGTTTCCTCCGTCCACCTTGGGCTCGTTTGCCGTGGAGGAGTTCCGAGTAGAGCACTTGCTTTGGGAGTCTTGTGTCAGGCATGTGAACAATGTGGCCCACCTAGTGGAGTTCATTAGTCAGATGCTGACACCATAATATATGGTCAATATAAAATAGAAGCAGCAACCAGTTCACATCTCCCTGAACACACGGACAATATCACTGCCCATCGAGACCAGAGGAATTACACCCAGCTATATGTTGTGTACGTGGATAGATATAATAGTCATAAAATGGCATAATTTAATATCCCAACTCAAAAATATTAAACACACATCTGTGAATAAAAATAATACAATACCGCCATTAAATGGCGGAGCAGGCTTGAGGGTCCAGATGGCCTACTCCTCCTATTTTTTATGTTCTTATGCCAGACCAAGTAAAACTGAATGTAGGATCATTTAATTCATCAATTATCACCCGCTCCACATTTCCCTGCTGAATATTCCCTACCTTGGGAATAATGGTTTGGGCCTACACTGTGAGTAAATCTCACCAATGGGTGCTCCCAGTGCGGACTCTCGGCCGACGGGAGCCCGTCTGGAACTGGGTTGTGGAGATGAGTGGGACTCACTGGTTTTACTGGGCAGCTTTCTGTGTCACACCTGATGTGAAGAGTTGATTGTAACACTGGGAAATGCTCGATCCCAGAGCTAACCGCTGTTGTACCGGTGGGGGAGGAGGGACTGGGTATCATGGCAATGTCCTCCTTCCCATTTTAATATTTCCCTCTAACCCTCCTATTAATATATTTATTATAGAGCATCAGAACCTGGGAATGCCTGTCACCGCCATGGCTGAAGGTCCAAACAGGGGAAAGATCCAACATCTTCAACAAGAATGAGAATGGACACAGCTCGGTTCACTTCACCACTCCCAGAGAAGGTACAGCACGGGTTATATATGGAGTAAAACTCCCTCTACACTGTCTCATCAAACACTCCCAGAGCAGCTACTGCACGGGTTATATATGGAGTAAAACTCCCTCTACACTGTCCCACGAAACACTCCCAGAGCAAGTACAGCACGGGTTAGATACAGAGTAAAGCTCCCTCTCACTGTCCCATCAAACACTCCCAGAGCAGGTACAGCAAGGGTTAGATACAGAGTAAAGCTCCCTCTACAATGTCCCATCAAACACTCCCAGGCAGGTACAGAACGGGTTAGATATAGGGTAAAGCTCACTCAATGCTGTCAAACCAATCAACTCCAGGGTAGTTGCAGCCTGGGTTAGATACAGAGTAAAGCTCCCTCTATACTGCTCCATCAAACACTCAGGCAGGTAAGTCACGCGTTGGACTAAGAGGACAGCTCCTTCTGCACTCTCCCACTAAACACTCACAGGGGCAACACAGCATGGGTTGGATACAGAGTAAAGCTCCCTCTGCACTGTCCAATTCCCAGGACAGGTACAGCAAGGGTTAGATACAGAGTAAAGATCCCTCTACACTGTCCCATCAAACATTCCCAAACACATACAGCAGAGGTTACATGCTGAGTGAAGCTCCCTCTACAATGTCCCATTAAACAATCTCAGGACACTTACCACATGGTTTACAAACATAGTAAGGCTCCCTCTACACTAACCCATCAAATACTCCCAGTACAGATACAACATGGGTTAGATACAGAATAAAGCTCCCTCTACACTGTCCCATCAAACATTCCCAGGGCAGATACAGCACGTGTTAGATACAGAATAAAGCTCCCTCCACACTGTCCCATCAAACACTCCCAGGGCAGGTACAACATGGATTAAATACAGAATAATGCTCCCTCAAAAGTAGTAATCTCAGGATTGCTACCAGTGCCATGTGCTAGTCAGAGTAGGATTCTCAAATAGCTCAGATGAATACGTGGCTTGAGGAGTGGTACAAAAGGGAGGGATTCAAATTCCTGGTTCATTGGAACCGGTTCTGGAGGAGGTGGGACCAGTGCAAACTGGACGGTTTTTACCTGGGCAGGGCTGAAACCAATGTCATAGGGGAAGTGTTTGCTCGTGCTGTTGGGGTGGAGGTAAACTACTATGGCAGGGGGATGGGAACCTATGCAGGGAGACAGAGAGAAGTAGAATGGGGGCAGATGCAAAAAATAGATAGAAAGAAGAAAAGTAAAAGTGGAGGGCCGAGAAACCTAAGGAAAAAAGGGCCACAATACAGCAAACTTCTAAGGGGCAAAGTGTGTAAGAAAGACAAGCCTGAAGGCTCTGTGCCTCAATGCGAGGAGTATTCGGAATAAGGGGGACGAATTAACTATGCAGATAGCAACTAACTGGTATGATGTAATTGGCATCACGGAGACATGGCTCCAGGGTGACCAAGGCTTGGAACTCAACATCCAGGGGCATTCATCATTTAGGAAGGGTAGACAGAAAGGAAAAGGAGGCAGGGTGGCATTGTTAGGTAAAGAGGAAATTAATGCAATCGTAAGAAAGGACATTTGCTTCGATGATGTGGAATCGGTATGGGTGGGGCTACGGAATACCAAAAGGCAGAAAATGGTACAGGGAGTTGTGTACAGACCACCAAACCATAGTAGTGAGGTTGGGGACAGCATCAAACAAGAAATTAGGGATGCATGCAATAAAGGTACAGCAGTTATCATGGGCGACATTAATCTACATATAGATTGGGCTAACCAAACTGGTAGTAATGCGGTGGAGGAGGATTTCCTGGAGTGTATTAGGGATAGTTTTCTAGACCAATATGTCGAGGAACCAACTCGGGAGCTGACCATCCTCGACTGGGTGATTTGTAATGAGAAGGGACTAATTAGCAATCTTGTTGGGCGAGGCCCCTTGGGGAAGAGTGACCATAACATGGTAGAATTCTTTATTATGATGGAGAGTGACACACTTAATTCAGAAACTAAGGTCCTGAACTTAAGGAAAGGTAACTTCGATGGTTTGATGCGTGAATTGGCTCAAATACACTGGCAAATGTTACTTAAAGGTTTGACGGTGGATAGGCAATGGCAAACATTTGAAGATCACTGGATGAACTTCAGCAATTGTACATCCCTGTCTGGAGTAAAAATAAAACTGGGAAGGTGGCTCAACCGTGGCTAACAAAGGAAATTAAGGATAGTGTTAAATCTAAGAAAGCGGCTTATAAATTGGCCAGAAAAAGCAGCAAACCTGAGGACTGGGAGAAATTTTGAATTCAGCAGAGGAGGACAAAGGGTATTATTAAGAGGGGGGAAATTGAGTATGAGAAGAATCTTGCCGGGAACATAAAAACTGACTGCAAAAGCTTATATAGATATGTGAAGAGAAAAAGATTAGTGAAGACACACGTAGGTCCCTTGCAGTCGGACTCAGGTGAATTTATAATGAGGAACAAAGAAATGGCAAACCAATTGAACAAACACTTCGGTTCTGTCTTCACGAAGGAAGACACAAATAACCTTCTGGAAGTACTAGGGGACAGAGTGCCGAGTGAAAAGGAGGAACTGAAGGATATCCATATTAGGTTGGGCATTGTGTTAGGGAAATTGATGGGATTGAAGTCCGATAAATCCCCGGGGCCTGATAGTCTGCAACCCAGAGTGCAAGGAAGTGGCCCTAGAAATAGTAGATTCATTGGTGATCATTTTCCAACAGTCTATCGACTCTGGATCAGTTCCTATGGACTGGAGGGTAGCTAATGTAACACCACTTTTTAAAAAGGGAGGGAGAGGGAAAGTGGGAATTATAGACTGGTTAGCCTGACATCAGTAGTGGGGAAATTGCTGGAATCAATTATTAAAGATGAAATAGCAGCGCATGTGGAACGCAGTGACAGGATCAGTCCAAGTCACCATGGATTTATGAAGGGGAAATCATGCTTGACAAATCTTCTGCAATTTGTTGAGGATGTAACTAGTAGAGTGGACAAGGGAGAATCAGTGGAAGTCATGTATTTGGACTTTCAAAAGGCTTTTGACAAGGTCCCACACAAGAGATTGGTGTGCAAAATCAAAGCACATAGTATTGGGGGTAATATACTGACGTGGATAGAGAACTGGTTGGCAGACAGGAAGCAGAGAGTCGGGATAAATGGGTCCTTTTCTAAATGGAAGGCAGTGACCTGTGGAGTGCCGCAGGGCTCCGTGCTGGGACCCCAGCTCTTTACAACATACATCAATGATTTGGATGAAGGAATTGAGTGTAATATCTCCAAGTTTGCAGATGACACTAAAGTGGGTGGCAGTGTGAGCGGTGAGGGGGACGCTAAAAGACTGCAGGTTGACTTGAACAGGTTAGGTGAGTGGGCAAATGCATGGCAGATGCATTATAATGTGGATAAATGTGAGGTTATTCACTTTGGGGGCAAAAACGCGAAGACAGAATATTATTTGAATAGTGGCAGATTAGCAAAAGGGGAGGTGCAACGAGACCTGGGTGTCATATTTCGTCAGTCATTGAAAGTTGGCATGCAGGTTCAGCAGGCGGTGAAGGAGGCAAATGGTATGTTAGCCTTCATAGCTAGGGGATTTGAGTATAGGAGAAGGGAGGTCTTACTGCAGTTATACAGGCTCTTGGTGAGGTCTCACCTGGAATATTGTGTTCAGCTTTGGTCTCCTAATCTGAGGAAGGGTGTGCTTGCTATTGTGGGAGTGCAACGAAGATTCACCAGACTGATTGCCGGGATGGCAGGACTGACATATGAGGAGAGACTGGATAACCTGGGCCTTTATAAATTGGAATTTAGAAGGATGAGAGGGGATCTCATAGAAACATAAAAGATTCTGACAGGACAGGATAGAATGTTCACTATGTTGGGGAAGTCCAGAACCAGGGGACAAAGTCTTAGGATAAGGGGTAGGCCATTTAGGACTGAGATGAGGAGAAACTTCTTCACTCAGTGAGTTGTTAACCTGTGGAATTCCCTGCCACAGACAGTTATTGATGCCAGTTCATTGGATATATTCAAGAGGGAGTTAGATATGGCCCTTACGGCTAAAGGGATCAAGGGGTATGGAGAGAAAGCAGGAAAGGGGTACTGAGGGAGTGATCAGCCATGATCTGATTGAAGGGTGGTGCAGGCTCGAAGGACCGAATCGCCTACTCCTGCACCGATTTTCTATGGTTCTATGAATGAGATTTGATCTTCTAGAAACATATAAGATTATGACAGGACTGGACAAGGTGGATGCAGAGAAGATGTTTCCACTGATGGGGGAGACTATAACTAGATGGCTTGATGTTAGAATAAGGGGCCGCCCATTTAGAACTGAGATGACGAGAAATTTCTGCTCTCAAACGGTTGTGAATCTGTGGAATTCGTTGCCTCAGAGAGCTGTGGAAGTTAGGACATTAAGAAACTGTCTATTTCTGTCTTAAATTTATTTAAACGATAAGGGGTTAAGGGGTTATGGGGAGCGGGCAGGGAAGTGGAGCTGAGTCCATGATCGGATCAGCCATGATCTTATTGAACGGAGGAGCAGGTTCAAGAGGCCTTATGGCCTACTCCTGCTCCTATATCTTCTGTTCTTATTTATTAAAAATATACAGGAATGTTTCCTGACTCAACATGTTAATGAAGTAACTTGGGAAAATTATATTTTGGATGTGGTGTTTCGTAGTGAGCCTGACCTCCTATCAGGTCTCCGTGTGGGGGAACATCTGGGCAACAGTAATCACATTGTAGGGTCCCAATTGGCCAGGAGAACCAAAGTGACTGAGAACCTGCAACTCGCACCGCATTTCAGAAGGGCAAACTTCTCCAAAATGGCAGAGGACTTGCAACAGGTAAATTGGCCAACCCGACTCGGTGGTGATGTGACCGATGTTGAATACAAATGGAACGTATTTCAGAATTAAAATGTGGAAAACTAACGTAGCCAAAATCTAAAGATGGAAATGTGGTAAGAAAAAGCCAAGGTGGCTGACTGGCTCTGTGCAAAGACAAATAACATGTAAACAGAAATGTCTCTATAAATTAAAGAAATTTAACACACAAATAAATAGCGTTGAATACAAAGAAAACGGAAGCGGCTATTCGATCAGCAAAAAGGTTATTTGGAAAAAAGAATTGTAGGCAACTGTGGCAGTCATGGGAAGAGCCTTTTTTATTTATGTAAAGAGTCAGAGAACTATCAAAGACTGTGTTGGGCCACTGAAGGGTGTTCAAGGACCGGTTACAAAGGACTCACTGAGTATGGCGGAAATATTAACCAGCACTTTGATGAGTCTTCACCCTTGAAGATCATGCAAAAATATTAGAATTTAATAACACTAGTTTTCCTCAGTAACATTAACATAGATAAGAATATTGCTTTAGAAAAAAAGTAAGAACTTAAAAATACATAGAGTAGCCAGCCGAAGGTCCTCCGGGACATGGGACATGTGCTGTGTGAGGGTTCTCCGGGAGATGGGACATGTGCTGTGTGAGCCCCTCCGAGAGATGGGACATGTGCTGTGCGAGGGTCCTCCGGGAGATGGGCTATGTGCTGTGTGAGGGTCCTCCGGGAGATGGGACATGTGCTGTGTGAGCTCCTCCGGGAGATGGGACTTGTGTTGTGTGAGGATCATCCGGGAGATGGGACATGTGCTGTGTGAGGGTCCTCCGGGAGATAGGACATGTGCTGTGTGAGGATCCTCCGGGAGATAGGACATGTGCTGTGTGAGCCCCTCCGGGAGATGGGACATGTGCTGTGTGAGGGTCCTCCGGGAGATAGGACATGTGCTGTGTGAGGATCCTCCGGGAGATAGGACATGTGCTGTGTGAGGGTCCTCCGGGAGATGGGACATGTGCTGTATGAGGGTCCTCCGGGAGATGGGACTTGTGTTGTGTGAGGGTCCTCCGGGAGATAGGACATGTGCTGTGTGAGGGTCCTCCGGGAGATGGGACATGTGCTGTGTGAGGGTCCTCCGGGAGATGGGACATGTGCTATGTGAGGATCCTCCGGGAAATGGGACGTGTGCTGTGTGAGCCCCTCCGGGAGATGGGACATGTGCTGTGTGAGGGTCCACCGGGAGATGGGACATGTGCTGTGTGAGGGTCCTCCAGGAGATGTGACGTGTGCTGTGTGAGGGTCCTCCGGGAGATGGGACATGTGCTGTGTGAGGATCCTCCGGGAGATGGGACGTGTGCTGTGTGAGGGTTCTCCGGGAGATGAGACATGTGCTGTGTGAGCCCCTCCGGGAGATGGGTCATGTGCTGTGTGAGGGTCCTCCGGGAGATGGGACATGTGCTGTGTGAGCCCCTCCGGGAGATGGGACATGTGCTCTGTGAAACCCTCCGGGAGATGGGACATGTGCTGTGTGAGGATCCTCCGGGAGATGGGACATGTGCTGTGTGAGGGTCCTCCGGAAGATGGGACATGTGCTGTGTGAGCCCCTCCGGGAGATGGGACATGTGCTGTGTAAGCCCCTCCGGGAGATGGGACATGTGCTGTGTGAGGGTCCTCCGGGAGATGGGACATGTGCTGTCTGAGGGTCCTTAGGGAGATGGGACATGTGCTGAGTGAGGGTCCTCCGGGAGATGGGACATGTGCTGTGTGAGGGTTCTCCGGGAGATGGACATGTGCTGTGTGAGCCCCTCCAGGAGATGGGACATGTGCTGTGTGAGCCCCTCCGGGAGATGGGACATGTGCTGTGTGAGCCCCTCCAGGAGATTTGACATGTGCTGTGTGAGCCCCTCCGGGAGATGGACATGTGTTGTGTGAGGGTCCTCCGGGAGATGGGACATGTGTTGTGTGAGGGTCCTCTGGGAGATGGAACATGTGCTGTGTGAGGGTCCTCCGGGAGATGGACATGTGCTGTGTGAGGGTCCTCCGGGAGATGGGACATGTGCTGTGTGAGGGTCCTCCGGGAGATGGGACATGTGCTGTGTGAGCCCCTCCGGGAGATGGGACATGTGCTGTGTGAGCCCCTCCGGGAGATGGGACATGTGATGTGTGAGGGTCCTCTGGGAGATGGGACATGTGCTGTGTGAGCCCCTCCGGGAGATGGAACATGTGCTGTGTGAGGGTCCTCCGGGAGATGGGACATGTGCTGTGTGAGCCCCTCCGGGAGATGGGACATGTGCTGTGTGAGGGTCCTCCGGGAGATGGGACATGTGCTGTGTGAGGGTCCTCCGGGAGATGGGATATGTGCTGTGTGAGCCCCTCCGGGAGATGGGACATGTGCTGTGTGAGCCCCTGGCCTGTATGTTTAATAGCTCACTGCACTCTGGAATGGGCCTTACAGATAGGAAGGAGGCTAAAGTAGTCCCCATTTTTAAAAAAATGTGACAAGGCAGACCTGGGTAACTATAGGCCCATCAGTTTAATATCAGTAATAGGTAAGATGCTTGAAAGAATCATAAGGGATGCAATATATGAATACTTGGATAGGGAGGGACATATTAGGGAAAGCCAACATGGCTTCATAAAGAGTTCATGTCTCACAACTCTAATTGTATTTTTTGAAGAAGTTACAATGTTGGTGGATGAGGGAAGCCCAGTAGACATTGTCTGCTTAGATTTCCAAAAACCTTTTGATAAGGTATCGCACAAGAGGCTTCTCTAAGATCGGAGT
Source organism: Pristiophorus japonicus (assembly GCF_044704955.1). Taxonomy (NCBI): domain Eukaryota; kingdom Metazoa; phylum Chordata; class Chondrichthyes; family Pristiophoridae; genus Pristiophorus; species Pristiophorus japonicus. The sequence goes on from NW_027254520.1 coordinate 4,223,781, forward strand.
CTCTGGTATTAGTGAAATATATTGAAGTGGATACAGAACTGGCCGGCAGGATGTAGGTAAAGAGCAGTTTTTGATGGATTTGGATCTGTTTGGAGACCAGTCACCAGTGGTGTCCTGCAGGGATCAGTGTTGGGACCATTGCTTTTCCCTATTTTTATTAATGATCTGGATTTTGGGGTTGGGGCACAATTTTGAAATGATACCAAGATCTGTGCGAGTGCTCGAACTGTAGAAGTGGCTCGTCTGATTCAGGCAGATGTTGAAGTGTTGGGACACTGGCCTCATGACTGTGTTGTCGGTATTAGGCACCCTCGGGCAACAGCACCTGTAGGATAAGGTTAGAATTAAATATGTAACATGTAACTTGTACCATAAAATGGTAACCAGTGAAGCCTCAAGGGATTTCTGTTAGCTGAAATAGACTGCATTCCTGGAGACTGATACTATTTGTTTCCCACACACAGGACCAGCATGCAAGCTCTGCAGGTGTCTCTAATCAGCATACCTCAGGACCAAATGTTCTAGTAACAATACGGCTCTGTAGCTGGATGGGGATAAGGAGGCTACCCAATTCCAGCATCCAAGGACAGTAAGATAAGAGAAGCCCAGGCCATGTTACAAGACACATGAGTCATCCCTAGCAACACACCCCTTCGCAACACATCTCTTGGCAACACATGAGCCACTTTACGTTTAGAGACTAACCCTATTGGTCTAATGTAACTGTAGTAAACTGTTGTATGTAACTGTAGTAAACTGTTGTAAAACCTATAAAGATCCATGAAACCCTTTGTTCAGCGGAGAGAAGCCTGGACTCAGTCTTGTGATTTCCTCCCCGCTGGCGTAATTAAAGGCCGCACTGGCGTTGGAACCGACTCTGAGTGTTGAGTGATTCTTCTGATAAAAACTAACACTAACAACTGGAAAATGATGTATAACTTAGATAAGTTCAGTGTTATGCATGTGGGCAGGGCAAATGCTCAACATTCATACACCCTCCAGGGAAAGGCATTAAAGATGGTGGAGACAGAAAGAGATTTAGACATTCTAGTGAATACACCTTTAAAGGTACACGAGCAATGCAGTGCAGCGACAGTTAGAGCAAATAGGGTGCTGGGGTGTATGCATAGGACAATTCAGTATAAGACGAGGAGTACTGTTTTGTCCGAGTACAAGACCTTAGTCAGGCCACACTTGGAATACTGTGTCCAGTTTTGGTCTCCTCACATGGTGGGTGATATTGAGGTTCTGGAAAGGGTCACTCGACTAATTCCAAGTCTAAAGGATCTTAGTTATCAAGATGGGTTAAAAGAGTTGGGACTCTTTACCTTAGAGCAGCGTAGACTTAGGGCGATATGATTGCGGTTTATAAGATAATGAAAGTGAAAGAGAGTGTTCCAGCTGACTGTTTATTTCACTTAAATAGGTTAGGCAGGACCAGGGGACACAAATTTCAGTTGTACAAGGCTAGATCTAGGTTAGACATCAGGAGGTGGTTCTTTTCCCAGAGAACAGTAGACCTCTGGAACAAGCTGCCCTCTCATGTGGTGGATACAGACTCATTGAATTCCTTCAAGTAAAAGCTGGATTTGTTTCTGGCTGCGGCGGAGATTAACACTTACAGAAGGTAGGTACTGCAGGGAGTTTCATGGCCAGAGTGATCTCCTGGACTAGTTTCCATCACTTGGGTTGGAGAGGAATTTCCCAGATTTTATTTTCCCAAATTGTCCTAGGTTTATTTTAAATCTGTATTTTTGCCTCTCCCAGGAGATCACATTGATTCGGGTGGAGTGGAGTGTATACGCTGTGATATATCGCAATTGTGTGGGACAGGCTTGATGGACCAGATGGTCTTTACCTGTCCGTCATTTTACGTATGTATTAAAATGCTTCATCTACACTGTCCTATTTAACACTACCAGAGCAGGTACAGCACGGCTTAGATACAGAATAAATCTCAGGCCCCGAATTAGAGCCCACAGGCCCCGTGGTGACAGGCCCCGGGTGAGCGGTGTCACTGGCCGCCATCTTGCACAGGGCGGGATCAAGGCGCATGCGTGGCCATCTTCGTTCAGGATCAGAGAGTGGGCGGGGCTTCAGAGTCTCTGTTCCCAACTGGGTCCCAGTGCCCGGGAGATGGAGCATCCTGGGCAACACATTTTTCTTCTTCATAGAATCAGAGACTGGTTACAAAATGGAAGGAGGCCATTTGCCCGTCGAGCCTATGTTGGCTATCTGCAAGAGCTTCTGCTAATCCCACTCCAGCTACTCTGACCAGACCTCTAATGATTTTGAACACCTCTGTCAAATCTCCTCTCAATCTTCTCTGTTCTGAGAACAACCTCAACTTCTCCAGACTATCCACGTAATTGAAGTACCTCATCCCTGGATTCATTCTCGTAAATCTTTTCTGCACGCTCTTAAAAGGCCTTCGCATGCTTACTAAAATGTGGTAGCCAGAATTGCTCCAGTTCAGTCAACAAGCTCCCCGCTGGAGTGGAACTATACTGCAGAACCAGTGGGAACCTGTTCAACCTTCGTCGTCTCCAGGCCAGGTCCAAGACCACCTCAATCTCTGTCGTTGAGCTACCGTACGCGGATAATACCTGTGTCTGCGCACATATAGAGGCTGAACTTCAAATCATAGTCGACGTATTTACTGACGTTACGAAAGCATAGGCTTTACACTAAACATCCATAAGAGAAAGGTCCTCCACCAGCCTGTCCTCGCCACATAGCACTCCCCAATTCACCCACCCCCCGTAGTCATCAAAATCCATGGCACGGCCCTGGACAGTGTGAACCATTTCCCATACCTCAGGAACCTCTTGTCAGCAAGAGCAGACATTGACGACAAGATTCAACACCGCCTCCAGTGCAGCCTTCGGCCGCTTGAGGAAAAGTGTCTTTGAAGACCACGTCCTCAAATCTACAACCAAGCACATGGTCTACAGGGCTGTTGTAATACCCACCCTCCTGTATGGCTGAGAGACATGGACTATGTACAGTAGACACCTCAAGTTGCTGGAGAAATACCAATAACGATGTCTCCGCAAGATCATACAAATTACCTGGGAGGACAGACACACAAACGTTAGCGTCATCGACCAGGCCAACATCTGCAGCATTGAAGCACTGACCACATTTGATCAGCTCTGCTGGGCAGGCCACATTGTTCGCATGCCAGACACGAGACTCCCAAAGCAAGCACTCTACTCAGAACTCCTTCACAGCAAACGAGCCAAAGGTGTGGCTGATGAAATGTTACAAGGACACCATCAAAGCCTCCCTGATACACCTGGGAGTCCCTGGCTAAAGACCGCCCTAAGTGGAGGAAGAGCATCCGTGAGGGCGCTGAGCACCTCGAGTCTCATCGCCGACAGCATGCAGAAATCAACCGTGGCATTAAAAAGGGCGTGCGGCAAACCTGTCCCACCCAGCCCTTCCCTCAACGACTATCTATCCCACCTGTGACAGGGACTGTGGCTTCGTATTGGAATGTTCAGCCACCTAAGGACTCATTTTTAGAGTGGAAGCATGTCTTCCTCGATTCGAGGGACTGCCTATGATGATGATGACGACCCAGAACTGCACACAATACTCCAGTTGAGGCCGAACCAGAGTTTTATGCAGGTTCAACATAATATCCACACTTCTGTACTCTATACCTCTATTCATGAAAAATAGGATCCCGTAAGTCTTTGTAACCACTTTCTCAACCAGCACTGCCACCCTCAGTGATTGGTGCACACATACTCCTGGGTCTCTCTGTTCACGCACCCCTTTACAATTGTACCCTTTAGCTTATATTTTCTCTCCTCTTTCTTCCGACAAAGATGTATCACTTTTGAACATTTCTACGTTAAATTTCATCTGCCACATAGACACGCTGGTGTAATGGGTGGGCTGTTCAGCCACCAAAGGACTCATTTTTAGAGTGGAAGCTAGTGGGCCTAAACACATTGGAGTGCAGAAGAATGAGAGGTGATTTTATCGAAACATAAGATAATAAGGGGGTTCGAAGTCTATCACTACCTCCTCACGGTTCACTGTACTTCCAAGTTTTGTGTGAGCTGTAGATTTGGAAATTGTGCCCTGTACATAGGTCATTAATATAGATCAAAAAAAGCAGTGGACCCAATACCGACCCCTGGGGAACACCACTTCCTCCAGTCTGAAAAACAACCATTCACCACGACTCTGTTTGTGTCACTTAGCCACTTTCATATCCATGCTGCCACTGTCCCCGTTATTCCATGGGCCTCGATTTTGCTGGTATTGGTAACACGCCTGGGATCACTAAACACAAAACCCAGTCTGTTAATCACTTTCAGCCACTGGACTTAGCATGTGTCCCACAGCATCTCTTCTACATTCAATATGTGAATAGAGCATCACGCCTGCAAACCTGGTTTAACTTTATATCCACTCAGCAAATCTATTAAAGAAAAGCCTATAGGCCAATGACACACTGTTAAGGTGCCAGTGTGTTGCTGGTTTGATTGGCATTTTGCCTGTAATAGACTCTGTATTTTGGTCTCCATATTTACAAAAGGATATATCTGCATTGGAGGCTGTTCGGAGATGGTTCACTCGGTTGATTCTGGAGATGAGGGGATTGACTTATGAAAATAGGTTGAGTAGATTGGGCCTAAACACATTGGAGTGCAGAAGAATGAGAGATGATTTTATCGAAACATAAGATAATAAGGGGGTTCGACAAGGTGGATGCTGAGAGGATATTTCCACTCATAGGGGAAACTAAAAGAAGGTGACATAGTCTTAGAATAAGGGACCACCCAATTAAAACTGAGATGAGGAATTTCTTCTCTGAGGGTTGTAAATCTGTGGAATTCTCTGCCCAGGAGAGCTGTGGAGGCTGGGTCTTTGAATATATTTCAGGCGGAAACATAGACAGATGTTTGAGCGATTAAGGGAGTACAGGATTATGGGGAGCGGGCAGGGAAGTGGAACTGAGTCCATGATCAGATCAGCCATGATCTTATTGAATGGCGGAGCAGGCCCGAGGGGTCAAATGGCCTACTCCAGCTCCTATTTATTATGTTCTCATGTTCTAATTGAACATTTCTCCCAGTCTAACCTTGTCTGTAATGAAATATGTGTCATTTAATAAGCCTCAAGTCCTTGCTCATGTCTGCTGCAGATTCCAGAGTTGATTCCAGAGATGAGGGGGTTGACTTATGACGATAGATTGATTAGGTTGGACCTAGACACATTGGAGTTCAAAAGAATGAGGTGATCTCTGTGTGGCCCTGAAGGACTGTGTCCAGGCTGAAGTTCTGTTCCCCCTGTAAAATCCTCCCCACAGAATGTCCTTTCTCAGCTCCAATCAGGTGATGCGAAACACTCAGGTGGTAAAGACAAAAATCCACAGCAATGTGTTGAAAGCAACACTAATTTGTGTGTCTATATCCCAAATATTAAACTCCAATCCAGTTACAGGAGTTATTAACATCAGCGTTACAGGATTTATAAACCCCAACTATCAGAATTAACATAATTTAGTCCAGGATGTGATTACCAGCAGCAATAACAACAGAATCCAACCCCTGCAGTCACTTGTGAACTCGCTGGTGTCTCAGCAGGTTGCCTGACAGAGAGAATCCCTTCCCACACTCAGAGCAGGTGAACGGCCTCTCCCCAGTGTGAACTCGCTGGTGTGTCAGCAGGTGGGATGACCGAGTAAATCCCTTCCCACACTCAGAGCAGGTGAACGGCCTCTCCCCAGTGTGAAGTCGCTGGTGTTTCAGCAGGTGGGATGATGCAGTGAATCTCTTCCCACACTCGGAGCAGGTGAATGGCCTCTCCCCAGTGTGAACTCCCTGGTGTATCAGCAGGCTGGATGATACAGCGAATCCCTTCCCACACTCGGAGCAGGTGAACGGTCTCTCCCCAGTGTGAACTCGCTGGTGTATCAGCAGGCTGGATGATGCAGTGAATTCCTTCCCACAGTCGGAGCAGGTGAACGGCCTCTCCCCAGTGTGAACTCGCTGGTGTATCAGTAGGTGGGATAACTGAATGAATCCCTTCCCACAGTCGGAGCAGGTGAACGGCCTCTCCCCAGTGTGAACTCGCTGGTGTTTCAGCAGGTGGGATGATGTAGCGAATCTCTTCCCACAGTCGGAGCAGGTGAACGGTCTCTCCCCAGTGTGAACTCGATGGTGTATCAGCAGGTCGGATGACTGAATGAATCCCTTCCCACAGTCGGAGCAGGTGAACGGCCTCTCCCCAGTGTGAACTCGTCGATGTGTTTCCAGCTGGGATGGGTAGTTGAATCGTTTCCCACAATCCCCACATTTAAATGGTTTCTCCCCAGTGTGACTGCACTTGTGTCTCTCCAGGTTGGACAATCGACTGAAGCCTTGTCCACATACAGAGCACGTGTACCGTTTCTCCCCACTGTGAACGGTGCCTTCTGCTTCCATGGTCAAAAGCTGATGATATTCCAGTCCCGATGTATTGAGTGACCGTCAGATCTTGAGGTGATGTTTGGTTTGAGCTTCCAGTCTACAAATCCTTCCCTTTTAACACCCTGTAAAGTGAATTTTAAACAGGAAAAAGTGAGTGTGAGAGAGAACCCACAAAAACACAAAGGCAGGTTGTGAAATTGAGCTTAATGAGTCTGGTCATTTGTGGGGCCGGCACAAGAAAAAAGTGACCATGAAAGCTGCCGGATTGTCGTAAAAACACATCTGGGTCACTGTTGTCATTCAGGGAAGGGAACACACTCCCTCGACAGGCCCACTTGGGAAATTGTTGTTCCCACTGGGCCCAGAATTACTGGGGGTGATACCCAGCAGCTTCTCCCCCATCTCCATCCAGCTCAAACTGATGTAACAAACAGACCCACACAGGAGGCCAGTGAGTGACTTCCACATCCAGCGCCCACCCTGATACAGAGCGGCTGGGAATTGCTGGGCCTGCTGTATAAATGTAAGTTGTTGTTTGCCTGGTGTGGGGGAGGTGCTGCCCCCGGGGGTTGCTGGGGCCGGGCCCGGTGGCTCTGAATCGGGGCCCGAGAGCCGCGCTTGGCATTGCCCGGGGACCGAGAGCCGCACTCGGTGTTGTCCGGGGACCGAGTGCCTCACTCGGTGTTGCCCGGGGACTGAGAGCCACACTCGGTGTTGTCCGGGGACTAAGAGCCACACTCGGTGTTGCCCGGGGACTGAGAGCCACACTCGGTGTTGTCCGGGGACTGAGAGCCACACTCGGTGTTGCCCGGGGACTGAGAGCCACACTCGGTGTTGCCCGGGGCCCGGGAGCCGCACTCGGTGTTGCCCGGGGACTGAGAGCCGCGCTCGGTGTTGCCCGGGGACTGAGAGCCACACTCGGTGTTGCCCGGTGACTGAGAGCCGCACTCGGTGCTGCCCGGGGACTGAGAGCCGCACTCAGTGTTGCCCGGGGCCCGGGAGCCGCACTCGGTGTTGCCCGGTGACTGAGAGCCGCACTCGGTGCTGCCCGGGGCCCGAGAGCCGCACTCAGTGTTGCCCGGGGCCCGGGAGCCGCACTCGGTGTTGCCCGGGGACTGAGAGCCGCACTCGGTTAAAAAGGAGGCAGACAAAAAGCAGGAAACTATAGACCAGTGAGCCTAACATCTGTGGTTGGGAAAATGTTGAAGAGTTCATTTTTAAAGAATCAATAGCACGACATTTGGAAAAGCATAATTCGGTCAGGCAGAGTCAGCATGGATTTATGAAGGGGAAGTTAAGTTTGACAAATTTGCTGGAATTCTTTGAGCATGTAATGAACAGGGTGGATAAAGTGGGTCTTTTGTATTTGGATTCCCAGAAGACATTTGACAATATGCCACATAAAAGGTTACTGCACAAGATAAAAGTTCACGGGGCTGGGGGTAATATATTAGCATGGATAGAGGATTGGCTAACTAACAGAAAACAGAGAGTTGGGGTAAATGGTTCATTCTTGGGTTGGCAATCAGTGACTAGTGGGGTGCCGCAGGGATCAGTGCTGGGACCCCAGCTATTAACAATCTATATTAACGACTTGGAAGAAGGGACCGACTTTAACGTAGCCAAGTTTGCTGACGATATGAAGATGGGAGGAAAAGCAACGTGTGAGGAGGACACAAATAATCTGTAAAAGGACATAGACAGGCTAAGTGAGTGGGCAAAAATTTGGCAGATGGAGTATAATGTTGGAAAGTGTGAGGTCATGCATTATGGCAGAAAAAAATCAAAGAGCAAGTTATTATTTAAATGGAGAGAGATTGCAAAGTGCCGCAGTACAGCGGAACCTGGGGGTACTTGTGCATGAAACACAAAAGGTTAGTATGCAGGTGCAGCAAGTGATCAGGAAGGCCAATGCAATCTTGGCCTTTATTGCAAAGGGGCTGGAGCATAAAAGCAGGGAAGTCTTGCTACAGTTACACAGGGTATTGGTGAGGCCACACCTGGAATACTGCATGCAGTTTTGGTTTCCATATTTATGAAAGGATACACTTGCTTTGCAGGAAGTTGAGAGAAAGTCCACTGAGTTGTTTCCGGAGATGAGGGGGTTGACTTATGAGAAAAGGTTGAGGAGGTTGGGCCTCTACTCATTGAATTCAGAAGAACGAATGAGAGGTGATTTATCGAAACGTATAAGATAATTAGGGGGTTTGACAAGGTGGTAGCAGAGAGGATGTTTTCACTGATCGGGGAGACTAGAAATAGGGGCCATAATCTTAGAATAAGGGGCCCTCCATTTAAAACTGAGATGAGGAGGAATTTCTTCTCTGAGGGTTGTAAATCTGTGGAATTCGCTGCCTCAGAGAACTGTGGAATCTGGGACATTGAATATATTTAAGATAGAGATAGACAGTGTCTTAACCGATAAGGGAATAAGGGGTTATGGGGAGTGGGCAGGAAAGTGGACCCGAGTCCATGATCGGATCAGCCATGCTCGTATTAAATGGTGGAGCAGGCTCGAGGGGCCGTATGGCCTGCTCTTGCTCCTATTTTTTATGTTCTTATTTTCTAATGTAGTCTCGTATGGGAGTGTGGATTTTACTCATATCTGTCCATCTCTGGTATGTGGATGAGGATTTTACTCTGTATGTTAGTTTCTGATACGAGAGCGTGGATTTTATCCTGTTCCTGTCAATTTCTGGTAATTGCCTGTGGGTTTCATTCTGTATCAAAAAGGGCCACATTACAACATAATTCTAAAAGGATAAAGAGTGTTAAAAAAAAAGCCTGAAGGCTCTGAGTCTCAAAGTGAGGATCATTGGTAATAAGGTGGACAAATTAACTGCACATATAGCTGTTAATGGATATGATGTAATTGGGATTACAGAGACATGGCTCCAGGGTAACCAAGGCTGGGAACATAATATGCAGGGGTATTCAATATTGAAGAAAGAAAAGGAGGTGGGGTAGAGTTAATGGTTAAAGAGGAGGTTAATGCAATAGTAAGGAAGGACATTGGCTGGGATAATGTGGAATCTGTATGGGTCGAGCTGCGAAACAACAAAGGGCAGAAAACGTTTGGTGGTCTGTAAACAAACCCAACTAACAGTAGTAGGGAGGTTGGGGATGGCATCAAAAAGGAAATTAGGGAGGCGTGCAATAAGGGTACAGCAGTTACCATAGGTGACTTTTACCTACATATTGATTGGGCGAACCAAACCGGTAGCAATATTGTAGAGGAGGATTTCCTGGAGTGTATAAGGGATGGTTTTCTAGACCAATATGTCGAGGAACCAACTAGAGAGCCGGCCATCCTAGACTGGGTCTTGTGTAACGAGAGAGGATTAATTAGCAATTAGTCGTGCGTGGCCCCATAGGGAAGAGTGACCATAATATGGTAGAATTCTTCATTAAGATGGAGAGCGACACAGTTAACTCAGAGACTAGGGTCCTGAACTTGAAGGAAACTTCGATGGTATGAGACGTGATTTGGCTGGGATAAACTGGCGAATGATACTTAAAGGGTTGATGGTGGATAGGCAATGGCAGACATTTAAAGATCACATGGATGAATTAAAACTATTATACATCCCTGTCTGGCGTAAAAATAAAACATGAAAGGTGGCTCAACCGTGGCTAACCAAGGAAATTAGGGACAGTGGCACATAAATAGGCCTGAAAAAGCAGCAAACCTGAGGACTGGGAGCAATTTAGAATTCAGCAGAGGAGGACTAAGGGTGTAATAAGGAGGGGGAAAATAGAATATGAGAGTAAGCTTGCAGGGAACATAAAAAACTGACTGCAAAAGCTTCTATAGATATGTGAAGAGAAAAAGATTAGTGAAATCTAATGTCGGCCCCTTGCAGTCAGAATCAGGTGAATTTATAATGGGGAACAAGGAAATGGCAGACCAATTGAACAAATGCTTTGGTTCTGTCTTCACTAAGGAAGACACGAATAACCTCCCGAAAATACTAGGGGACCGAGGGTCTAACGGGAAAGATGAACGGAGGGAAATCCTTATTAGTCAGGAAATGGTTGTAGGGAAACTGATGGGACTGAAGGCCGTTAATCCCCAGGGTCTGATAGTCTGCGTCCCAGAGTAGTTAAAGAAGTGGCCCTAGAAATAGTAGATGCATTGGTGGTCATTTTCCAACATTCTATAGATTCTGGATCAGTACATATGGATTGGAGGGTAGCTAATGTAAACCCACTTTTTAAAAAATGAGGGAGAGAGAAAACAGGGAATTATAGACCGGTTAGCCTGACATCGGTGGTGGGGAAAATGCTGGAATCAATTATTAAAGATGTAATAGCATAGAATTTGGAAAGCAGTGACAGGATCGGTCCAAGTCAGCATGGATTTATGAAAGGGAAATCATGCTTGACAAATCTTCTTGAGTTTTTTGTGGATGTAACTAGTAGAGTGGATAAGGGAGAACCAGTGGATGTGGTGCATTTGGAATTAAAAAAGGCTTTTGACAACGTCCCACACAAGAGATTAGTGTGCAAAATTAAGGTACATAGTATTGGGGGTAATGTATTGATGTGGAGGGAGAACTGCTTGGCAGACAGGAAGCAAAGAGTGGGAATAAACATGTCCTTTTCAGAATGGCAGGCATTGACTAGTGGGGTGCCGTAAGGTTCAGTGCTGGGATCTCAGTAATTTACAAAATCCATTAATTATTTAGATGAGGGAATTTAACGTAATATCTACAAATTTGCAGATGATACTAAGCTGGGTGGCAGTGTGAGCTGTGAGTAGGATGCTAAAAGGCTGCAGGGTGACTTGGACAGGTTAGGTGAATGGGCAATTGCATGGCAGATGCAGTATAATGTGGATAAATGTGAGGTTATTCACTTTGGGTGCAAAAACAGGAAGGCAGATTATCTGAATGGTGACAGATTAGTAAAATGGGAGGTGCAAAGAGACCTGGGTGTCATGGTACATCAGTCACTGAAGGTAGACATGCAGGTCCAGCAGGCAGTAAAGAAAGCAACTGGCATGCTGGCCTTCATAGCAAGGCGATTTGAGTATACGAGCAGGGAAGTCTTACTGCAATTGTACAGGGCCTTGCTGAGACCACACCTTGAGTATTGTGTGCAGTTTTGGTCTCTTAATCTGAGGAAGAACGTGCTTGCTATTGAGGGACTGCAGCGAAGGTTCACCAGACTAATTCCCGGGATGGCAGTACTGACATATGAAGAAAGACTGGATCGGCTAGGCTTACACTCACTGGAATTTAGAAGAATGAGAGGGGATCTCATAGCAACATATAAAATTATGACGGAACTGGACAGGTTAGAGGCAGGAAGAATGTTCCTGATGTTGGGGAAGTCCAGAATCAGGGGTCACAGTCTAAGGATAAGGGGTAAGCCTTATCGGACTGAAATGAGGAGAAACTTTTTCACCCAGAGTGGTAAACCTGTGAAGTTCTCTACCACAGAAAGTTGTGGAGTACTGTTCGTTGGATTTATTCAAGAGGGAGTTAAATGTGGCCCTTACGGCTAAGGGGCTCAGGGGGTATGGAGAGAAAGCGGGAGTGGGGTACTGAAGTTGCAGGATGAGCCATGATCATATAGAATGGTGGTGCAGGCTAGAAGGGCCGAATGGCCTACTCCTGCACCTATTTTCAATGTTTCAATGTATCTTTCCATTCTTGGTGAGTGAGTGTGTATTTTGTGCTGTATCTGTCCATCTCTGTGATGTGAATGTGAGCTCTACTGCATACCCGTCATTCTCCAGTATGTTAGTATTGTTTTACTGTGTACCCCCAATCTCTTATAGTATTGGTTTTACTTTCTAACTGTCAATTTGTGTTATGGAGGTGAGTGTTTATGCTGAATCTGTCGGTCTCTGGTAAATGAGTCTGAGTTTCACTCTGTTTCTATCTGTGTCTGCGATGTGAGTGTGGGCCTTTCTCTGTATCTCCATTTCTGTTATGGGAGTCTAGGTTTTATTCTGTACCCGTCAAGTTCTGATATGTGATTGTGGGCCTTACTCTATAACTACCAGTTTCTGTTTAATTGCGAGTGGGCTTTCCTTTGTACCTGTCAGTTTCTGGAATGAAAGAGAGCTCTTTACCTTGTACCTGTCAATTACTGGTTTGTGAGTCTGTGCATGTCACTGTATGTCAATTTATGTTATGGGAATATGGATTGTAATAAGTCAGCCTCTGATGTGTGAGTGTGGGTTTTATACTGTATTTCTCAGTCTCTCATATGCAAATGTGTGTATTTTTCTGTAACTGTCGAGTTTTGTTGTGTGTTCAGGTTTAATCTGTGCTTCTCAGTTTCTGCTATGTTAGACTGTACCTATTTGTTCCTGCTTCTTGATTGTATGTTTTAGACTGTACCTGTCAGTTGCTGCTATGTGAGTGTGGAATTTACTCTGTATCTGCTTGTCTCTGGTATGTGAACATGAGAATCAATTGAACTTTTAACCTGTATTTCTCTGATATGTGTGTGAAGATTTTGCCTTCTACATGTCATTGTTCAGATATGTGTGTGTGGGTTTTATTCTGCCCCTATCAGTTTCTGCGATGCAAGTAAAAACTTTACTGACTGCCTTTCAGTTTTTCGATATGTGCTCATGGGATTTACACTTTACCTGTCACTCTCTGGTATGCAAGTGGGGATTTTATTCTGTTACTGCCACTTTCATATATGTGGGTGTGTGTTGTATACTGTATCTGTCAGTCTGTGGTACGGGAATGTGGGGTTTATTCTGCACCTGTCATCTTCTGGTATGTTCGGGGGGTTTAAATACTGAATCTGTCAGATTCTGAAACATGAATATGGCTTTTGCTCTGTACCCATCAGCTTCTGATATGCTAATGTGGTTTATATTATCTGTTTGACATTTTTTCTGATAGATGATTGTCTTTTATTCTCTACCTGCCAGTTTCTGGCAAGTGAGTGTGGGTGTTTAATGTACCTGTCAGTGTGATCTGTTTCAATGGTGAAACAGCATGTGATTCTACTGCTCCATGTGGCTGTAAGATTCACAATGTAACTCTGTCACTTCGGATCACTGTGGGACTGACAGCTTCTGCTGTCTGTGACAATAGACTTGAGGCCAGTTCTGTGTGTCTGCGCTCTGTGAGTGATAATCTACTTACTGTGTGTGAGAAGGAGCTGCCTGCACTGTTCCTTGTGTTCTGGGTGAAGGAAAGATCACATTTGTTCTGGCTGGTTGAATAATTTTGCTGTGAAAATAATAATACGAGAACATTATTAGTTCTAAGATATGGATGCAGGAGAGAATATGATGTACCTGAGGGAGCAACAATGTAGCTCTCAATCACCAGCAACACGGTTTTGGAGAACTCAGCTCACCGAAACAATATAACCCGTCTTTAAAATATCTTCTCCCACACTCCTCTCCTGTTGCCTGCAATAGATGACCTTGTGAGACTCCCCACATCCTCACTGTCAGGCTGTTTCCCCCGGACTCAATGCTGATCTCTGAGCCCATCTGCGGACACGCTCCCAAAGTGCTGTGCTGCTGTAAGGAGGCTGCTGCTCGCTGCCTTACCCCGGGGCTACTGTGTCACCATTCCTGGCTGTTTTAAACCATCTTCTTCTGCTCACTGAGTGAATGGTGATTGCAGGCAGTGCTGGGGGAGGGGAGGGTGCATGTGCTCTTCTGCTCACTGGGAATTGACACAGGGGGTGGGGCTGAACCGTGCATGCGCAGCTCTCTGCAATAATTCAGCCTGTTAAAATCAAAGTGCACTTTTCCCAATTTACTTTTATCAGAATCTGAGCAAAGGAACTGGGCTTGGGGGGAAAGGACAGAGAATGATTAAAGCTGGGAGCTTTGTCCCTTGGAGATGCTCAATTTGAGATCATTCCGTGCAGGGTGTTTCTCTCCATGAGCCCATCTTCACAAAGCTATCCTGCAGCAACATCGGAGGGGTGAGGGAGTGGGAGTGTTTGCTGGGACCGTGCAGGAGTTAATATCTAACAGAAACAATCTGAGATCAGTAAAATACTCGGTCACTGAGAGTAATACCGAAGTGGATAATCAAGGGGCTTTCATGAGGCAGGAACTTAATACAATCACTATTCATTATGAAGTAGAACTCGATAAAATAATGGGACTAAAGGCATACAAGTCACCTTGCCCTGATGGCTTACATCGTAAGGTCTTAAGAGAAGTGGCTGCAAAGATGGTGGACACATTAGTTGTAATCTACCAAAATTCCCTGGATTCTGGGGTGGTCCCAACAGATTGGAAACCAAAAATGTAATGCCTCTATTTAAAAAAGGAGGCAGACAAAAAGCAGGAAACTATAGACCAGTTGGCCTAACATCTGTCATTGGGAAAATGCTGGAGACCATTATTAAGGAAGCAGTCGCGGGACATTTGGAAAAGCACGATTCAATCCAGCAGAGTCAGTATCGCTTTATGAAAGGGAAATCATGTTTGACAAATTTGCTGGAGTCCTTTGATGATGTAAGAAGCAGAATAGATAAGGCGGAACCAGTGGATGTGGTGTATTTGGATTTCCAGAAGGCATTTGATAAGGTACCACATAAGAGGTTACTGCACAAGATAAACCTCATAGTGTTGGGGGCAGTATATTAGCATGGAGAGAGGATAGGTTAACTAACAGAAAACAGAGAGTCAGGATAAATGGGTCTTTTTCCGGTTGGCAAATGGTGACTAGTGGGGTGCCGCAGGTATCGGTGCTCGTTCCTCAACTATTTACAATCTATATTAATGACTTGGAAGAAGGCACCGAGTGTAATAGAGCCAAGTTTGCCGATGATACAAAGATGGGGGGGAAAGCAAATCGAGAACACGAAAAATCTGCAAAGGGATATAGACTGGCGAAATGAGTGGGCAAAAATTTGTCAGATGTAGTATAATATGGGAAAATGTGAGGTTATCCACTTTGGCAGAAATAATAGAAAAGCAAATTATAATTTAAATGGAGAAAAATTGCAAAGTGCTACAGGACAGAGAGACCTGAGGATGTGTGTGCATAAAACACAAAAAGTTAATGTGCAGGTACGGCAAGTAATCAGGAAGGCAAATGGAACATTGGCCTTTATTGCAAGGGGGATAAAGCAGAGAAGTCCTGCTACAACTGTACAGGGTTTTGGTGAGACCACACCCAGAATACTGCATGCAGTTTGGTCTCTGTATTTAAGGAAGGATATACTTGAATTGGAGGCTGTTCAGAGGTTAATTCTGGCGATGAGGGGATTGTCTTATGAGGATAGGTTGATTAGGGTGGGCCGATACACATTGGAGTTCAAAAGAATGAGAGGTGATCTTATTGAAACATATAACGAGGGGACTGGACAAGGTGGATCCAGAGAGGATATTCCCACTCAGGGTAAACTAAAACTAGGGTGCATAGTCTCAGAATAAGGGGCCACCCATTTAAAACTGAGATGAGGAGAAATTTATTTGCTCAGATAGTTGTAAATCTGTGGAATTCTCTGCCCGAGAGCTGTGGAGGCTTGGTCATTGAATGTATTTAAGGCAGAGATAGACAGGTTTTTGAGCGATAAGGGATTAAAGGGTGATGGGGAGCGGGCAGGGAAGTGGAGTTGAGTCCATGATCAGATCAGCCATCATCGTATTGAATGGCAGAGCAGGATCCAGGGGCCAAATGATCCACTCCTGCTCCTATTTCTTAGGTTATTATGCTCTTATGAGATAATAACCCTGTGACTGTATATGGGGACTCTAACCCTGGGACTGTACATGGGGACTCTAACCCTGGGACTGTACCTGGGGACTGTAACCCTGGGACTGTACCTGGGGACTCTAACCCTGGGACTGTACATGGGGACTCTAACCCTGGGACTGTACATGGGGACTCTAACCCTGGGACTGTACATGGGGTCTCTAACCCTGGGACTGTACCTGGGGACTCTAACTCTGGGACTGTACATGGGGACTCTAACCCTGGGACTGTACATGGGGACTCTAACCCTGGGACTGTACATGGGGACTCTAACCCTGGGACTGTACATGGTGACTCTAACCCTGGGACTGTACCTGGGGACTCTAAATCTGGGACTGTACATGGGGACTCTAACCCTGGGACTGTACATGGGGACTCTAACCCTGGGACTGTACATGGGTTCTCTAACCCTGGGAGTGAACAGCTCTGGGGCTTTCCTGTTACAATTGTCTGGGATGTAACCAGAAGCTTAGCACTGAGCAGCGCCTTTAGGAGATGGTGAGAAATCCGATGCGTCAGAATATAACTCAGCTGTTACTTTACCAAGATGGCCGCGCATGCGCTTTGCTGCTCACTGAACAAAGATGGCGGAGAACAGACTCTGCCTTCCTGTACAAAGCTGGCCGCCGTTACCCGGGGCCTGTGACCGGGAGAAAGCCTCGAGGATGCAGGCGCCGATATTCCGGTTATTATTCCGGGCTTCGGGAAGGCACCAGGTGTTTATGAAGCCTCCCCGACTCCCCGCTGGTCCATTACTCACCTCCGCCCCGCTGAAAAGGAGCTGTTTTACGGAGAACATTTCACCACAGCCGCTCCGCCATTACACGCACCGGGCATGCTCCAAATACAGCCAGTTCCCGCGCGTGCGCACTGGTCCCCTGAAGTCTGGGGTCGGCACATTCTCCATCGCGGGGAATGCTGGGTAAATACCCAAGACTACTGAAGTGACTGGGACAGAATTTACTGGCCTCCCATTGGGCACTGAACCATGTTCATTCTGGCACTGAGACTTTGTTTCTGCTGCTCCAATAACCCTGTCCCTGAGCTGGAGAGTAGTGTTCTGTCTCAGTATTGTTTCAAACACCGGGTGTCCAATATTTCATTTCTCCACAACCATCATCATCATCACAGGCAGTCCCTGGAAGCGAGGATGATTTGCTTCCACGCCAAAAAGGAATGAGTTCACAGGTGTTTTAATGAAGGACCGAGTATTCCAGATCCCGAGCTACATCTTGAAGGGTGGAACATGCCTGTGTTTGGATTTTGCACACCAGTCACCACACTGGCTTGTCAGAGCTCGGTCTTGGTCCAGTGGCAAGGATTATCCCAGACGACTGGAGACCAGCTGTGCTGCACGGACTGAGCGCACACATATACCAGTTTGGGCTGGCCCATGCTGCCCCTCGGCCCTTGCCCCTTCTGGGCCCCAGACTCATGCCTCTCCTGGGCCCCGGTCACGTCCTTCTATAATCTCTTGCCGCTCCTTCGCCCCTCCTGCTGTGCCTGCCCGCACTGCAATTAGCGACGTGACTTTGCAGCCGTTACCATCCTACAATGGAATGCCACCGCCGCACCCTGCTCCCTCTGATGGCCCCGACCTGCTGATGGTCATCCAGGCCGGGTCCGTGCCGCTGCACGGGAGACTAATTCATGTTCCCTTCCCTTCCATTTTGGGCCTTTTCTTACTCTAGATTATTTCACTTCTCACGCAATTCATCTTT
This sequence comes from Pristiophorus japonicus, assembly GCF_044704955.1. NCBI lineage: Eukaryota > Metazoa > Chordata > Chondrichthyes > Pristiophoridae > Pristiophorus > Pristiophorus japonicus. Next base: position 4,241,637 of record NW_027254520.1, read on the forward strand.
TGCGACATCAAATCCCAAGCTTGTTTCGTTTGAGCATACGGCTTGTGGATGTCATACACTGAACCGGCGTGTCTCACTTTACACTCATTTGACGTTCCTTGAAAGAACTATCTTGCTTAAGACTGGAACTCTCTTATTTTCTATATTGTTTAACGATTTTTGAATGCAGTTAATAGATCTCCACACATACTGCATATTGCCTTTGAAATGTTCTGGTCTTTGTAATTGTCTTTGCTAATTTTGATGGGTTGTTTGATTATAATTACTTGTTACTTAATGCGTTGCAGAAATTTTTGCATCAAAATAATTGTTTAAACACTTCCTTTATCGGGTCTTTAGCTTCCCCGCTGATCTCTGTTTCCTCTTGTGGGGGGAATCGAGAACTAGGTGGCAAAGTCTGAGCATAAGGGGTCACCCATTTTAACCGGAAATGAGGATGAATTTCTTCTCTCAGAGAGTAGTGAATCTTTGAAATTCTCTACCCATAGAGCAACGGAGGCTGGGTCATTGAATATATTTAAGTTGCAGACAGACTGATATTTGAAAGATAGGGAAGTCAAGCGTTCTGTGGAGAGGGCAGGGAAGTGGAATTGAGGCCAAGATCAGATCAGCCATGATATTATTGAATGGCAGAGCGGATTCAAGGGGCTAGATGACCTACTTCTGCTCCTATTTCTTATGTTCTTAGCATTGATTATGGGCTGGGTTTAGATGTAGGTTTAGTGGTTAGTGGGTGTGGTTTGTGGCTATGTGTTAGGATTGGGATTAGTGATTGGGATAGTCAATATGATATTCGGCTTAGGATATAGTGATTAATGTAGAAAGCACTATTGGCAATATAAGTGTCACTGAACTTGCCCTTTTCCATTTCATGTTTTTAACCTCTCACAGACGAGTCACAAAACAGCCTCACAATGTGTTAATTCAAGGAACCTTCGTTTCTGCGCAAGCCTCATTTCCTCCCTTCTTTTACATCTCTACATTTCTCACAGAAAAATCAATTAGTGACATTAGATTTGTGGATTTTGGGACAATAACAGACGGACACAGTTGTTGTGCTGGTTACATTTAATCCTCAGCCTGCTTGAAAAGGGCTTCTGACAATAATCTGTCACCAGGCCTCACCAGTCACCGTCTGATTCCACCATCATATCTTCATTCATTACCCACCTTTCCCCTTAACTAGAGCTGCTTTCAGCAGTATGGCCATTCCCCATACTGCGGCTCTCTAATTACCGAGCAGAGCATGAACACCGGCACAGACTGGTTAGTCTGAATGGCCCATTTCTATCCCATATATCTGATGTAATTCGATAGTCTCAGTGTAAGTGGTCCAAGGATTTGGTGCCTCAGTGTTATTGGTCCCTGGATTTGTTGTCACGTTATTAGTAATCCCTCAATTTGCTGTCCCGATGTAATTCATCATGGATTTGATGTGTCATTGTAACTGGTCCCTGTATTTGTTGCCTCAGTGTAAGGGGTCCCTGGATTTGATACCTCAATGAAGTTCAACAAAGGCAATTAAAGGGCTGTAAATCCCATTCACTCATACACCTTCTTCACCCCTACTCTCCACCTCCCCCTCCCCAACTACTCTTTCAACCCAACTCCCCAACCCCTCACCCCAACTCCTCTATCACCGTATTTCTCTCAAACCCTCAACCCAACTCCTCTTTTACGCCTACTCTCCAAACCCTCCTCACCCAACTCCTCTTTTAACCTACAATTTAATTTTTAACATCACTTACACAATTCATCCACACTGGAGGTAAATCTCAGGACCTTCTGTGTAATGGTGAGGTGATCACTGGGCAATAAAATGCAGAGACTGGTGGGAGGCTGCTTATTACCCTCGGTGAGATTTAATCCCCTCTCCCACAGTATACTGCGGACAAGTGGTCACCTTGGTAACATAGAAACATAGAAACGTAGAAACATAGAAAATAGGTGCAGCCGCAGGCCATTCATCCCTTCTAGCCTGCACCGCCATTCAAGGAGTTCATGGCTGAACATGAAACTTCAGTACCCCCTTCCTGCTTTCTCGCCATAAACCTTGATCCCCCGAGTAGTAAGGACTTCATCTAACTCCCTTTTGAATATATTTAGTGAATTGGCCTCAACTACTTTCTGTGGTAGAGAATTCCACAGGTTCACCACTCTCTGGGTGAAGAAGTTTCTCCTCATCTCAGTCCTAAATGGCTTACCCCTTATCCTCAGACTGTGACCCCTGGTTCTGGACTTCCCCAACATTGGGAACATTCTTCCTGCATCTAACCTGTCTAAACCCATCAGAATTTTAAACGTTTCTATGAGGTCCACTCTCATTCTTCTGAACTCCAGTGAATACAAGCCCAGTTGATCCAGTCTTTCTTGATAGCTCAGTCCCGCCATCCCGGGAATCAGTCTGGTGAATCTTCGCTGCACTCCCTCAATAGCAGGAATGTCCCTTCTCAAGTTAGGAGCCCAAAACTGTACACAATACTCCAGGTGTGGCCTCACCAAGGCCCTGTACACTGTAGCAACACCTCCCTGCCCCTGTATTCAAATCCCCTCCCTATGAAGGCCAAAATGCCATTTGCTTTCTTAACCGCCTGCTGTACCTGCATGCTAACCTTCAATGACTGATGTACCATGACACCCAGGTCTCGTTGCACCTTCCCTTTTCCTAATTTGGCACCATTCAGATAATAGTCTGTCTCTCTGTTTTTACCACCAAAGTGGATAACCTCACATTTATCCACATTATACTTCATCTGCCATGCATTTGCCCACTCACCTAACCTATCCAAGTCATTCTGCAGCCTCATAGCATCCTCCTCGAAGCTCACAATGCCACCCAACTTAGTGTCATCCGCAAATTTGGAGATACTGCATTTAATCCCCTCGTCTAAATCATTAATGTACAATGTAAACAGCTGGGGCCCCAGCACAGAACCTTGCAGCACCCCACTAGTCACTGCCTGCCATTCTGAAAAGTACCCGTTTACTCCTACTCTTTGCTTCCTGTCTGACAACCAGTTCTCAATCCACGTCAGCACACTACTCCCAATCCCATGTGCTTTAACTTTGCACATTAATCTCTTGTGTGGGACCTTGTCGAAAGCCTTCTGAAAGTCCAAATATACCACATCAACTGGTTCTCCTTTGTCCACTTTACTGGAAACATCCTCAAAAAATTCCAGAAGATTTGTCAAGCATGATTTCCCTTTCACAAATCCATGCTGACTTGGACCTATCATGTCACCATTTTCCAGATGCACTGCTATGACATCCTTAATAATTGATTCGAGGTTCCAGGAGGTGTTGCTACAGTTGTACGGAATGGTCAGTGTGACATCACTTTCGAATCAAGAGCACACAAGAAATGGGTCATCAATAAATGGGAAAGAGATTGAACACTCTGCAATTACATTGTAAATAAGAGCAAATAAAATGCTGGAAAATAACTGGCGAAGACAATCGCTTATCTCTGTGGAATTCATTGTCAAACATTAAGAATGATGTGTTTTGTTTACATACACGCACACACACACGCATATATAGCAAAGACTTTGTGTGTGCACTTTTCAGTTGTTGTGCTTAACCAGGTGCGATAATATTCTTCGGTCTTTAGGACCTTGCGGGAGCCCACCGGCGGTGCTTGCTGTGTGAGGATATAAGGAGACCCCGCGCGTTTGCTCCTCCCAAACCTGGGGGAATGGAGCAGATATTTAAAGGGACTCGGACTCCCTTTTCACTGCCTATTTATACTTAAAGGAACAGTGCAGTTTATCTCGGAGTGTCGGGGGACTTCACGAACCGACCTCCCATTAACAGTTGTTCCCTTCTGTACTGTGCAGTGATTGAAAAGCTGTCTATTTCAGTGACTTGCGCCTTTCTAAAAGGTCACACACTTTTTGATGATCCATTTGACTTGAATTTGGAAAGACTTCAGAATTGTGCAGTGTGACGAAGGTTTCGTTTAAAGCTGGAATAAAATGTGTTTCAAAATATCATTTCTAACCCTCCCCCCCATCCCCCAAATTTTAGAACACTCTGCAATATTGACTGGGAAGTTCCCAAGTTCGTTCCTTGATCTGTGCTGTTGGTTGATCTCAGCCAAGGCAGCAGTTCAGTGGTTATAATTGTCCTCGGTACCAGTTGGCTAAATATGATTAAAAATTAGCCAGTGCCCCTGCTCTTGATACCGATCCAATGACCTCAACTGGGAAATGACCTCAACTGGGAAGTGTGTGGTTGTAATTTGAGGGCAGGACTGGACTCGACTCTGATGCCTACCACAGTGGAAATGTGTATCCTGTCCTTAAAGTAACAACGTTTGTAACCTCAATTTGCAGGGTATCAGAAGGTGACGGTCTACAGCTGGGAAACTGAAACCAAACATCATGGCAAGATTTGAGAGATTCACCGGATTGATCAGGAGCACCCTATCATCTGCCTTTGGAAAAACACCAATCACAGCTGTGAGAAACAGGACACATGTTCTGTGCGTGGATGCACCTTCAACCAATCGTCTAGCCTGTGAGACTCGTGTGGCCAGCTGACTCAACACTGTGAATGTAGGGACAGTGGGAATGGATGCAGATGCACGTTGGGTGGAATGACACCAGGGAGAGACCGTTTACCAGCTGAATGTGGAAAGTGATTCAGTCTCTCATCTCACCAACTGACATTCGAGGACGTAGATAACAGACTTTCTCCTGTGAAAATAGAGCTGGGTTACTGGGCCGTGATATTTTTACTTGTTGAGTGTAAACCTTTGCCAATTACTTGACGTGATGGGTTTACTTGTACATTTTTCTTTAAATACATTTACTGAGTGGATTCAAATTTAAATTGAAACCAGATTTGCACGATTCTCTATTCACACATCGAAGGTGAGAGAGATGCTGCCAGGAACGCGCTAAGTCCTGTAGCAGAAATGGATTAACAGACTGTGTTTTGTGTTTAGTGATCCCAGGCGTGATAGCTATCCCTACTCTGGACACCAAGGCAAGGAGCGGCACTCTGGAAGGTATAATTAACTGGGACTTCTCCCTGAGAGTAACCAAAGTCATGAGAACAGAAACAATCTAGAGATAGAAAGGAGAAAAGGACCAAAATATAACAGGACATCAATTAGTCTCCTCTTATCAAGGATATTTCAAATATCGACACATTGTATTATTTGAAATATCAAAATATTAAACTCCATCCCAGTTTTCGGGGTGAGTAATATCAGCAGAAACAAATCCCAACTGACAGAACGAACACGATTCAGTCAGGATGCGATTAACAGCAGTAATAACAGTAGAACATAACCCGTGCAGTCACTTGTGAACACGCAATTCAGATGACTGAGTGAATCCCTTCCCACACTTCCCCAGTGTGAACTCGCTGGAGTTTCAGCAAGTTGGATGACTGAGTGAACCCCTGCCAACACACAGAGTAGGTGACGGGCCTCTCGTCGGTGTGACTGAAGTCTGGGGTCGGCACATTCTTCATCGCGGGGAATTCTGGGTAAATAGGAACTGCCAATCAGTGAATGGAGCAGGATTTACTGGGCTCCCATTGGACACTGAACCATGTTCATTCTGGCACTGAGACTTTGTTTCTGATGCTCTGAATAACCCTGTACCTGAGCTGGAGATTAGTGTTCTGTCTCAATATTGTTTCAAACACCGGGTGTCCAATATTTCATTTCTCCATAACCATCATCATCACAGGCAGTCCCTGGAAGCGAGGATGACTTCTTTCCACGCCAAAAAGGAATGAGTTCACAGGTGTTGTAATGAAGGACCTAGTATTCCAGATCCTGAGCTACATCTTGAAGGGTGGAAGCTGTCCGTGTTTGGATTTTTTTAACGTGTGGTGGCCGTTGCACACCAGCCACCACACTGGCTTGACAGAGCTCGGTCTTGGTCCAGTTGCAAAGATTACGCCAGACGACTGGAGACCAGCTGTGCTGCACGGACTGAGCACACAAATTTTGCAGTCTGGGCTGGCCCATGCTGCCCCTAGTCCCTTGCCCCTTCTGGGCCCCAGAATCATGCCTCTCCTGGGCCCCGGTCAGTTCCTTCTATAATCTCTTGCCGCTCCTTCGCCCCTCCTGCTGTGCCTGCCCGCACTGACATTAGCGACGTGAATTTGCAGCCGTCACCATGCTCCAATGGAATGCCACCGCCGCACAGTGCTCCCTCTGATGGCCCCGACCTGCTGATGGTCATGCAGGCCGGGACCATGCCGCTGCACGGGAGACTAATTCATGTTCCCTTCCCTTCCATTTTGGGCCTTTTCTTACTCTAGATTATTTCACTTCTCACGCAGTTCATATTTTGCCACATCAAATCCCAAGCTTGTAACGTTTGAGTATACGGCTTGTGGATGTCATACACTGAACCGGCGTGTCTCACTTTACACTCATTTGACGTTCCTTGAAAGAACTATCTTGCTGAAGACTGGAACTCTTATTTTCCATATTGTTTAACGAATGCGGTTAATACATCTCCACACATACTGCATGTGATTGCCTTTGAAATGTTCTGGTCATTGTAATTGTCTTTGCTGATTTTGATGGGTTAGTTGATTATAATTACTTGTTACTAACATACGTTGCAGAAATTTTTTGCATCAAAATAATTGTTTAACACTTCCTTTATCGGGTCTTTAGCTTCCCCACTGATCTCTGTTTCCTCTTGTGGGGGGAATCGAGAACGAGGTGGCAAAGTCTGAGCATAAGGGGTCGCCCATTTAAAACGGAAATGAGGATGAATTTCTTCTCTCAGAGAGTCGTGAATCTTTGAAATTCTCTATCCCAGAGAGCAATGGACGCTGGGCCATTGAATATATTTAAGTTGCAGATAGACTGATTTTTGAAAGATAGGGAAGTCAAGCGTCATGCGGAGTGGGCAGGGAAGTGGAATTGAGGCCAAGATCAGATCAGCCATGATATTATTGAATGGCAGAGCGGGCTCAAGGGTCTAGATGGCCGACTTCTGCTCCTATTTCTTATGTTCTTAGCATTGATTAGGGGCTGGGTTAGATGTAGGTTTAGGGGTTAGTGGGTGTGGTTTGTGTTAGGATTGGGATTAGTGATTGGGATAGTCAATATGATATTCGGCTTAGGATATAGTGATTAAATTAGAAAGCACTATTGGCAATATAAGTGTCACTGAACTTGCCCTTTTCCATTTCATGTTTTTAACCTCTCACAGACGAGTCACAAAACAGCCTCACAATGTGTTAATTCAAGGAACCTTCGTTTCTGCGCAAGCCTCATTTCCTCCCTTCTTTTACATCTCTACATTTCTCACAGAAAAATCAATTAGTGACATTAGATTTGGGGATTTTGGGACAATAACAGACGGATACAGTTGTTGTGCTGGTTACATTTAATCATCAGCCTGCTTGACAAGGGCTTCTGACAATAATCTGTCACCAGGCCTCACCAGTCACCGTCTGATTCCACCATCATATCTTCATTCATTACCACACCTTTCCCCCTAACTAGAGCTGCTTTCAGCGGCATGGCCATTCCCCATACTGCGGCTCTCTAATTACCGAGCAGAGCATGAACACCGGCACAGACTGGTTAGACCGAATGGCCCATTTCTGTCCCATATATCTGATGTAATTCTATAGTCTCAGTGTAAGTGGTCCAAGGATTTGGTGCCTCAGTGTTATTAGTCTCTGGATTTGTTGTCACGGTATTAGTAATCCCTCAATTTGGTGTCACGATGTAATTCATCGTGGATTTGATGTCTCATTGTAAATGGCCCCAGTATTTGTTGCCTCAGTGTAAGGGGTCCCTGGATTTGATGCCTCAGTGTAAGTTGTCCATGGATTTGGAGTCACAATGTATGTGGTCACTGGATTTGCTGTCAACAACACCTCATCACTGGGACTGAGGGCAAACCCGCCGCCCAGCCACGCATTCAGCACAAAATGATCCCACACAAGTCTCTTCCCAATTAACCCTTCCCACATTAATTCACCAGAAATAGTCCAGTGCATGCAAGGAACTGCAACCCCACGTCTAACTTCAGTGAAATACACAATACAAAACATTTTAAAGGAAAAATAAACCCCATGATAGTTCAACAAAGGCAATTAAAGGGCTGTAAATCCCACTCACTCATACACCCTCTTCACACCTACTCTCCACCTCCCCCTCCCCAACTACTCTTTCAACCCAACTCCCCAACCCCTCACCCCAACTCCTCAATCACCGCATTTCTCTCAAACCCTCAACCCAACTCCTCTTTTACGCCTAATCTCTAAACCCTCCTCACCCAACTCCTCTTTTAACCTACAATTTAATGTTTAACAATACTTACACAAGTCATCCACACTGGAGGTAAATCTCAGGACCTTCTGTGCGATGGTGAGGTGATCACTGGGCAATAAAGTGCAGAGATTGGTGGGAGGCTGCTTATTACCCTCGATGAGATTTAATCCCCTTTCCCACAGTACACTGCGGACAAGTGGTCACCTTGGTAACGGAATAGTCATTGTGACATCATTTTCGAAACAGGAGCACATAAGACAATGGGTCATCAATAAATGGTAAAGGGATTAAACACTCTGCAATTACATTGTAAATAAGAGCAAATGAAATGCTGGAAAATAACTGGCGAAGATAACAGCTTATCTCTGTGGAATTCAGTGACAAACATTAAGAATGATGTGTTTTGGTTACACAAACGCACACACCCACGCATATATAGCAAAGACTTTGTGTGTGAACTTTTCAGTTGTTGTGCTGAACCAGATGCGTTTATTTTATGTGGCCTTTAGGACCTTGCGGGAGCCCACCGGCGGTGCTTGCTGTGTGAGGATATAAGGAGACCCCGCGCGTTTGCTCCTCCCAAACCTGGTTGAATGGAGCAGATATTTAAAGGGACCCGGACTCCCTTTTTACTGCCTATTTATACTTAAAGGAACTGCAGTTTATCTCGGAGTGTCGGAGGACTTCACGCACCGACCTCCCATTAACAGTTGTTCCCTTCTGTACTGTGCAGTGATTGAAAAGCTGTTGATTTCAGTAACTTGCGCCTTTCTAAAATGTCACACTCTTTTTGATGATCCATTGGACTGAATTTGGAAAGACTTCAGAATGGTGCAGTGTGACGAAAGTTTCGTTTAAAGCTGGAGTAAAATGTCTTTCAAAATATTATTTCTAACCCTCCCCCACCCCCCAAATTTTAGAACAATCTGCAATATTGACTGGGAAGTTCTCAAGTTCGTTCCTTGATCGGTGCTGTTAGTTGATCTTAGCCAAGGCAGCAGTTCAGGGGTTATAATTGTCCTCGGTACCAGTGGGCTAAATATGATTAAAAATTAGTCAGTGCCCATGCTCTTGATACCGATCCAATGACGTCAACTTGGAAATGACCTCAACTGGGAAATGACCTCAACTGGGAAGTGTGTGGTTGCAATTTGAGGGCAGGACTGCATTCGACTCTGATGGCTACCACAATGGAAATGTCTATGCTGTACTTAAAGTAACAACGTTTGTAACCTCAATTTGCAGGGTATCAGAAGGTGACGGTCTACAGCTGGGAAACTGAAACCAAATATCACGTCAAGATTTGAGAGATTCACCGGATTGATCAGGATCAACCTATCATCAGCCTTTGGAAAAACACCAATCACAGCGGTGAGAAACAGGACACATGTTCTGTGTGTGGATGCACCTTCAAACAATCGTCTAGCCTGTGAGACTCGTGTGGCCAGCTGACTCAAAACTGTGAATGTTGGGACAGTGGGAATGGATGCAGATGCACGTTGGGTGGAAAGACATCAGGGAGAGACCGTTTACCAGCTGAATGTGAAAAGTGATTCAGTCTCTCAGCTCACCAACTGACATTCGAGGACTTAGATAACAGACTTTCTCCTGTGAATATAGAGCTGGGTTACTGGGCCGTGATATTTTTACTTGTTCATCTTGTTGACTGTAAACCTTTGCCAATTACTTGATGTGATGGGTTTACTTGTACATTTTTCTTTAAATACATTTACTGAGTGGATTCAAATTTAACTCGAAACCAGATTTGCACGATTCTCTATTCACACATCGAAAGTGGGAGAGATGCTGCCAGGAACGAGCTAAGTCCTGCAGCTGAAAGGGATTAACAGACTGTGTTTTGTGTTTAGTGATCCCAGGCGTGATCGCTATCCCTACAAGGCAAAGAGAGGCACACTGGAATGTATAAGGAACTGGGATTTCTCCCTGAGAGTAACCAAAGACATGAGAACTGAAACAATCTATCAATAGAAAGGAGAAAAAGACCAAAATATAACAGGACCTCAATTAGTCTCCTCTTATCATGGATATTTCAAATATCGACACATTGTATTATTTGAAATTTCAAAATATTAAACTCCATCCCAGTTTTCGGGGTTAGTAATATCTCCAGAAACAAATCCCAACTGACAGAACGAACACGATTCAGTCAGGATGCTATTAACAGCAGTAATAACAGTAGAACATAACCCCTGCAGTCACTTGTGAACACGCAATTCAGATGACTGAGTGAATCCCTTCACACACTTCCTCAGTGTGAACTCGCTGGAGTTTCAGCAAGTTGGATAACTGAGTGAACCCCTGCCCACACACAGAGCAGGTGAACGGCCTTTCTTCGGTGTGACTGTGACAATGAATTTCTAGATCAGACGGGGAACTGAATCCCTTCTCACAGTCTCCACATTCCCACGGTTTCTCCATGATGCAGGTGTCTTTGTGTCTCTCCAGGTTGGATGATCTGTTGAAGTTTTGTCCACACAAAGAACATGCGTAGTTTCTCCCCGCTGTGAATGGTGCAATATTTTTTCAGCTGTGTAACAGATTGAAGCTCTTTCCGCAGTCAGTGCACTGGTATACTCTCACACGGCTGTGTGTGTGCTTTTCCAGTCACACTGATGTCTGAAATATTTTCCCACAGACATGTTGTGGAAAAATATTTCCAAGACTGTATAATATATAAAGAGAGGTTTATTAAATCGGAGACAAAGCTCTGTGAGAAGTGTTAGAGACCACTGTCTCTGAACCAGCTTCTCAATTTGATATCTCCAGTGAGGTTCTTTTATCTTACAAATTAGATCACTTTACATCACATGCTTTAGCACTAATCCTTCAGTCTAATCATCGCATTACAAGGTTTACAAAGCTTTTCATACAATTACTATCCAAGGCTGAGCTCTTGATATAAACCATCCTCGCATTGTGACAGGGCATTATAAACAAGTGCAGGCTTTCTGGCACCGGTATAGACAAACATACGCCCACTTATCTCTCCAGTCGTTCATTATCTCACTTTCCAATCTCCATAACTCAAGGCCAGCATACCTTGTAGTCTAACAGTGTTTTTTCTTATATAAAGCATAATGCATCAGTATTGTCACTTACAAAATTCATTAAAGGGGAAAATAAAAACAAATGTTTAGTCCCGTATACTAGTCAAGTATATGTTCAAAAATCCGCTCTAACAATATTCACGTCTTGTTCGTGGAGGATGTTCACGAAATCCAGATGACCACAATGATAATAGCATGGTGTCATATATTCGTCCTTTGGGGTATGTTACTTCCCTGATGTTCCGTATGTCCACCTTGCCTGTAGCTCTAGGCTACCCTTCAAAGATAGTAGTCGGTGTCATCATCGTCTGTTTCTTCATCCTTGGTGCCTTCAGGTATTTCCATCAGGTCTGCTTCTCCTTCGGCGATTACACTGGCTACTGGCATCAGTCGAGCCATCATAACTTTACAGCAGATATTAAAACACCCGATAATCAGACAGCAAGTAATTATTATTACAACCAGAATAATTACTCCATGCATAAGATAGGACCCACAGGATGCCCCTAACAGCCAATCAAACCAGCCAGATCCTCCTGCTGTCGTGGATAACTTATTTACATCCCTCTTACGGGATCAGCGAGGTTGGTTATGTTTTCTGAATCATCGGGAATGTAAGTGCAACATTCAGCTCCAATAAAGGCACATCTAGGGCCATTCGGTTCTGGAGTACCATTGTGCGTATGACTACCATTTCAGCCGTTATGCCCTCTATTGCTTCAGCACTGTCGTTAACTATCTGTTCCAGTACCCTCTCTAGGTTACATAATTCATCTATGGTGCGTCCTATCCCGAATGGGTATGGTTCATGCGCTCTACCATCCCAGAACTCTGCGGGTGGTAGGGGATGTGGAATTATTGTTTTAAGCCCATCAGCTGGCATATATTTTTAACAATTTTTTTCCGGTGAAGTGGGTACCTTGGTCAGAATATCCTTGCCACTGTGAGGCAGTGCAATCACGTGTGATGAAAGCTTCCACCCACCGGGTAAATTGATCTATAATCACTAGGCAATATCTTTTTGCATGGGATGGGGGCAAAGGACCTGTGAAATCAATTTTTACGTGTTCCCATGGCCCCCGTGGACGGGGCTGGTGTCCCATTTTAATTTTAATGGGCCTGCCTGGATTATATTTTGCACACGTAACGCCTCGATGGCAATATTTGCCGATATCTCTCCCCATCCCTTTCCACCACGAATCTCTTCCAAAACTCCCGGTCAAGGCCTCTCGTCCTGATTGAGACAGGCCATGATGCAACTCCAATAAGGTATTCTGTATGCATTCAGGCGCCGTTACTTTGTCGTTTCGTCTCCAAACGTTAACCTTCCCTTGCGTTGCGCCCTGCTTTGTCCACATACTTATTTCCTCCTCAGACGTGTCCTGGGGTAGTTTCTCAATACTTAAATGTTCGTCTCGGACCCCGGCGGCACTGACTGAGGCTTCCTCACACTCTTCCTGTTCTAATGCCTTCTGTGCAGCTACGTCTGCAGCTCTATTTCCCTGGTGACTCAGCCAATCTGGACTGGTTCGGTCCGGCTCCCTCCTGTGGGCTTTAATTTTAATGACCGCTACTTGTTTTGGTTTATTACTGGCTGCTAAATGAGCTTCTATTCTCAGCTGATGCTTTATGGGATGTCCGCTAGTTGTGATAAAACCCCTTGTCCCCCATGCTGTCATATAATCGTTACTACCCCGAATGCATATCTACTGTCCGTATAGATATTAACAATCATATTTTCCGATAATTCCATTGCCCGGGTGAGGGCTACCAGTTCTGCCACTTGAGCTGACGACACCCCATTAATTCGCCCTGATTCAACTGTCTCTAGATCCTGGTTAACTCTGGCCCATCCGGTACGAGGTAGTCACTCTACGTATTTTCGTGAGCCGTCCACAAACAAGGTTTGTTCTGCGGTTTGAAGTGGGGTGTCTTTTATTCTATCCTCTTCCATATCCTCACATACCTCTTCACAAAAGTGGCGTTCCCCTTCACCCATCATACCTTCTGCGGGGTTGTTCCCGACATCTCTAATTATGGTTACCGCTTTGTTGGGTGGTAAGTGGACTGCTTCCCACGTCTCATATTAGATACGGTTCTCAGTTTTCCTGTGTTTAACATTTCTACCAATGTGTGTTTAGTGTGGAGAATGATGTTTCCAGTCATCACCACAGGTTCGCTTACTTTTACCGCCCAGGCTGCGCAATCTAGCGCTGCTATACATCTGGACAACCCAGTCATCACCGGGCTTTCGGTGGTACAGTAGTAGGCTATAGGTCTCCTTTTATCCCCGCGATCTTGGGTGACCACGGCCATATAGAACCTACCTTCATTATTACATTGGATGTGGAAATACTTACTCATGTCAGGCTGTCCCAATGCGGAGACTAGTTCTGACTTGAGTTTACTATACACCTGTTCTTGTTCAGGGCCCCATTCTATGAGGTCTAGGTCCGGTTTCCCTCCTTTCACTAATCTTTGTATTGGCTCAGCAATTTCTGCACAATCAGTGATAAAGTTCCGTCTGTAATTAAGGAGGCCCAGTGCCTTCCTCACCCCCCTTACCGTTACTGGTCGAGGCTTGACCTTGACAGCCTTTTTCCTATCCGAGGGCATTTCTTTCAACTCCTTTGAGAGGCAGTACCCTAGGTACAGGACCTGGGATTTCCCTACCTGGGCCTTTTTGGGGTTAATCTTAAGGCCCGCCGTTTCCAGAGCCCTTAATACTATGTATAGTGTTGCCTGATGTCCTTCCTTGGTTTCTGAGGCTATTAATATGTCGTCGACATATTGTAAAATACTATTTCCTGCCGGTACCTCTATTTGTTTTAGTATATCCCTCATGACTCGATGGAATATGGCAGGACTATTATGGAATCCTTGTGGTAATCGGGTCCAAGTATATTGTTTATCCTCCACCTTGAAGGCAAATTTTTCTTGTGATTCTTGGTGGAGTGGAAGGGCCCAAAACCCATTGGCTATGTCTAGGACTGTAAAGATCTTATGTCCAGGGGATAATCCATTAACGATTGTGGAGTGGCTGGCCACTATCGGGTGTATTTTGGGGGTGACCTTGTTAAGGGTATTGTCGTCGATAGTGAGTCTATAACTCCCATCTGGTTTCCCCACCGTCCATGTTGGAGAGTTAGTGGTGCTAAATGTTTCTATTTAAGAAACCCTTTTCCACTAGCCCTTTTACTATTTGTACAACCGCTGTTCTAGCTTCAGGTCTTATAGGATATTGTCGATGTGGTTTATGAGGTGGTCCAGGGAATTTAATAGGATCCATCTTTGCCTTTCCAGTATACAATGTTGTCTGTGCCCAGACCCCGGGCACAGAGGCACATATGCCTCCATACCCTCCAGTCCTGATAAGCCAGTCAGTTTTTGTGGCTGTAGCTAAACCTATACTTTCCACATGGTGGGCTATTTGTCCTATATCTCCCTTACTTCCAGCCGCCTTTAGCAATGTCAGTTTCCCCTTGCCGCAATCAATCAGGGCCTTAAATTCCCTCATTACATCATTCCCCAATATTGTTCTCTCACGATTCTTGCATACGTAAAATCTCATGGGTTTATATAAGTTATCAATTTCCACCAATTGGGTGGTGCTCAGGTTGCCAGTGTGGGCCGTCCATCTATTCCGTTTATCAGAGCCTTTTTGTCGGTGACGGGAAGGGGCATATTGGTAATGGATATTGAGGCTCCCGAGTCCACTTGCATCTCACACTGTCGGCCCCATACTCGTTCAGACACATATATCCTTCCCTCCTTTTTACGTTGTACAGCAGCCGCCGGACATCACAGAGTGGCTTTGTACGCCTGCCACTGCTGGTATTTCTATTGTGACAGGGTACTTGCCTTTTTAGCATATTCATTTTTACCATAGCATGTCACTTCCAGGTGCCCTTTCTTACCACAATACGTGCTTTTCACTGTCTTTCCCTTTGCATTCCCTGGCAAAATGGCCCGGTTTTCCACAATTATGTCAAGTCCCCCTTTTCTGCCCTCCTCCTGTTCCCGTGACAGAGACCTTTTCCTGCTTTATCTTTGTCTGAGATTTTTCATCGCCCCCTCCCTGGACGCCACTAGCCCACTCGACCAGTTCATCATAATCCTAGGTTACAATTACTCCCATTTTTATAATGGTCTGGTGTGCAGCGGATAGTCCGTCCTTGAATGCCTGAATAAATGCTCGGTCACCGCGGCCTGGGTTTCCCTGTCCAGAGCATTCTTGATATATCTGGAACAATCGTTCCCCATACTCTGAGGCTCCTTCCCCTTTTTGCTGTTTGGTTGTCGTAATTTTACCCCAATTAGTAGGGGCGTTACCTAAAACCCGTTGGATCTCGGTTTTAAAAGGGACAAAGGCTGCCAGTTGACCATCTACTTCGGTGGTTAATGGTACCGCGTGTGTCCAACGTCCCCCTGAAAAGTCCACATTGGCTGCTACCGCGGCTCCTCCGGCCACTGCTCTCCACCGATCTGCCGGGCAAGCTGCTCGGACTAGTTGGTGGATATCTCTGAGGTGTAGTTGGTGGCCCAACAAACTGTATCCAGCTCTGCCCAACATTTAATATGAGCACACCGGGGCTGTAATTTACCTAGGGATGCCATTATCTGCTGTCTTTCGCCGGGGGTAAAGGGCTTAATTTCGCAATGGGATTTGCAGCCGTCCCCCCTCTTGTTACCGGCGCCACCGGGAGGGTTTCTAAATCATCCTGACCCGGGGCAGTTGCTTCTCGTGAGGGGGCAGCGATCCCCCGCATTGAGATCAACCGTGGATCTGTTGTTCCAGCGCCAGGCATTTCTTTTCCCACTCTATATTTTTCCTCTGTGCCTGGGTTAATTGTTTACTTTTTTCATCCATTTTCTCTTTAAACTCATTAACCTGTTCCATTAGTCCTGCTAACTGATGCACCAATAATACTCCGGCTTTTTTAGTTTTATCTTTCTTTTGTTTAACTATCCAACTTCGCTGTTGTTCTAACGTCTGGGATACATCCCAACCGTCCTTTTGCATTTTCTTGATTAAGACCTGTCGATCGGTCATATAGGAATTAATTAACGACCCGGGCGGCCCGCGTTTTACATTCCCTTCCTTACCTTCCATCTTCGCCAGGCTCGGACGTTTCCCTTTGTTCCAGGATTACTCACGCCCACGACTACTCTGTGGGGACTCTTTGTCTTCGCAACAAAGCTAGCGTGTTTCCTTATCACAGGAGTTTTTCGGCTCTAGGTTGGAGTGATCAGTTCCCTTCCGCACCGACCTTATTAACCAAAGGGAAAAATCAAACTGTTAGTCTGCCTCTTCCCGCTATCTACTTACTCGTATCTTATACACTATCCCGTCGTGCCCGTACACCTCTCTTTTCAGTCTCTAACACCAGATTCCAGATACTGTCTTAAATGATCACGTCTGATCAGAGAGTATCCAGTCATGACGCCATTTTGTTGTGGAAAAATATTTCCGAGACTGTATAATATATAAAGAGAGGTTTATTAAATCGGAGACAAAGCTTTGGGAGAAGTGTTAGAGACTCCTGTCTCTGAACCACGACTCAAATTGGTATCTGCAGTGAAGTTCTTTTATCTTACAAATTATGTCACTTTACAACACATGCTTTAGCACTGCAAAGCTTTGACTATCGAAGGCTAATCTTTTGATATAACACAACCTGCATTGTGACAGGGCAGTATAAACAAGTGCAGGCTTTTGACACCGGTATAATCAAACATACTCAGCACTTAACTCTTCAATGTTCTTTATCTCACTTTCCTATCTCCATTAACTCAAGGCCATTATACCTTGAAGTTTAACTGTTGAAAGCACAATGCATCAGTATTATCTCTTACAAAATTCATTTAAAGGGGAAAATTAAAAAAATGTTGGCAAGTATATGTCCAAAAATCCGCTCCAACAGCCTGGATGATGTGGAATCGGTATGGTTCCAGCTGCGGAATTTAAAGGGCAGAAAACGCTAGTAGGAGTAGTGTATAAACCACCAAATGATAATAGTGAGGTTGGGGACAGCATCAAATAAGAAATAAGGGATGTGTGCAATATAGGTATGGCAGTAATCATGGCGACTTTAATCAACATATTACTTGGGCTAAGCTAACTGGTAGCAATGCGGTGGAGGAGCATTTCCTTGAGTGTATTAGGGATGGTTTATGAGATCAATATGTCGAGGAACCAACCAGGGCGCTAGGCATCCTAGACTGGGTGATGTGTAATGAGAAGGGACTAAACTTGTTGTGCGAGGCCCCTTGGTGAAAAGTGAACATAATTTGGTAGAATTCGTTATTAAGACGGAGAGTGACAAAATTAATTCGGAAACTAAGGTCCTGAACTTAAAGAAAGGTAACTTCGACGGTATGAGGCGTGAATTGGCTAGAATAGACTGGCAAACGACACTCAAAGGGGAGACGCTGGATAAGCAATGGCAAAGATTTAAAGATCACATGGATGAACTTCAGCAAATGTAAATCCCTGTCTGGAGTAAAAATAAAACTGGGAAGGTGGCTCAACCATAGCAAACAATGGAAATTAAGGATAGTGTTAAAGCCAAGAAAGAGGCATGTAAATTGGCTAGAAAAAGCAACAAACCTGAGGACTGGAGAAGTTTAGAATTCGACAGAGGAGGACTTAGGGTTTAATTAAGAGGGGGAACAAACACTTCGAGAGGAAGCTTGCAGGGAATATAAAAACTGACTGCAAAAGCTTCTCTAAATATGTGAAAAAAAATAAGATTAGTAAAGCCAAACGTAGGATCCTTGCAGTCGGATTCAGTTGAATTTATAATGGGGAACAAAGAAATGGAGGACCAATTGAACAAATACTTCGATTCTGTCTTCACGAAGGAAGAAACAAATAACCGTCTGAAGGTACTAGGGACAGTGGGTCTAGTGAGAAGGAGGAACTGAAGGATATCCTTATTGGGCGGGAAATTGTGTTCTGAAAATTCATGCGATTGAAGGCCGATAATTCCGATGGGCCTGTCGTCTGCATTCCAGAATGCTCAAGGATGTATCTCAAGAAATAGTGGATGCATTGATCATCATTTTACAACAGTCGATCGACTCTGGTAGAGCTCCTATGGACTGGAGGGTAGGTAATTTACCATCACTTTTTAACAAAGGAGGGAGAGAGAAAACAGGTAATTATAGACCGGTTCACTTGACATCAGTAGTGGGGAAAATGTTGGAATCGATCATGAAGGATGAAATAGCAACGCATTTGGAAAGCGGTGACAGGATCGGATCAGGTCAGCATTGATTTATGAAAGGGATAGCGTGATTGACGAATCTTCTCGAAATTTGTGAGGATGCAACTAGTAGAGTGGACAAGGGAGAACCAGTGGATGTGGTGTATTTGGACTTTCAGAAAGCTTTTGCCAAGGTCCGGCACGAGAGATTGTTGTGCAAAATCAAAGCACATTGTATTGGAGGTAATATACTGAGGTGGATAGGGAACTGGTTGGCAGACAGGAAGCAGAGATCGGGATAAACGAGTCCTTTTCAGAATGGCAGGCAGTGACCACTGGAATGCCGCAGGGCTCAGTGCTGGGACCCCAGCTCTTTGCAATATACATTACCGATTTGGATGAAGGAATAGAGTGTAATATCTCCAAGTTTGCAGATGACATTAAACTGGGTGGCGGTGTGAGCAGTGCGTAGGACGCTAAGACACTGCAGGGTGACTTGGACAGGTTAAGTTAGTGTTCAAATGCATGGCAGATGCAGTATAATGTGGATAAAATTGAGGTTATCCATTTTTGGGCAAAAACACGAAGGCAGAATTTTATCTGAATGGCGGCACACTCGGAAAAGGAAAGGTGCAACGTCTCATGTCATGGTTCATCAGTCACTGAAAGTGTGCACGCAGGTACAGCAGGCGATAAAGAATGCAAATGGTATGTCGGCATTCATAGCTAGGGGATTTGAATATAGATGCTGGGAGGTCTTACTGCAGTTGTCCAGGGCCTTAGTGAGGCCTCATCTTGTGTTTAGTGTCTGAGGAATGATGTTCTTCCTCTTGAGGGAATGCAGCGTCCGTTCAGCAGACTGATTCCAGGGATGGCTGGACTGTCATATGAGGAGAGACTGGATCAACTGGGCCTTTAGTCACTGGAGTTTAGAAGGATGAGAGAAGATCTCATAGAAACATATAAGATTCTGACGGGACAGGACAGGTTTGATGCGGGAAGAATGTTCCCGATGTTGGGGAAGTCCAGAAACAGGGAACATAGTATTAGGATAAGGGGTAGACCATTTAGGACTGAGACGAGGAGAACCTTCTTCACTCAGAGAGTTGTTAACCTGTGGAATTCCCTGCCGCAGAGCGTTGTTGATGCCAATTCACTGGATATATTCAAAAGGGATTTAGATATGGCTCTTACGGTTAAGGGGATCAAGATGTATGGAGATAAATCAGGAAATGGCTACTGAAGGATTGATCAGCCATGATCTTATTGAATGGCGGTGCAGGCTCGAAGGACCGAATGGCCTACTCCTGCACATATTTCCTATGTTTCTATGTTTATATGTAACAGGATGTGGATCACGCGGTCAGAATGAGCTCGTCGCCAACACGACAGGAAATGGGAATCATCAGGGTATTCATGGTAATAAATTTACTGTTAAATTACATATATAGGTCAGGTGAATGTGGAGGGATGCAGTCACAGTTTAATCTGAAACAGATATCTGGTGCATTTAGGGCAATAGAACAACTGTTCAGTTATAAATCATATAAAGGTAATTGCAGAGAAATAGTGTCATTGTCTAATTAGAAATAGAGGACTGGGGAATTTAGCGGAAAACTGTGAGAGTTTAAATAGAATGGGAGGACTGGGAAATTAAGGGCAACATAGTAAGTTTTTAATTAGAAATAGAGGACTGAGGAATTTAGGGAACACTGTGAGTGTTTAATGAGAATTAGAGGGCCGGTGAATTTCGGAGAACACAGTGCATGTTTAAGTAGAAATAGAGGTCTGGAGAATTTAGGGGAACACAGTGAGAGTTACATTTGAATTAGAGGACTGGGAAATTTGGGAGAACACAGTGAGTGTTTAATTAGAATTAAGAACAAAGGAACATAAGAAATTGGAACAGGAGTAGGCCATACAGCCCCTGGAGCCTGCGCCGCCGTTTAATATGATCATGGCTGTTCCGATCATGGATTCAGCACCAGTCCCTGCCCGCTCCCCATAACCCCTTATTCACTTAACGTTTAAGAAACTGTCTATCTCTGTCTTACATTTATTCAATGACCCAGCTTCCACAGCTCTCTGAGGCAGCGAATTCTACAAATTTACAACCTTCTGCAAGAAGAAAATTGTCCTCATCTCAGCCGTGAATGGTTGGCCCCGTATTCTAAGATTATGCCCCCTTGTTCTAGTTTCCACTATCAGTAGAAACATCCTCTCTGCATCCACCTTGTCAATCCCACTCATAATCTTATACGTTTCGATAAGATCACCTCTCATTCAGCATTTAATACAAATGTCGATCTAGCAATATTTTTGCAGACGGCAGATGTAACCATGCATGCAGTATGCATATCTTTTACGGTGGATAGTCATGTATGTTGCGTTGTGTTGCGTATTAATAACATTAATGATAATAATAAAATATCTGTCAGTAATCTATGTATCTCTATCTGTAACAATACCTGACAATGATCTTACGCCATGACATGCCGTTGTCACCTTTTGCAGAAAAAACTTTCATAGAACAGGGATGAGCAGCGGAGCACGGGTGACGGCCCAGCAGATCTATGTCCCCTCACCGATCTCGAGGAGCCGGTGCTGGCACTTCTGGAGTTCCACAATCGTTTGCCCACCTGTGCTGCTTCAGAACCTGTCGTCAGGCCACGTGAGTAAACTATAAACCATTGGGTGATGTAAAGTCAATTGATGCCTCATATATCCATAAAATATATCATTGATGATTTATCGATGCAATGTTATGTAATATTATGTTATGTAATGTACTGTTATGTAATTAATGATGGGATCATGAAAGTTATTGTAATGCTAATTTTGTACGATCATGATGTTCATCAAACGTGAAGTCTGTCATCATTCTTACAACATTAGAGCTGCTCTCATGCACATGGCTGTGTAGCGTTTGGATTCCGATGTGACCCAAGCACCGCCTTCTCCTCTAATTACCTCTTTTTTGTCTTCTAGTTCAACCAAGGGTGTAGGCCTTGGAAATCGAACCACCACTTCAAACAATGGAGCCGGTCTAACTTATTTCTGGGTTCGTGGAGCCCTGAATCCCCCCCGTTCTGCTGCGGGTCCTACTCTCCACTGAGGAAAGTGAGGAGGTCAAGGAGGAGCCTGCAGCAGCCGTAGCTTCCAGTGTTCCTGCGGCCACGTACTCCTCGAACGAGGAGTTAGCGGGGCCAAGTGCTTTGCCAAAGGGTGCCTCCATTGATTCACGGCCGGTGATGAGCACGCGGCGGTTGGTTCAGCGCAGTCAAACTGCTCCACGAACAGGAGATCTTGCGTGTACAGGGTTAACTTGTCCTGGAGAAGCGTTGAGTTATGTTAAGAGCTCCTCCAGGCAATGGGTGGAATATCTCAGCAGATGGCCACCCTATCCACGAAAGTGAACGATAAAATTACACAGACAGCGGTGGCCCTGGAGATAATAGCAAGGGACACTGGTGCCAGAGTGCTATCATTGGTCGCGGAATCCGGCACTGCTCCCCAAGGTGCCGCACCCCATTGCCAGAGACTCATGCGAGCCAGAGGAAGTTGTTGCATCTGGCTCGGAGGCTATTTCCACAGAAATGTCCTCTCCACCATCATCACCTTGGTGTTGGTAGGTGAAAGGAAAGAGGTGCTGATCAGACGCGGAAAGTGAAGGAGGGGCGTGGCCGTAAGGATGGAGGGAATGTGTTTTGTTATACGTAAATATTGTTGTCTGTGAGGTGGGGTGTCTGGTTCGGTTTACTTTTAGTTGATTAAATTGTTCCTGTTTTTAAATGTTTCATTGTTGGGATGGTTTGAGAGAGAGTGGGTTAAGAAGGCTTTTTTATTAAAATCTTTTGTTACTGTATTGCTAAAACGTTAAAATGTTGAAAGTTTGGTTTGAGGTGGGGGAGTGGGTACTGTTGTGTTGTGTTGTATTGTGTTATGTTTTATTAAATAAAATATATCGTTAAACGTATTTATAAAAACTTAACTTAACATTGTTGTGCATTGTATTCAGCTACTTGTAGCGTTAAACTCCGGTGATTCCTTACCATGAAAGGTTAATATCAAACGTAACGGTACGTGTCACAAACTTAACGCAAAACTTTCATTTATGCGCTGCAGACATAACACGTTCAGCTGTGTAGTCACAACGGGCCCTTTCCCACGTTCCAGAGGAGAGTGAGGGCATGGTTTCAACATCAGCCTGAGTGTCTTCCCCGAGGTCATCGTTCACCTCATCTTCATCATCTTCTCTTCTCTCCCGAGGTGGATCGGCAGTCCCATTTAGCAATTCTTATCCCTACCTGGTAGCCAAATTATGCAGCATGCAGCACACCACAATTAATTGAGCAAACTACTCAGAGTATTATTGCAATTCGTCTCCTGAATAGTCCAGGCATCTAGAGTGTTGCTTTAGCATTCCAATTGTCTTTTCGACGACATTTTGTGTGGCGATGTCGCTTTCATGTTATCTCCTCTCGGCTTCTGTCTGCGGCTTACGCAGGGGAGTCCATCAGTCAGCTGGTAAGGCCATATCCTTTATCACCAGCATCCAACCGTGACTTATGGCTGACTCATAATCAGGTCAGGCAAAGTACTCTCACGCAAGATGAGTGCATCGGGGATGCTGCCTGGAAATGTTGCATTGAATGCCAGGATTATTTCTTTGTGGTCAACAACGAGATGCACATTCAACGAGTGGGCTCCCTTTGTGTTCAGAAACACCTCTGCATCCTGAAAGGGTGCTCGCATAGCGATGTGCGGGCTGTGTATTCCTCCCTGTAACTTGGGGAAGTTTGCTATTCTGGAGAAATCCAAAGCCCCCTCAGTCTGTGCCACCCTGGTCAAAAAGAAGCTTATCAGGTCCATCCTTTGAGCGTAAAGGGCTTCAGTAACCTATCGAAAGCAGCAACGCGTGGCATACTGAGAGATATCGCAAATTTCGCCTGCTGATGCCTGAAAGGAGCCAGATGCATAGTAGGAAAGTGCCGCAGTAACCTTGACCTCAAAGAGCAGCACGGTCATGATGGTGCTGTTAGGCTGCAGATCTCCTTGATGATCTGGCATATCCCAGCGATGACCTCTTTTGGAATCATACTCTCCTAAGGCACGTGTTCACCGACACGTTCAGGTAAGACCGTTTCTCTCTGGAAGTGCGACGGGTGCACGTTCTCCTCCTCCTCCTGCCACGTCCTTAATTGGGCAAATAATGCTCTTCAATATCCCTTCTTTCACCTCTAGTCTGCAGCATGTGAGTAGTCATCAATACAGGCTGAGACATTTCAGGCCCCATTACAATTACTATTAGACTATTCTTCAGAAATAATACATTTTCATCCGACATTTCATAAATTATTGTAAATTCGTCCACAGTATTATAAGATGTTTCTTAAATTTTGATATTCACCTTAAAATAACTCACAGATTAAATCAATGCTCTCCAGAAATTGAAGCAGCCTTTTGTCGAAAAGTCCTTCCATTTACGAAATGGATTCCATGCCGCTGGGTTAAGATCAGGTGAATGCAGCTTTTTTTCAGCGTTTTTTTGGGCTAACGTTAGGCTGGGCGTTTTATGGGCGTTAGTTTCCATTAAAATCTGTTTTCTGGATGTTGGCGTCATAAACATATGGACGAGTGGTTAAATTAAATGTCCGCGTTAACTTGATTCTAAAACTAATGCTGGCGATAAATGGGTAATAAATAGGCGATAGATGGACGTTAGTTTTCATTTCTGGGTAAATGGGAGATAACCGGGTGTTATAACATCTCAGCGTTTAAATGGGTGGTAAATGATCGGTAGCGGGGAGAAACTAATGGAAATTCTAGCATTGATATATTAAACAAACAGCAAGGGACCTAGTACTGAGCCCTGCCGAACCCCACTGGAAACAATCTTCCAGTCACAAAAACACACCAATCATTTGCCTTTGCGTCCTGCCACTGGGACAATTATGGGTCCAACTTGACACTTTCCCTTGGATCCGATGATTTTTATTTTTCTTCCATGTGGGAGTTTGCTACAAGCAATGATTCAAATCCATGCAGACTACATCAAACAAACTGTCTTCCCCGAACCTCCTTGTTACCACCTCAAAAAATGCAATCATGTTAGTTCGACATGAGTTTCCCTTAACAAATCCATGCTGTCTGTCCTTGATTAATCCGTGCCATTACATATGATGATTAATACTGTCGCTCAGACTTTTTCCAATAATTTCCCCACGGTCTAGTTCAGGGTCACACAGCTTGAATTACTCGGTGAACCCCTTTCTTCATTTTAAACAATGGTCCAGTGTTAGCAAACCGCCAGTCCTCTGGCACCACACTTTATTCCATAGCGGATTGGAAAGTGATGGCCACAGCCTCCGCTATTTTCTCCATTGATTATCTTAATAGCCTCGGTTACATTTCTTTCGAGCCCAGTGAAGTCTTTTCTTTCAAAAATTCTAAAAAAAAACTTAACATTTCCACTCTCACTACATTTATCTAATCTAATAATTCACACACCAACCCTTAACTACAATTTCTGCATCGTGTCCCTTGTGAAGGCAGATACACATTTTTCTTTGAGGAACATTCCCACTTCTTCCAAATCAATACACATGTTACTTTTTTGGTCTCTAATAGGCCATACATTTTCCGTAGGTAGGCTTTTGCCCTTCATGTATTTATAAAATATCTTTCTGTTTTCCTTGATTTCATTTGCCAATATTTTGTCATAGTTCTGTAATTTTGTTTTTAATTCCATTTACCGCTTGGCTTTCTGTTGTATTAAATTTCTGTATCTGACTTAAGCTTCCCTTTTTTGTCTCATTTTATTAATTGACATCCAGGAGGCTCTTGATGTTGAGGTCAACACTTTATCTTGAAAGAAACATATTTGCTCTGAAACCTCTCTATCTCTTCCTTGAATGCCTCACACTACTCCGGCACTGATTTACCTTCAGTAGTTGTTTCCAGTCCACATTCGATAAATCACAGCTCACCAAATTAAAATTGGCCTTTCCCCAATTGAAACTTGTAAATCCTAGTCTATCTGTCTCCTTTAAGATAAATACAATAAATTTTACTGAATTATGATCAATGCCACCAACATATTCTCACCCACCTATACAACTTAATTCATTAAACCTAAGATCAGGATTTCACCCTCTGTTGTTTGTCTTGCTAAGTACAGTCTCAAAGTGCTGAGCTCAATATATTTTATGAATAACGCGCCCTCTATACCGTTCACACTAATTATATGCCAATTATGCCCCTGGAATTTAACGTTGGTGGCAATGCAAAGCGTTCAGCACTGGCCACAAGTATCTAGCGACCTCTGTGTCGAGAATTTCGGCTGCTACGACGTGTAATACATATCAGCGGATATAAGTGGGTATTCCCTAGATTTTTTAATTCATTCCAGGATGTGGTTATCGCTGGCAAATCCAGCATCCATTGTCCATCGCCTAATTACCTTGAGAATGTGGTGGTGAAATGCCTTCATTAATTGCGGCAATCCTTGTGGTAACAGTACTGTTTGAGAGGGATTTACAGAATGTTTACTCAGCAACGATGGAGCATCGGCAAAATATTACCATGTCAGGTTGATGTGTAGCCTCGTGTGGCTTTTCCAAGTGATGCTGTTCCCATGCGCCTGCTGCCCTTGACCATCTCGCTGGTCGAGGTTGCATGGTTTCGGTGGTGCTGCTGAAGAATCCTTGGCGAGTTGCTGCAGTAAATCTTGCAGATGGTACACACTGCAGCCACGGTGCACTCATGTTGCAGGGAGTGAATCTTTCAGCTGGTGGATGCTTTGTTCATCAAGCGGGCTGCTTTGTACTGCATGGTGCCGAGCTTTTTGAGTGTTGTTGAAGGTGCACTCAGTCAGGCAAGTGGAGAGTACTCCATCATAATCCTGACATGTGCATTGTAGATGGTTGAATATCTGAGTGTGGAGTTGAGACACTCGCCGAGATTACCCGGACTCCGACCTGCTCTTGTTGCCACATTATTTATGAGCTGGCCAGGTTAATTTTCTAGTCAATGGTGACCCCAGGATTTGTTAGTCGGGGATTCGGCGATGGTAATGCTGTTGATTATCAAGGGAAGGTGGTTAGAATCTCGATTGTTGGAGGTTGACATTGCCTGCCACTTATGTGATGCGAAAGGCCAGTCTGGCAGCTATGACCAAGTAGATCTCGGCCAGCACGGTCAATGGTGGTGCGATTGAGCCACTCTTGTTGATGGTCATTCATGTCCCATTCCCAGATTACGTTCTGTGCCCTGCTTCTTCCAAGTGGTGTTCAACATGAAGAAGAGCTGATTCTTCACCTGAGGGAAGGCGGTAATTGCTAATCAGCAGAACGTTTTCTTTCCATTATTTGACCTTATGGCGTTCATTTTGTATCTAGCTACACTGTGAACGTATTGGACACAGTCACACACAAGTAGTCATTACAAAGATGGAATTTCCGGGAAATTAAATGGAAAGTGGGGTGTGCAAAATTAGCTCAGTAACAACATCAAAGCATGGTGTTGGGTGGATGTTTTTCAGATTGTGAGGGGGTTTCCGTGCTGATACAAGGTGCCGATTTTGGCTCCATTACTCCATGCAATTATTATAAACACCTGGAATAAGTTGTAAAGAGCGGAATTCAAAACTTTACAGATAATACAAAATTTTGCACAGTAGTAGGTAGTGATGTGGCTAGTTATAGGCTTTGAGCTGATTGAGACAGGATGTTGAACTGGGCAGAAGCATGGGAGATGGAGTTCATCGTAAAGGAGTATGAAGCGATACCCCTTCGGAGCACTAATATGGAAAGTCAGTATAGTATAAATGGCACGAATTAGAAAATTGTGGATGAGCAGAGAGATCTTGGTGTCCATATCCACAAATCCTGGCCCTTAACCTGGCTGACCAACATTTTTCTCCTCGATCATTCAAAAACATTCCAGCTGAATACTTTTCACACTGATCAGCATCAGCCTCCAGACGATTACCCCAATATAACCCAGCATCTCTGATCAGGACCAGGAAACAGGAGATTAGCCGCAATATTTTCCTCCGTAACTGATCAGGAACTGGAGATTGCCCCAATACATCACAATATCACTGAACAGGAGCAGGACCCAGGGGATTTCCCTAACATTTCCCAGCATCAATTATCAGAGCAGGACCCAGGGGGTTGCCCCAAAATAAAGCAACATCACTGATCAGGATCAGGACCCAGGGGATTGCCCCAATATATCCCAGCATCACTGATCAGGAGCAGGACCCCGTTGATTGTCCCAATATTTTCCAGCCTCACTGATCATTAGCAGGACACAGGGGATTGCCCAAATGTATACCAGCATCACTGATCAGGAGCAGGACCCAGGGAATTTCCCCAATATATACCAGCATCACTGATCAGGAGCAAGACACAGGCAAAAGAGATTTTCTTTGTCTCAAACAAATTAAAATTCTGGATTCCTACAATGGCGTTTGTTAAATTTGAAATTTGAGTTCCGCAACAGACAGCGCATCCCTTTTAAACAGACACAGAATGCCCAGGTTCTGATAACACACCATTTTAAACAGGCAGAGATTGCTCCCAGACAAACATAACAGCCCGTTAAAAGGGATACGGAGGCAAAATTAATAAAAACACAAAATTCTGTCAAACTCAGCAGGTCGTGCAGATTCCTTGGATTTCAAGGAACAACTCAATTTTACGAACAGTCGGATGATCAATCCGATCTTTTAGGAAAATGTTTAAGATTACAGACTTCATCAAAAAGGACAGGACCTGAAAAGAATAGACAGCGACAAAGGGCAAAGTTGTTGGTCTGTGATGCAGTGGAATGCAGGATTGATTGAATAATAAATGGGAAAATGGAGGTGGGTGCTAATCGGGCAATAAATAATCAAAGTAGGCTCCAGAGGAGATATTACTGGAGCACCCCGAACATCCATGTTTGTCGAGCTAATTCCAATGATTTTGGAGCTAGTTCCCCTGTTTCTGGAATTCATTCCTGTATTTATGGTGATCCCATTCATACTGTTTTTGGAGCTAATCCCATTGTTCTGGGGCTATTTCACTTATGATGCGCTCTTCTTCTTTCCCTGCCACAGGAACAGCTAATGTGCCTGTGTATATGGCAAATCGTATCTTGTTAATCCTAATCCTTCTGTTTCTGGAGCTACATCCGCTGTTTCGGGAGCTAATACTTTAGTTTCCGGAGCTAATTCCACTGTTCATTGCCTGCTAATTGCCCAGTCTGTGGTGCTTCTAATTGCTCTGTTTCGAGCAACTTCCCCTGAAGTTAATCACCTTGTTTCTCTAGCTGGAATGTCCTCTGTTTCTGGAGCATCTGATTCTCCCTCTTTCTGGAGCTAATCAACATTTTTCTGGACATAATTCACTACTTTCTGGAGCTCCAAATTCCGAAATTTCTGGAGCACTTAAGTCCCTAGTTTATGGAGTTAAGTCCAACATTTCTGGAGCTAATTCCCCAGTTTCTGGAATTCATTCCTGCAATTAAGGATATCCCTTTCACCCTGTTTCTGGAGCTAATCCCTTTGTTCCTGAAATAATTCTAGCTTTCATGGAACTCCTAATTTCCCTCTCAGCAGCTCTTAATTACTCTGTTCCTGGAGATAATTCCCTTGTTTCTGGAGCTCATCTGGAGTACCTAATGTCCCAGCTTGTGGATCTCGTAATGCATCTGTTTCTGGAGGGATCACCCCTGATTCTGTTGCTACTTGAACAGTTTCTGAGCTAATACATTTTTTCTGGGAAAAATTCCTGTGCAGTTCCTAATTTCCCTTTTTCCGAAGCTCCAAATTGTGCTGTTTATGAAGCACATAATTGTACTTTTTACGAATCTATTAGTTTGCCGATATATATGGCTCCGAAACGACCTGATTATGGTGCGCTCTCCTAAATACCCCGCAACATGAACACGAAAATGCAAATTTTCTGGAGGTAACTCTCCTCTTTTTAAACGTAATTCCCCTGTTTCTGGATCTAATTGCGATGGACTATGATTATTCATGTGTTCCCGGAGCTCACTTCCCCTGTTTCTGCAGCTCAGCATTGCCCTGTTTCTGGTTTGAATTCCACTGTTTCTGGAGCTTCTAATTTACCAGTTTCTGTAAATCCTACTGTTGATCTTTCCAGACCTAATTCACCAGTTTCTAGATCTAATTCCTGTGTTTCTGGCGGTCATTCCCTTGTTTCAGCGCTAACTCCCGTGTTCCTGGAGCTCGAACTTTCCCTCTTTCTGCGACTCCTAATTTCCCAGTACTTGGAGGGAATTCCCCTGTTTCTGTAACTAATTGAACTGTTTATGGAACTAAAAAAAGGAGGGAGAGAATACCGGAAATTATAGCCAGCTTAGCCTGACATCAGTGGTGGGGAAAATGTTGGAATCAATTCTTAAAAATGAAATAGCAGCACATTTGGAAAGCAGTGACAGGATCGGTCCAAGTAAGCATGTATTTATGAAGGGGAAATCACCCTCGACATTATTTGAGGTTGTAACTAGTAGAGTGGACAAGGGAGAACCAGTGGATGTGCTGTATTTGGGATTTAAAAAGGCTTTTGACAAGGTCTCACACAAGAGGTTGGTGTGCAAAATTCAGGCACATGATATTGGGGGTAATGTACTGACGTGGATAGAGAGCTGGTTGGCAGACAAAAATCTGAGAATCGGGACAAACAGGTCTTTTTCAAATGGCAGGCAGTGACTAGTGGCTTGCCGCAGGGCTCAGTGCTGGTACCACAGCTCTTTACATTATACATTCATGATTTAGATGAAGGAATTGAGTGAAATACTTCCAAGTTTGCACATGACACTAAACTGGGTGACGGTGTGAACTGTGAGGAGGACGCTAAGAGGCTGTAGGGTGACTTAAACAGGTTAGATGAGTGGGCAAGTGCATGGCAGATGCAGTATAAAGTGGATAAATGTGAGATTATCCACCTTGCTGGCAAAAGCACAAAGGCAGGATATTATTTGAATGGCGGCAGATTAGGAAAATAGAAGGTGCAACGAGACCTGGGTGAGATGGTACATCAATCATTGAAAATTGACATGCAGATAGAGCTGGCTGTGAATAATGCAAATGGTATGTTGGCCTTCATAGCTGGGCGATTTGTGTATAGGAGCAGGGAGGTCTTACTGCAGTTGTACAGGGCCTTGTTGAGGCCTCACCTGGAATATTGTGTTCAATTTTATTCATGATCAGAGGAAGGACATTCTTGCTATTGAGGGAGTGCAGTGAAGGTTCACCAGACTGATTCCCGCGATGGCAGGACTGACATATGAGGAGAGACTAGATCGACAAGGCTTATATTCACTATAATTTAGAAGCATGAGATGGGATCTCAAACAAACATATACAATTCTGACTGGACTGGACTGGTTAGATGCAGGAAGAATGTTCCCGATGTTGGCAAAGTCTAGAAGCAGGAGACAGAGTCGAAGGGTAAGGGGTACGCCATTTAGGACTGAAATGAGGAGAAACGTCTTCACTCAGAGCGTTGTTAAACTGTGTGATTCTCTAGCACAGAGAGTTGTGGAAGCCAGTTAATTGCATATATTCAAGAGGGAGTTTGATACGGCCCTTACGGCGTATGGAGAGAAAGCAGGAAAGGGCAACTTAGGTAAAAGATTAGCCATTATCTTATTGAATGGTGGTGCATGCTCGACGAGCCGAATGACCAACTCCTGCACCTATTTTCTATGTTTCTTTGATTTTAATACCTTTGTTTCAGGACAAAAATCCATAGCTTCTGGAAGTCCTATTTCCCCTCTTTCTGGAGATTCTGAGATGTTTGTGGCGCTCCGAATTGTCCTTTTTCCGGAGCTCCAAATTGCGATGTTGATGAAGCACCTAATTGTTCTATTTAAGTGTCTATTAGGTTTGTATATATATCTGCGAAATGTCCTGTTAATGGTGCGCTCTCCTAAATCCCCTGCTGCAGCGACAGATAAGTCACCTCTTTCTAGAGCTAACTCTGCTCTTTCTAACCGCAATTCCCCTGCTCTGGAGCTAATTCCAATGTTCCTGGAGCGGCTAATTTCCCAATCTGTGGAGCTCCAATTCCTCAATTTCGGGAACAATCTCCCCTGTTCCTGGAGCTAATCTCCTTTTATCTGCCGCTGAAATGTCCTCTGATTCTTGAGCACAAGATTCTCCCTCTTTATGGAGCTAATCGCGATTCTTCTGGACATAATCCCCCTCTTTCTGGAGCTCCTAATTCCGGTATTTCTGAAGCACTTAATTCCCCACTCTGTGGAGTGTATCGCAATATTTCTGCAGCTATTTCCCCGGTTTATGGAATTAATTCCTGTAATTAAGGATATCCAATTTCCCCTGTTCTTGGAGCTATTTCCCTTGTTCTGGGGTTAATTGCAATGTTCTTGGAGCTGCAAAAACCGATCGTATGGGAGCTCCCAATGACGCTGTTGCTGGAGCTCCTAATTCCCCAGGTTATGCAGATTCTAGTTCCTACGTTTCTGGAGCTCTTTCAGTTGTTTGTGGCGATCCTAGTTCCCCTGTCTCTGGGGCTAAACTTTGCGCTGATAATGAAGCACCTAATTGTGATTTTTATGTAGCGAACATTTCAACCAGTATATTTAGCTCCGAATTATTTCGCTTATGGTGAGCTCTGCTAACGCCCCTGCTACAGGCATAGCTAGCTTTCCTGTTTCTTGAGCCAACTATTCTCTTTAATAAATGTAAATCTCTTGGTTCTGGAGCAACTTCCCCTGTACTGATTTCCGTCTCTATGGAGCTCCTAATTGCCCAGTTTCTGCACCGCCCAATTCGGCAATTCCTGTAACTCCCAATTCCCGAGTTTCTGGAGCTAATTCACCTGTTTCTGCAGCTGCTAATTCCCCTGCTCCTAGAGCTAATTCCTCTGTTTCTGAAGCTGCTAATTCCCCTGCTCCTAGAGCTATTTCCCCTGTTTCTGAAGCTCATGTTTTTCTGGAGTTCCTAATATCCCAGATTGTGGATCTCCTAATGCATCTGTTTCTGGAGGTAACTGCCCAGTTTCTGTTGTTAATTCTACTCTTTCTGGAGCTAATACCTTTTTTCCTGCGGAAAATTCATATGGAGCTCCTAATTTCACTTTATCTGGAGCTCTAAATTGCGCGGTTTGTGAAATATATAATTGTGCTTTTTACCTGTCTAGTAGACGACGATATAAATGGCTCCGAAATCCTGTTTATGGTGCGCTCTCCTAATTACCCCGCAACATGAAGACGAAAATGCAACTTTTCTGGAGCTAACTCTCCTGTTTTTAAATGTAATTCCCCTGTTTCTGGAGCTAATTGCACTGTACTGTGAATATTCCTGTGTTCCTGGAGTTGGCTTCCCCTGTTTCTGGAGCAAATTCCTCTGTTTCTGGAGCTGCGAATTTACCAGTTTCTGTAATTACTTCTTTTCATCTTTCAAGACCTAATTCAACAATTTCTAGATTTATGTCCCCTGTTTCCGTCGGTATGTCTCCAGTTTCTGTCGCTAATGCCCTTGTTTCTGCGCTAAATCCTGTGTTTCTGGACCTTCTACTTCCATTCTTACTGCGAGTCCTAATTTTCCTGTTTCTGGAGGGAATTCCCATTTTTCTGCCGCAAATAACCTATTTCTGGACCTAATACCTTTAGCTTCTGGAGAAAAATATAGTTTCTGGAAGTCATAGTTCCCCTCTTTCTGGAGATTCTGAGTTGTTTGTGGATCTCCTCATTGTCCTTTTTCTGCAGCTCCAAGTTGCGCTGATAATGAAGCATCTAATTGTCCTATTTATCTGTCTACTAGTTATATATATGCAACTAGTTATATATATATATCTGAAGTGTCCTGTTTATGTGCGCTCCCTAAATCGTCTGCTGTCACATCTTTCTGGAGCTTAATCTGCTCTTTCTAACCCCAATCCCTCTGTTTCTGGAGCTAATTCCACAGTTTCTGGAGCTAATTCCAAGGTTTGTGTGGCTGCTAATTTCCCAGTCCGTGGAGCTCATAATTCCTCTGTTACTGGAGCAAATTACCCTATTCCTGCAGCAAATCACCTTTTACATGAAGCTGAAATGTCCTCTGCTTCTGGAGCATCTAATTCTCTCTGTTTCTGTATATCATCGCGATATTCCTGGACATAATTCCCCTCTCTCTGGAGCTCCTAATTCCGCGGTTTCTGTAGCCCTTAATTCCCCAGTTTGTGGAGTTAACTCCAATATTTCTGGAGCTAATTCCCCGGTTTCTGAAATTAATTCTGGTAACTAAGCATATTCCATTTGCCATTTCGGGAGCTTTT
The DNA here is from genome assembly GCF_044704955.1 of Pristiophorus japonicus. Taxonomy (NCBI): domain Eukaryota; kingdom Metazoa; phylum Chordata; class Chondrichthyes; family Pristiophoridae; genus Pristiophorus; species Pristiophorus japonicus. The sequence goes on from NW_027254520.1 coordinate 4,275,472, forward strand.
TCCCTTGTTCCGGGTTTAGATTCAATTATCTTGGAGCTGCTAAATCCCATCTTATGGGAGCTGCCAATGCCGCTGTAGCTGGAGCACCTACTACCCCAGGTTATGCAGGTCCGAGTTTCCCTTTTTCTGGAGCTAATTCACTTAATTGTGGAGACGCTAATTCCCCTGTATCTGGAGCTTCAAATTGCGCTGTATATGAAATACCGAATTGGGCTTTTTATGTGGCTACCATTTCCCTGATATATTTAGCTTCGAATTATTCTGCTTATGCTGCGCTCTCCTAATTCCCCCGCTACAGAAATAGATAGTTTACCTGTTTCATGAGCCAATGCTTCTCTTTCTAAATGTAATTGCTTTTTACTGGAGCAACTTTCGCTGTACTGAATAAAATTCCATGTTTCTGGAGCTCCTAATTCACCAGTTTCTCCAGTGCCTAATTTGGCAGTTTGTGTAACTCCTAATTCTCCTCTTTGAAAACCTTATTCCCCTGTTTCTGGAGCTAATACCCATGTTCCCGAACTAAAATCCAGTCATACAGGAGCTCCTAATTCCCCTCTCTGCAGCTCCTAATTCCCCTGTTCCTGGAGATAATTCAGCTGTTTCAGGAGCTCATGTCTTTCTGGAGCTCCTGATATCCAGATTGTGATCTACTAATGCATCTGTTTCTGGAGACAATTCCCCGGTTTCTGTTGCTAACTCAACTGTTTCTGGAGATAACCTTTGTTTCTGGGGAAACTTATTCTGGAGTTCTTAATTTCCCTTTTTCTGAAGCTCCAAATTGTGCAGTTTATGAAGCACATTATTATCCGTTCCTTTTAATGTCTAGTAGTTTGCCGATATATATGGCTAGGAAGTGTCCTGTTTATGGTGCGCTCTCCTAATTACCCTGCAACATGAAATGTAAATTCATCTTTTATGGAAATAACTCTCCTCTTTCTAAAAGTAATTCCCCCGTCTCTGGAGCTAATTGGACTGTACTTTGATTATTGATGTTTTCCTGGAGCACGTTTCCCCTGTTTCTGCACCTCCACATTGCCCTGTTTCTGGAGCGAATTCCACTGTTTCTGGAGTTTCTAATTTAACCGTTTCTATAACTCCTACTATTCATCTTTCCAGACCTATTTCCACAGTTTCTAGACCTAATTCCCCTGTTTCTGGCGCTAATTCTTTTGTTTGTGTGCTAATTCCCGTGTTCCTGTAGCTCCTACTTTTCCTTTTTATGGGACTCCAAATTCCCTCTTCCTGGATGGAATTCCCCTCTTTCTGGAGCGAATTCAGCTGTTTCTGGAGTAAATACCTTTGTTTCTGGAGAAGTTTCCATAGTTTCTGGAGGTCCTCTTTCTGGAGATATTTCAGCTGTTTGCGGTGCTCCTAATTCCCCTGTTACTGGAGCTCCAGTTTGCACTGTTTATGAAGCAACTAATTGTCCTTGTTACCTGTCTACTCGTTTGCCGATATAGCTCCGATTTGTCCAGTTTATGTTGCGCTGTTCTAAATCCTCTGCTGCAGGGACAGCTAAGGTTATTCTTCCTAGAGCTTACTCTGCTCTTTCTAACCCCACGACCCTGTTTCTGGAGCTAATTTCGCTGTTTCTGGAGCTAATTCACTTATTTGAGGAGATCCTAATTCCTCTGTTTCTGGGGTTTCAAATTGCGCTTTTAATGAATCAACGAATTGTGCTTTTTATGTGGTTACCATCTCCCGATATATTTAGCTCCGCATTATTCTGCTTACCGTGCGTTATCCTAATTCCCTTGCGACTGGAGTAGCTAGGTGCGTGTTTCTTGAGCCAAAGCTTCTCTTTCCAAATGTAAATCTCTTTTTTCTGGAGCTACTTCCGTTGTACTGATCAAATTTCCGTGTTTCTGGAGCTCCTAATTCCCAAGTTTCTCCAGTGCCCAATTCGGCAGTTTCTGTAACTCCTAATTCTCATCTTTCTCGATCTAATTCCCCCGTATCTGGAGCTGATGCCCTTGTTTCTGAACTAATTCCAGTATTCCTCGAGCTCCTAATTCCCCTCTCTGCAGCTCCTAATTCCCCTGTTCCTGGAGATAATTCCCCTGTTTCTACGCTAATTCCCGTGTTCCTGGAGCTACTACTTCCCTCTTTCTGCGATTCCTAATTTCCCTGCTTCTGGAGCGAATTCCACAGATTCTGGAGCGTCTACTTTACCAGTGTCTGTAACTCCTACTTTTCTTCTTTCAAGACCTAATTCCACAGTGTCTAAACTTAATTGCACTCTTTCTGTCGCTATTTCCCTTGTTTTTGCGTTAATTCCCGTGTCCTGGAGCTCCTACGTTCCCACTTTCTGCGACTCCTAATTTCCCTGTTCCTGGAGGGAATTATCCTGTTTATATAGCTAATTCAGCTGTTTCTGGAGCTAATATCTATGTTTCCGGAGAAAATTCGACAGTGTTTGGAATTCCTAGTTCTCCATTTTCTGGAGATTCTGAGTTGGCTGTGGAGCTCCTAATTGTCCTTTTTCTGGAGCTCCAAATTGCGCTGTTGTTGAAGCAACGTCCCCTGTTCCGGGAGCTAATCACCTTGTATCTGTAGCTGAAAAGTCCTCTGTTTCTGGAGCGCCGTATTTTCGATCTTTCTGGGGATAATCACCATATTTCTGGACACAATCCCTCTCTTTCTAGAGCTCTTAATTCCGTTGATTCTAGAGCAATTCATTCCCCAATTTGTAGAGTTAACTCCACTATTTCTGGAGCTAATTCCTCCGTTTCTGGAATTCTTTAGTATAAGTAAGGATATCCCAACACCCCTGTTTCTGCAGCTATTTCTCTTGTTCCGCGGTTGGATTCAGTTTTCTTGGAGCTGCTAAATCCCATCTTATGGGAGCTCCCAATGCCGCTGTTGCTGGAGCTCCGACTACCCCAGGTTAAGCAGGTCCGAGTTTCCCTGTTTCTGGAGCGAATTCAGTTCTCCTGTTTCTGGAGCTTGAAATTGCGCTGTTCATGAAAGACTTAATTGTGCTTTTTATGTGGCTCCCATTTTCCCGATATATTTAGCTCTGAATTATTCTGCTTATGGTGCACTCTCCTAATTCCCCTGCTCCATGAATAGTTAGTTTTCCTGTTTCGTGAGCCAACTCTTCTCTTTCAAAATGTAATTCCTTTGTTTCTAGAGCTACTTCCTTTATTCTAAACAAATTCCCCTGTTTCTGGAGCTCCTAATTCCCCAGTTTCTCCAGCGCCTAATTCGGCAGTTTCTGTAACTATAATTCTCATCTTTCTAGACCTAATCCCCCTATTTCTGAAGCTAATGCCCTTGTTTCTGAACTATTTCAGGTATTCCTCGTACTGTTAATCACCTTCTCTGCAGCTCCGAGTTCCCCTGTTCCTGGAGCTAATTCCACTGTTTCTGGAGCTCATGTTTTTCACATCACAGATTGTGGATCCCCTAATGTATCTATTTCTGGAGGTAACTCCCCTATTTCTGTTGTTAATTCAACATTTTCTGGAGCTAATCTTTTTTTCTTGGGAAAATTCCTCTGGACCTCCTAATTTCCCTTTTTCGGGAGCTCCAAATTGTGCGGTTTATAAAGCACATAATTGTACATGTCGAGCAGTTTGCGGATATGTATGGTTACGCATTGTTCTGTTTATGGTGCGCTCTCATAATTACCCTGCAATATGAACGGAAAATTCACGTTTCCTGAAGGTAACTATCCTCTTTCTAAGCGCAGTTTCTCTATTTCTGGAGATAATTGCGGTACTATAATCATTCCTGTGGTGTTCCTGGAACTCACTTCCCCTGTTTCTGCAGCTCCCCATTGCCCTGTTTCTGTAGCGATTTCCACTGTTTCTGGAGCTGCAAATTTACCAGTTTCTGTAACTCCTACTTTTCATCTTTCAGGACCCAATTCTAGTTTTTGGCTAACTTCCCCTGTTTCTGGAGCTAAAACCTTTAGTTGTGGAGAAAATTACACAGTTTTTGGAAGTCCAAGTTCACCTCTTTCTGCAGATATTGAGTTGTTTGTGGAGCTCATAATTGTCCTTTTTCTGGAGCTCCACAGTGCGCTGTTTATGAAGTACCTAATTGTGCCTTTTATGTGGCTACGATTTCCAGGATATATTTAGCTTTGAATTATTCTACTTATGGTGCGCTCTCCTAATTCCCCTGCTATAGAAATAGCTAGTTTACCTGTTTCTTGAGCCTAATTACCCTCTCTGCAGCTCCCAATTCCCCTATTCCTGGAGCTAATTCCCCTTTTCTGGAGCTGATGTTTTTTTTTGATATACTAATATCCCAGATTGTGGATCTCCCAATGCATCTGTTTTTGGAGGTAACCCCCCTCTTGCTGTTTGTAATTCAACGGTTTCCCGAGCTAATACCTTTTTTCTGGGAAAAATTCCTGTGAAGCTCCAGAATTCCATTTTTCTGGAGCTCCACATTGTGCGGTTTATGAAGCACATAATTGTCTTTTTGACGAGTCTAGTAGTTTGCCGATATATATGGTTCCGAATTTTCCTACTTGTGGTTCGCTCACTGTGTGGGTTCAGTGACTGGGGTCAGTGCGCAGTGAGTGGGATCATTGAATGGGCTCAGTGAGTGGGGTCAGGTGTCAATGAGTGAGGTCATTGATTGGGGTCAGTGATTGGGCTCAGTGAGTGGGGTCATGGCTCAGTGAGTGGGATCAGTGAGTGAGCTCAGTGAGTGGGCTCAGTGATTGGGCTCAACAAGCATAATCAGTGAGAAGGCTCTGTGAGGGTGGTCAGTGAGATGGCTCAGTGAGTGGGATCAGTGAGTGGGTTCAGTGAGTTTTCTCAGAGAGTGGGCTTCAAAGCCATGGATATCATGAACTCGGTTGTGAACGATATTTTGGATCGCATTGCGGGTGAGGCTTCCCGCCTGGCCCAATACAACAAGCGCCGTACCATCAGCTCCCGGGTGACCCGGACCACCATGCGCCTGCTGCTACCCGGGGAGCTGGCCAAGCACGCAGTGTCGGAAGGGGCAAAGGCGGTGACCATGTCCACCAGCTCCAAGTATAACTGCGCGCTGTCCTGAGAGATCAAACCCAAACACAACGGCTCTTTTAAGAGCCACCCACAACCTCTCTGAACAAGCTGCACAAACGCATCTGCATTTGGACTCAATTTACTGCAATTATTTTTTGAATAACTTTGTGCGAACCTTTGCAGTCCCAGCTACAGATTTAGTTTTAAATTCTCAGATAACCGATTGTACTGTCTGCTTTGACGTAAACTACAAACACGGTCCCTGGTCGCTCTTTCCCATTACTCTTTTACACCGCCTGATGACGAATTTGAAGCTTGTTTTAGGGTGAGACTCAGACTTTGGCCACCTCATTCTCTCTCAAGCCCTTTTCAATTTAAAAGAAAATTCTAGTTAGGAGTCAAACAGTTTATTAACCCTGGAGTCCGAGCGTAATAACCCAGTTAAAACCTGGAGTCCGAGCGTAACAAACGGGAAAGTTTGAACACTCTGTCCCTCTTCACTTTTCACAAAGGGACTCCCAGTTCTGGTCTCACTGCCGCCTTTGCGCTGGATCGATCGATAATCTATGAATCCCGAGTTTTACAAAGATTGAGCTGGAATGTATCCCTTTACAGAATCAGTGGGGAATGATTCTCGCACATTACAGATAGTTAAAAATGAACCGGAATTTAATCCTGATTGTAAAAGCCTGGAACTTGCAATGGAAATATGGATTAAGACGAAAGGAAACAAAAAATGTTTGGATATATTTGGCTAATGGTGAAATTATTTTCATAATCCGCAATTTTAACAATTATTTGCTGTATTTTATCAATTTCTAAATCGTTAGAGGACTGACTGTTGAGAACAGTCATTTCCACCCAGGTTTCATTGGCGGGCTAAACAGGCTGCGATTGGTCATTAGAAAGAACAAAGAAATTCCTCACAGAGCAACCAATCACAATGTCGCTCTCTGCATTCCTCGAGATAGTATAAGAAGGGCAGATGTGGAAACAGTTTCTCATTCTTTCTCTGAACGTGTGGATTAAGTAAATGTCTGGAAGAGGAAAAAAGCGGCGGTAAAGCTCGGGCCAAGGCCAAGTCTCGCTCCTCCCGGGCCGGACTGCAGTTCCCTGTGAGCCGTGTTCAAATGCTCCTGCAGAAGGGGAACTACGCAGAGCATGTGATTGCCGGAGCCACGGTCTACATGGTTGCTGTGCTCGAGAATCTGACCGCTGAAATCCTGGAGCTGGCCCGCGACAAGACGAAGACTCATATCATACCCAGACACCTGCAGCTGGCCATCCGCAACGACCAGGAGCTCAAAAAGCAGCTGGGAAAGGTGGCCATCGCTCAGGGAAGGATGCTGCCTAATATCCAGGCTGTGCTGCTGCCCAAGAAAACCAAGTGCATGTAAAGCGGACAGGGTTGAATCTATTAACCCAAAGGATCTTTTCAGAGACACACACATTATCTATGAAAGGGCTGATTACAGTTCTATGGGTCGCAGTTTCCCGGTTCTAATTTAATATTAAATGTCTGTAATTAAGCTGGGAGTTTGCTGATCAAAAACGAGCCTCAGACATTCTCAGTTAAGAGCATGAACATCTCGAAGTCCAGATCACCAACCAGTGCCGCATGTATGGTGTTAGCCAATATTCAGATCAGTGAATCAATGTGGATAGGGACTGGCTTCAGAAAAATACAAATCAGGTGGAACCTGAACGTGAGACCACCAATCATTCAAAACGTTGTTGGGAGAGTTGAATATGAACGGATGATAAGAGCCGAGTATAAAGGAAATGAACGGTTGATTGGCTCACCGTATCTTATTGGGACAATAATTCCATAGGGAGAGGTTGAAACATCCTGAACACATTGTTCCATGCAGATTTTTCCCCTTTTCATTTTTATACAGGATAGAAACATTGAAACATAGAAAATAGTTGCAGGAGTGGGACATTCGGCTCTTCGAGCCTGCACCGCCATTCAATTAGTTCATGGCTAAACAGGTAATCCCATTCCTGTTTCTCGCCAGACCCCTTGCTTCACCTTGTAGTAAGGACTACATCTAACTCGTTTATGAATATATTTAGTGAATTGGTCTCAACATCTTTCTGTGGTAGAGAATTCCACAGGTTCACCACTGTCTGGGTGAAGAAGTTTCTCCTGATCTCCATCCTTAATGGCTGACCCGTTAGACTGTGACCCCTAGTTCTGGACTTCCCCAACATTGGGAACATTTTTCCTGCATCTAACCTGTCTAAATCCGTCAGAATTTTAAACGTTTCTGTGAGATACCCTCTCATTTCTCTGAACTCCAGTGAATACAAGCCCAGTTGCTCCAGGCATTCTTGGTATGTCAGTCCCGCCATCCCGGGAATCAGTCTGGTGAACCTTCGCTGCACTCCCTCAATAGCAAGAATGTCCTTCCTCAAGTTAGGAGACCAAAACTGTGCACAATACTCCAGGTGTGGCCTCACCAAAGCCCTGTACAACTGTAGTAACACATCCCTACCTCTGTACTCAAATCCCCTCGCTATGAAGACCAACATGCCATTTGCCTTCTTAACTGCCTGCTGTAACAGCGTGCCAACCTTCAATGACTGATGTACCATGACACCCAGATCTCGTTGCACCTCCACTTATCCTAATCTGTCACCATTCAGATAATAATCTGTCTCTCTGTTTTTACAAACAAAGTGGATAACCTCGCATTTATCCACATTATACTTCATCTGCCATGCATTTGCCAACTCACCTATCCTATCCAAGTCGCTCTGCAGCCTCATAGCATCCTCCTCGCAGCTCACACTGCCACCCAACTTAGTGTCATCCGCAAATTTGGTGATACTACATTTAATCCCCTCGTCTAAATCATTAATGTACAATGTAAACAGCTGGAGCCGCAGCACAGATCCTTGCGGTACACCACTAGTCACTGCCTGCCATTCTGAAAAGTACGTATTTACTCCTCCTCTTTGCTTCCTGTCTGCCAACCAGTTCTCAATGTCAGCACACGACCCACAATCCCATGTGCTTTAACTTTGCACATTAATCTCTTTTGTGGTACCTTGTCGAAAGTCTTCTGAAAGTCCAAATACACCACATCAACTGGTTATCTCTTGTCGCCTCTACTGGAAACATTCTCATAAAATTCCAGAAGATTTGTCAAACATGCTTTTCCTTTCACAAATCCAGGCTGACTTGGAACTATCATGTCACCTCTTTCCAAATGCGCTGCTGTGACATCCGTAATAATTGATTCCATCATTTTACCCACTACCGATATCAGGCTGACCGGTCTATAATTACCTGTTTTCTCTCTCCCTCTTTTTTTTTTAAAGCGGGCTACATTGGCTACCCTCCACTCCATAGGAACTGATCCAGAATCTATGGAATGTTGGAAAATGACTGTCAATGCATCCGTATTTCCAAGGCCACCTCATTAAGTTCTCTGGGATGCAGACTATCAGGCCCTGGGGATTTATCGGTCTTCAATACCATCAATTTTCCCAACACAAATTTCCGACTAATAAGGACTTCCCTCAGTTCCTCCTTCTTCCGGGACCCTCTGGCCCCTTTTTTATCCGAATGTTGTTTGTTTCCTCTGTAGTGAATACCGAAACAAAGTACTTGTTCAATTGGTCTGCCATTTCTTTGTTCCCAGTTATGACTTCCCCTGATTCTGACTGCAGGGGACATACTTTTTTCTCTTTACATATCGATAAAAGTTTTTGTTGTCCATTTTAATGTTCCTTGCAAGCTTCCTCTCGTACTCTATATTCCCTGCCCTAATCAAACCATTTGGCCTCTTCTGCTGAGTTCTAAATTTCTCCCAGTCCCCGGGTTCGCTGCGATTTCTGGCAATTTGTTTGCCACTTCCTTGGCGTTTATAGTATCCCTGATTTCCCTTGATAGCCACGGTTGAGCCACCATCCTTTATTTATTTTTATGCCATACAGGGATGTACAATTGTTGTCGTTCATACATGCGATCTCTAAATGTCTGCCATTGCGCATCGACTGTCAACCCCTTAAGTATGATTCGTCAATCAATGCTAGCGAATTCACGCCTCATGCCTTCAAAATCACCCTTCTTTAAGTTCTGGACCAAAATTGCATCTCCGGTTAATTAAAAATATTCCAAGTAATATCCCCGCATTAAAAGCTGGTTTAAAGTTGAGATACAGGTTGTAGACACCTCGTCCTCTCCCTGGAATCTATCCCGGTTTGTGCACAGGGACCAATTCACTATCAGAGCTCTCACTTATACTTACTGACCCACATTGGGCGAGCGCTTTCGATATACTGGGCATCTCATTCACTTTTAAACCTGGATCAATACCGCACCATCAGTTATTCACCGCCTGCCCTGTGTAAACCGAGTGACAGTAACACTACAAGACCTGCACGATGTGTGCACAGGCTAGTTTGGCTGGCGCCAGTCACAGCTCTTTCCTATGCTGATTTGGTGGCTCTGAAAAGAGCTGTTGTTGCATTTGGTGCTGAAGCTTCGAGCCCGGGCAGGGGGAGTCTCAGCGCGCTCCCTACTGAAGCGTCGGGCCACCTGGATGTATTTGAGCAGAGGAAACTTTACAAGGATACCCGCAAAGCCTCCCTGATAAAATGCAACATCCCCAATGACCCCTGGCATTACCTGGCCAAAGACCAACCTAAGTGGAGGAAGTGCATCCGGGATGGCGCTGATCACCTCCAGTCCATCGCCGAGAAATGCAGAAACCAAGCGCAGGCAGAGGACAGGGCGTGCGGCAAAGCTGTCCCTTCATCCCTTACCCTCAATGACTATCTGCCCACATGTGACATGGACTGTGGTTCTCATATTGGATTGTACAGCCACCTAAGTACTCATTTTTAGAGTGGAAGCAAGTCTTCCTCAATCCCACTGGAATGCCGATGATGATGAATGCGGAGCTTCCTTTGAAAGTGTCTGGGAGTGTCCGCCCCGGGGCTGTGATTAGTCGCAGTTCGACTGCCAATCAAATTTGAACCAATCACCGAGAGTGAAAAGCAAGGGCGGGGATTACTGGGCCATGATTGACTGAAATGAAACTGACAGTTTGTCAATTTCAAACAGCCGGCCAATTTCAGAGTATCAACAAACAGATTAAATAAACTCTAATTTCCCGCCAGCAGTTTAAGAATCTCCTTCTTTATAACCTCGCTGCTGCTCCATTATCAGTCACCAATCCCATTCTCTTTAACATTCCGGTTTGAATTCTGTCCCATTCCCTGATATGTCTGTACCGGGCGAGAATACTTCCCCGGTCACTGCAACCTGTAAACACAAATTCCCGCATCAATCCCGCCAGTGCCGTTTCGTTTAACCGGTTCTCACACAGAAACCTCACAATATGACAGGATTACCTGTCAGGGGAAACTGTAATGTCTGGGTAAAGGAGACTCTGTATCCCCGCCCTCTCATTTTGATCGTGATCGAATTTCTGATCTCTCATATTAAAATATTGTTCTCAAAGATTTAATAATTCCCTTATTCCTACAGCGACAACAGTCATTTTCTTTGAGACATCCAGTGGTCTTGTAAGGGCTATATAAATTCGAGACTTTTTTCACTTTCCATTAATGAAATAGCTGAATTAATGTCCCAATCTAATTGTCCACACTCCCATCCCCAGGTCGCTGCTCTCTCCGTGTGAGGCGTTGGGTGTCTCTCAGAAGAGCCTTTGTGTTATGTCCGGGGGAAAGGGTCGAGTTGATCAGCCGTCGAATCCATAGAGAGTGCGGCCCTGCCGTTTCAGAGCGCACTCCACATCCATGGCAGTGACCGCCTGTGCTTCACATGTTCGATGTAGGTGACTGCGTTCCTGATCACATTCTCCAGGAAAATCTTCAGCACCCCGCGCATCTCCTGGTAGACCAGGCCCGAGAACCGCTTGACACTGCCACGGCGAGCCAGCTGGCGGATGGCAGGTTTGGTGATGCCCCGGATGTCATCACGGAGCACTTTACGGTGCCACTTGACTCTGCTTTTGCCCATTCCATTGTCTCATTTACCTCGGCCAGACATGAATGAGAAACGAACTGCTCCTAGCTCCTTTTTATTGAGCTAGCCCCGACCTGACTGAGAAAGTCCAGATTGAAAGAGGCGGGAAGTGGAGGAGACAGAATGAGAGATTCAACAGAGAGTGCGGCAGGGGATGCAACAGAATCAAAATTGAGACAGAGAGCAGAGCGCTGATCTTCCAGCTCCAGCTCCAGCTTTCTGCAACCGCCAATTTCAAATTGTTTTATCAACAATAGAAGCGATGCTCAGCGCTCCCCGCAAATCCTTACAGACTCAGAATTCATATTGTTATGTATGCAATAAAGATTCAAACTGAGGAATGTTTAACTAAGCAAGGTACACACTTGGCTCTGCTTTATTTGGTCCCAAAGTGCGTGGCACACAAAATGGCTGGCCTTTGCGTGCGTACTGCTCAGTGGCCTCCAACAATCACACCATCTGGTGGCTACAAACAGAATGTACAGACATGAAAATACACCCCCGTGCAATCGTATCACAGTATTTCACAGGCTGAGACAGTCTGGTGCTTTGCTCTTCCGGGCTGACCCTCTTATTTCGATTCCAGCCTTGGGTGAACGCGCGGAGTCTGTTCTGGCTGGTGTCTGGATGCCTGACTTGTTGGGGGTGGCCGTGGCCATGTCAGGAATTGCAGTTCCATTTTTATTGAACAGGTCCATGATGGAAATTCCGGGTTCTCTGAAGGCTGCTGTTAGGGTGGTTGGTCATCGACGGTTTCTTCGTCCGACTGTTCTGGCTCATCTCTGTGCCTCAGCTTTGTCTGATCCATGTGTTTCCTGCAAGTTTTCCTATCCTTGAGCTTAATAATGAATACTCTGTTGCCCTTCTTGGCATGACCGTACCAGCAGTACATTTGAGACCCTGAACATAGGTCAACACATATGCAGATCATTAATATAACTCTCACGTGGCACAGTTGCGCGATCGTGGTACCGCTGTTGACTTTTTCTTCTGCATTCAGCACGATTATTTAAATATGGTGTACCAGAGAGAGCTTGGTCTTAAGACCTCTTTTCATCATGATTTCAGCAGCCGAGACCCCTATGAGTGTGTGGGGTCTTGTCCTGTAACACAGCAGTATGCAGGACAAGCGGGTCTTTAGTGACCCTTGAGTTACTCTACTCATGCTTTGCTTGATAATTTGTACTGCACGTTCAGCTTGCCCTTTGGACGCTAGCTTGAACGGTGCTGACCTTACATGGTTTATGCCACTAAGTTTCACAAACTCCTGAAACTCTTGACTGGTGAATCACAACCCATTGTCGCTCACCACTATGTTAGTAAAACCATGTGTGGCGAATATGGCATTGAGATTCTCTATAGTTGCCGTGGAGGTACTGGATGACATGATTATGCTTTCTATTCACTTCGAAAAAGCGGTCATGATTATGCATTCTATTTGAATTAGCGTCTACCACCACTAAAAGCACCTTGCCCAGAAAGGGACCTGCAAAATCTACATGGATCCTGGATCAAGGTTTGGATGGCCATGAAAACTGACTGAGTGGCGATTCCGCTGGTGCTTTGCTGAGCTGCAGACAAGTGTTGCACTGATGCTCGCATGCTTCCAGCTCAGAATCAATTCCTGGCCACCAAATGTGGTACCTGGTGAGGGCCTTCATCATCACTATACCAGGATGTATGCTGTGTAACTCATGCACGAACTTCTCTCTCCCTTTCTTGGGCATTACAACGCGATTGCCCCATAATATGCAATCTGCTTGAATAGATCGTTCGTTCTTGCGACGAATGTATTGTTTGGCACATTTGCTTAAGTATGGCAGACCAATCCCCTTTGAGGATGCAAACCTTTACTACCGATACAATTGGGTGCTGGCTGGTTCACGTCTTAACTTGTTGCGCCATGACAGGTGTTCCTTCACTCTCAAAAGCATTCATGATTAACATTAGATTAGCCGGTTGTGGCGATTCAACCTCCGGTGTGGGCAACGGCAACCAGCTCAAAGCATCAGCACAATTATCTACGCCAGGTCTGCAGCGAATGACATAATCATAGGCAGATAATGTCAGCGCCCACCTAATGGTATTGATAAATTTGCTCTCAGAAAACAATGAAATGAGCGGCTTGTGATCAGTCTCTAATTTGAACTTCAGACCGAACAGGTATTGATGCATCATTTTAACACCATACACACATGTTAAAGCTTCTTTTTCTACCATGCTGAAGGATCTTTCCGCTTTCGACAATCTTTTGGATAGGTGACAGATTGAAGTTTCCCTGGTTCATTGGCTTGTTGGAGTATGCAATAACTTCCATATGACGATGCATAACAGGCCAAAACTAAATGTTTACATGGATCATAATGTAACAGAAGCTTGTTCGAGCAAAGCAGGTTGGTGGCTTTCTCGAAAGCTCGATCTTGTGAAGCGCCCCACACCAGGTTGTCCCCTTTTCTCAATAGAATGTGCAATGATTCTAGTAAGCTGCTCAATTTAGGTAGGAAGTTACCAAAGTAGTTGAGTAAGCCCAGGAACGAACGCAGCTCCATCACATTCCACAGCTTGGCTGCATTCTTAATGGCTTTGGTTTTCATGTCAGTCGGTCTGATGCCATTAGCGCCGATTTTCCTCCTCAGGAATACGACCTCCGGTGCGAAGAAGACTCACTTCGAGCGTTTCAGGCTGAGTCCCATCCTATCCAAAGGCAGTGGAATCTTTTCCAGGTTGTTCAGATGTTTCTTGGAGGCACAACTGGTGATCAGAATGGATTTCAGTAGACATTCCATATTCTGCTGGAATATTGCTGCAGCCGAGCAAATTCCGAAAGGGCATCTGTGGTAAATAAACAGTCCTTTATGTGTGTTAATGCACGTAAGTCTCTTCGATGTCTCGACCAACTCCTATGTCATCTTGGCCGATGTCAAGTCCAGTTTTGTGAACGACTTCCCTCCTGCTAGCGTCACAAATAAGTCATCAGCCTTCGGTACCGGGTACTGATCTTGTTTCAAAACCCTGTTTATCGGAGCCTTGTAGTATCCATAGATTCTGACTGTGCCATCACTTTTCAGCACAGGAACAATGGAGCTAACCCATTCATTAAATTCGACCGGTGATATGATTCCTTCACCCTGCAGTCTGTCCAGTTCAATTTTGACCTTCTCCCTCATCATATACGGCGCTACCCGAGCTTTACGATGGACGGTCTTGCAGCTGAGTCCAGATGGATCTGCACTTTGTCTCCCGTGAAGTTATGATACCCGGTTCGAACAGCGAGGGGAACTTGCTCAATTCTTGGGCACATGTATCTTCCTCCGATGACAAAGACTTTATGTCGTTCCAGTCAAGTCTGATTTTCTCCAACCAGCTCCTGCCGAGCAACCACAGCAGTAACTCGTGAACTGCACCATTATATGACCCTTCAATTTGTGCTCTGCCAATCACCTTTATCAGTTCTTTGGTGTACGTGCGCTGCTTGGCATTACCAGGCTCAGCCTGAGCCTCTCAATCTGAGTATCACACAGCTTATTAAATGCCCTCTAGTTCATGATCGATTGACTCGCCCCCGTTTCTATTTCCACCTATACCAGTATCCCATTAAAATTTACGTAAGTCAAAATAGGCTTACCCTTGGTTATGAAGGAGTATAATCCATAGACTTCCTCCTGCGTCATCTCGGATTGCGTATCCCGATCCACACTAGTCTGATTCTCATCCTCCACTTGATGTGTCGCAGCTCGCTTGCTCATCTGCGAACACTTGCGCTGGAGATGCCTCAATCTCAAACAATCTTTTGCAAATATATTGCTTAAATCGGCACTGCTGGTGCCGATTATTTCCTCCACAATGCCAACACAGACAAGTCGGATACATTCCCACTGGCGGACTATGGGCAGTCACAGGTTTCGCGAATGCAACCGGAGAGGCCCTGCCATGTGCCGCTCTGCCAAACACTGAATCAATTGCATTTACAGTACTTGCCGAGGTTCGGTTCTTCACCGATATTTGCTTTTGACTTCTGTCTGTCATCATACATGATTGAGCGATCTGGAGGGGCCATTTTAAATCCAACTCCTCCACTGCCAGAAGTTTGCGCAGGATCACCTCGTGATTTATACTGATAACAAAGAAGTCCTGCAGCATGTCTGCCAACACCGTCCCGAACTTGCACGGTCTGGCTAGACATCTCAGGTCGGCAAACAATTGCACCACACACTGGCCCTCTGATTGAATGTGCGTATAAAATCTTTATCTCGAGATGAAGATGCCATCGTCTGGCTTGAGGTTCTCCCGTACCAAAGTACACAACTCCTCATGCGTTTTCTCTGTTGGATTACTCGGCATGAGTCGATTCTTGTCAGACTGTAGATCTTGAGCTGCACACAGTCGACCGCCTCATTTTGTTGGCCATGAAAAACTTGTTCAATTGATACAACGTCTGCCCAATCATCTCCCTTCACGACACGCTCTAAAAATCCAATCGTGCTCATTTTGCAAGAAAAGGTTGTTGTGTTGTCCTGGCCATATCTTATGTATGCAATAAAATGTCAAACTGAGTACTGTTTAACGAAGCAAGGTACAACATTGGCGCTGCATTATTTAGGCCCAAAATGCCTGACTCTCAAAATGGCTGGCCTTTTATCCCTGAGCAGCACCATTGCGTGCTGCTCAGTGGCCTCCAGCAATGATGCCATCTGGTGGCTCAAAACAGAATGTACATACATGACACTTTCCCAAGGATTCCAGGAACCAAAAGCTTTTAAATAACGCCCCGGTACAATTAACAATCATGAATATTCCAGCGTATATAGTCCCATTCCTGCCAATCTCAGACCTTATTCCATATCCTCTCACAGACGGGTTAAGCATTTTGCACACACCTTATTCCAGCTGATTTGGAGAATCTGGTGTTTGGGATTTGTGTTGTGAGGCGGGGTATCGCCGGAACTACCACCATCTAAGTGCGACTCTCCTCCTGAATCTTTGAAATGATAATGACCAGGAACTGAGACTGTTGCCTCACACAAACCCCAGTTACAGCGAGGCCCGGGTCGAATATCCCATTCTCTGTTTGTTTTACTGCAGACATTGTGGGAGGTTGGAAGCACACACTGGGGGAGGGGTGGGTGCAGACACTGATGGAGGGGTCGGTGCAGACACTGGGGGAGGGGTGGGTGCAGACACTGATGGAGGGGTCGGTGCAGACACTGGGGGAGGGATGGGTGCAGACACTGGAGGGGAGTGGTGGTTGCAGACACTGGGGGAGGGATGGGTGCAGAGACTGGGGGAAGGGATGCGTGCAGACACGGGAGTTGGGGTGGGTGCAGACACGGGGGAGGGGGTGGTGCATACACTGGGGGAGGGAAGGATGCAGGCACTGGTGCAAGGGTAGGTGCAGACACTAGGGTAGAGCTGGGTACAGGCACTGCGGAAGGGGTGCGTTAAGGGTACAGCAGTTAACATAGGTAACTTTAAACTGCATATTGATTGGGCTAACCAAACTGGTAGCAATACTGTGGAGGAGGAATTCCTGGTGTGTATAATGGATGCTTTTCTGGACTAATAAGTCGAGTAACCAACTAGAGTGCAGGCCATCCTGGACTGGGTCTTGTGTAATGTGAGAGGATTACTGAGCAATCTGTTCTTGCGGGGCCCCTTGTGGAAGAGTTACAGTAATATGGCATGCAGGTACAGCAGGCGGTTAAGAAAGCAAATGGCATGTTGGCCTTCATAGCGAGGGGATTTGAATACAGGGGCAGGGAGGTGTTGCTACAGTTGTACAGGGCCTTGGTGAGGCCACACCTGGAGTATTGTGTACAGTTTTGGTCTCCTAACTTGAGGAAGGACATTCTTGCTATTGAGGGAGTGCAGCGAAGGTTCACCAGACTGATTCCCGGGATGGCGGGACTGACCTATCAAGAAAGATTGGATCAATTGGGCTTGTATTCACTGGAGTTCAGAAGAATGAGAGGGGACCTCATAGAAACGTTTAAAATTCTGACGGGTTTAGACAGGTTAGATGCAGAAAGAATGTTCCCAATGTTGGGGAAGTCCAGAACCAGGGGTCACAGTCTGAGGATAAGGGGTAAGCCATTTAGGACCGAGATGAGGAGAAACTTCTTCACCCAGAGAGTGGTGAACCTGTGGAATTCTCTACCACAGAAAGTAGTTGAGGCCAATTCACTAAATATATTCAAAAGGGAGTTAGATGAAGTCCTTACTACTCGGGGGATCAAGGGTTATGGCGAGAAAGCAGGAAGGGGGTACTGAAGTTTCATGTTCAGCCATGAACTCATTGAATGGCGGTGCAGGCTAGAAGGGCTGAATGGCCTGCTCCTGCACCTATTTTCTATGTTTCTATGTTTCTATGTTAATTCTACATTAAGATGGAAAGCGACACAATTAATTCAGAGACTGGTGTCCTGAATTTAAAGAAAGGAAACTTCGACAGTATGAGAAGTGAATTGGCTTGGATAGACTGGAGAACCATACTAACAGGTTTGACAGTGGATAGGCAATGGCAGACATTTAAATGTCACATAGATGAACAACAACAATTGTGCATCCCTGTGTGGCATAAGAATTAAAAGGGAAAGTGGCCAGAAAAAGCAGCAAACCTGAAGACTGGGAGACATTTAGAATTCAGCCGAGGAGGACGAAGGTTTTAATGAAGAGGGGGGAAGTAGAGTATGAGAGTAAGCTTGCAAGTAACATAAAAACTGACTGCAAAACCTTCAATAGATATGTGAAGAGAAAACGATTAGTGAAGACGAATGAAGGTCCCTAGCAGTCAGAATCAGGTGAATTCATAATTGGGAACAAGTTAATGGGAGAACAATTGAAAGAATACTTTGGTTCAGTCTTCACTAAGGAAGTCACGAATAACCTCCTGAAAATATTAGGGGACCGAGGGTATAGCAAGAAGGGGGAATTGACGGAAATCCTTATTAGTCAGGAAATGGTGTCAGGGAAATTGAAGGGACTGAAGGATGATAAATCCCAATGACACGATAGTCTGTATCACAGAGTACTTAAGGAAGTGACAGATGCATTGGTGGTTATTTGCCAACATTCCATGGACTCTGGTTCAATCCTATGGATTGGAGGGCAGCTAATGTAACCCCACTTTTTAAAAAAGGAGGGAGAGAGAAAACAGTGCATTATGGACCGGTTAGCCTGATATCGGTGCTCGGGCAAATGCTGGAATCAGTTATTAAAGATGTAATAGCAGTGCATTTGAAAAGCAGTGACAGGATCACTCCAAATCTGCATGGATCTATGGAAAGCAAATCATGCTTGACAAATTTTCTCGAGTTTTTTGAGGATCTAACTAGTGTAAGAATAAGAGAGAACCAGTGGGTGTGGTATATTTGTACTTTCACAAGGCTTTTGACAAGGTCCCACACAAGAGATTGTTGTGCAAAATTAATGCACATGGTATTAGTGGTGAAGCATTGATGTGGATAGAGAACTAGTTGGCAGACAGGAAGCAAATAGTGGGAATTACAGGGTCATTTTCAGAATGGCAGGCAGTGACTAGTGGGGTGCCGCAGGTTTCAATGCTGGGGCCCCAGCTATTTACAATATAAATTAATGACTTAGACGAAGGAATTGAACGTAATATCTCCAAGTTTGCAGATGCCACTAAACTGGGTGGCAGTGCGAGCTGCGAGGAGGATGCCAGGAGGCTGAAGGGGGACTTGGACAGGTTAGGTGAATGGGCAAATGCATGGCAGAAGCAGTAGAATGTGGATAATTCTGAGGTTATTCAGTTTGGTGGCAAGACGTGGAAGCAAGGTTATTATCAGAATAGTGACAGATTAATAAAAGGGGAGCTGCAAAGAGACCTGGATGTCATGGTACATCAGTCATTGAAGGTATGCATGCAGGTGCAGCAGGCAGTAAAGGAAGAAAATGGCATGCTGGTCTTAATAGCGAGGGGATTTGAGTATCGGAGCAGTGATGTCTTACTGCAGTTGTACAGAGTCTTGGTGAGACCTCACTTTGAGTATTGTGTGCAATGTTGATCTTCTAATCTGAGGAAGGACATTCTTGCTATTGAGGGAATGCAGCAAAGATTCACGAAACTGACCCCCGGGATGGTAGGACTGATATATGAAGAAAGACTGGATCGACTACGATTATATTCATTGGAGTTTAGAAGAATGAGAGGTGATCTCATAGAAACATATAAAATTCTGACGAAATTTGACAGGTGAGATGCAGGACGAATGTTCCGGATGTTGGGGATTTCAGAACCAGGGGTCACAGTCTAAGGATAAGGTGCAAGCCATTTAAGACCGAGATGAGGAGAAACTGTGGTCGAGAATTCCACAGGTTCACAGTTGTCTGAGTGAAGAATTGTGACCCTGCGGAATTCTCTGCCACAGAATATGTTCAGTTCATTAAATATATTCAAAGTGAGTTGGAAGTGGCCCTTGCGGCTTATGGGATCAAGGTATGGTGAGAAAGCAGGAATGGGGTACTGATGTTACATGAACAGCCATGATCATATTTAATGGTGATGCAGGCTCGAAGGGCCGAATGGCCTAATCCTGCACCTATTTTCTAGGTTTCTTTGTTATCCAATCGAGTATTGACTTGTTTCATCTGGTTTATATTGCGCCAGCTGTTCCCCAGTTACCATGAGCCATACATTGCAGATACAATTTCTTTATGTTTTTCTTGGGTTTGATGATCTAGTCGCTTATTTATCGTACTGATTTTATGGGCATTAGGCTCTCCGATTTACTCGACTTGCAGCATTTATCTGGCGATCTCGTCCCCCGTTTCTGACAAGTCCGCGAAGTCCGACCGTTTCTCTTTAGCAAAAGGATTTTAAATCTTTGGGCAACGTCTTCAACTTCTTGGTCAATACTGACTATGTCAAATGTGTTAACAGCTGCAACCCTCGCCACATACCGATAGTGTGTTTCTGTTGTTAGATAATTGGAACATAAAAACAACACATAGTCTCTTGGTTCATTGTCGGACTATTTCGATCATATATACTGTAAATATCACATCAGCCTCTAGCCGGTGTTACCCTCTGTTGCGCATTTCGCTTAATGCCCATTTCACTTGGTCTTCAATTGGCCCAATTTACTATCCAAATTAATTATATCTTCCGTTTGGCAGTTGCACTTATAACTCCTTCCTCATCGTGATATTTATTGCCTACGCAAATAGTTTCCCGCCACAAGTTTCACAGTTTGGAGTGGGGTAATACAAAAGGTTCCTTTCGCAATGAGACAAGTCAGGTTGGAACCATACTGGTCTTTCAGGTGCATGGTGCTGAAACAATATTCACCCTTCCCTCTTTATACAGATCGTACAGGAAAATGCTATCCCGCAATTACCTTCATGGTGCAATTCCATGTTATCCCATCCATCCCGGTTAATTTCCTATGTTCGTTGCATTCTACTAAATATTTATCAGGCATGCTTGAGTAATATCCTACTATCTCTAACAAGGTGATGTCATTCTGTTCCTGCAACTGATACTCATGCCACCGGGTACACTTTTACCAACCTTCTGAATCATAGTAAGTTGATAAGTGAACATTGCCCAAGGTCTCCATCAATTACCCAGAAGGAAAGTTTTCTTACTGCAATATGCTGCAGGTTTAGTTGGGCTTGTTTCACTAACCAAGATCAACACATTACTTCAAGCCGTTTCGTTGAAGACGATTTGTTCCCCTTCAATAATCTTGTTTACCCTCTTTTAGCATTAATCCAGTTGCAACATATTAATAAGACCTAACTGCCTTCTGTGTTGATTCTCCCGACTGGTCTCGACATCATTCTTGTCAAGGTCCGATCAAGCACATCACTTTCCTTGAACTCAGTGCAGGTTGTATTAGCCCTCTGCCAAAATCCGTTGTTCATTCTCCCAAGCAGCCGTGCTGTTTTAGGCTTGCACAACCCACGTAGTCCCACTTTGGTCAGATTCAATATTACATGTAGCACTTTGCGATGCACATCATGATACAATATCACCTGAGTTGATATCCATTAGACCATTTGTTGGCCATGGGATGCGTTGAGTGCAAAACATACAGTGTCTGCATTTCAAAAGGCGTTGCCTTTATTCATCCTGCTGAATGCATATTGCACAGATAATCACAGCACACATTGGGTAGGCAAAGGCATCATTAGACAACAAACTGATTTCTCCTTCGCTGACTTATAACAGGTAACTGCCAGTTGAACACACGATTTGAAAACGAGACTTGTCGGTCAAGCATCAATGACAAAGGCAAAAAAAACGGCTCACCAGAAACAGGTGCCTTTCACTTGGTTGTCCCAAATGGATGGATGTGTAATATGATAGATGTGTAATAGGATGGATGTGTAATATGATTGATGTGTGATATGATGGATGTGTAATAGGATGTAGGTGTAATATGATGGATGTGTAATATGATGGATGTGTAATAGGATGGATGTCTAATAGGATGGATGTGTAATATGAAGCATGACTAACAGGATGGATATGTTATATGATGGATGTCTAATATGATGGAGGTGTAATAGGATGGATGTGTAATAGGATGGATGTGTAATAAGATGAATGTATAATAGGACGTATGTGTAATATGATGGATGTGTAATATGATGGATGTGTAATATGATGGATGTGTAATAGTATGAATGTGTAACAGGATTGATGTGTAATAAGATTGATGTGTAATATGATGGATGTGTAATAGGATGGATGTTTAATAGGATGAATGGGTAATATGAAGTATGACTAATAGGATGGATATGTCATATGATGGATTTCTAATATGATGGAGGTGTAATAGGATGGATGTATAATAGGATGGATGTGTAATAAGATGAATGTGTAATATGATGGATGTGTAATATGATGGATGTGTAATATGATCGATGTGTAATATGATGAATGTGAAATACGATGGGTGTGTAATCGGATGTAAGTGTAATATGATGGATGTGTAATATGATGGATGTGCAATAAGATCGATATGTAATATGATAGATGTGTAATATTATGGATGTGTAAGAGGATGGATGTGCAACAGAATGGATGTGTAATATGAGTGATGTGTAATGTGACTGATTCCCGGGATGGCGGGACTGACCTATCAAGAAAGACTGGATCAACTGGGCTTGTATTCACTGGAGTTCAGAAGAATGAGAGGGGACCTCATAGAAACATATAAAATTCTGACGGGGTTAGACAGGTTAGATGCAGGAAGAATGTTCCCAATGTTGGGGAAGTCCAGAACCAGGGGTCACAGTCTAAGGATAAGGGGTAAGCCATTTAGGAACGAGATGCGGAGGAACTTCTTCACCCAGAGAGTGGTGAACCTGTGGAATTCTCTACCACAGAAAGTTGTTGAGGCCAATTCACTAAATATATTCAAAAAGGAGTTAGATGAGGTCCTTACTGCTAGGGGGATCAAGGGGTATGGCGAGAAAGCAGGAATGGGGTACTGAAGTTGAATGTTCAGCCATGAACTCATTGAATGGCGGTGCAGGCTAGAAGGGCCGAATGGCCTACTCCTGCACCTATTTTCTATGTTTCTATGTTTCTATGTGACCGGTCTGTAATAGGATGGTTGTGTAATAGGATGGATGTATAACAGGATGGATGTGCTATATGATGATTGTGTATTAGGTTGGAGGTGAAATAGGATGGATGTGTAATAGGATGGATGTATAATAGGATGGATATGTAATATGAAGGATGTGTAATATGATGGCTGAGCAATATGATGGATGCACAATAGGATGGATGTGTAATAGGATTGATATATGATATGATGAATGTGTAATATGCTGGATGTGTAATGTGATAGGTGTGTAATTGGATGGATGTGTAATAAGATGGATGTGTAATATGATTGATGTGTAATATGATGGATGTGTAAACTGATTGATGTCTAAAATGATGGATGTGTAAAATGATGGATGTGGAACATGATGGATGTGTAATAGGAAAGATGTGTAATATGATGGATGTGTAATATGATGGATGTGGAACAGGATGGATGTGTAATAGGAAAGATGTGTAATATGATCGATGTGTAATATGATGGATGCGTAATACAATGGATGAGTAATATGATGGAAGTATAATAGGAAGGTTGTGTAATATGATGGATGTGTAATAGGATGGATATGAAATATGATGGATTTGTAATAGGATGGATGTGTAATATGATGGATGTGTAATAGGATGGATGTGTAATAGAATGGATATGTAATATGATGGATGTGTAATAGGATGGATGTATAATACGATGGATGTGCAATATGATGGATGTGTAATAGGTTGGATGTGTGATAGGATGGATGTGTAATAAGATTTATTGTAATCTGATTGATGTGTAATATGATGGATGTTTAATAGGATGGATGTGTAAAATATGGAAGTGTAATAGGATGGATGTACAATAGGATGGATGTGCAATATGATGGATGTGTAATAGGTTAGATGTGTAATAGGATGGATGTGTAATAAGATTTATGTGTAATCTGATTGATGTGTAATATGATGGATGTTTAATAGGATGGATGTGTAAAATATGGAAGTGTAATAGGATGGATGTACAATAGGATGGATGTGCAATATGATGGATGTGTAATAGGTTAGATGTGTAATAGGATGGATGTGTAATAGGATGGATGTATCATAGGATGGTTGTGTAATATGATGGATGTGTAATATGATGGATGTGTAGTATGATTGATGTGTAATATGATGGATGTGTAATATGATGGAGGTGCAATAGGATGAATGGTTAACATGATGGATGTGTAATAGGATAGATGTGTAATATGAACGTTGTGTAATATGATGGATACGTAATACGATAGATTTGTCATATGATGGAAGTATAATGGGACAGATGTGTAATAGATTGGATGTGTAATAGGATGGATGTGTAATAAGATGAATGTAAAATAGGACGTATGTGTAATATGATGGATGTGTAATATGATGGATGTGTAATATGATGGATGTGTAATAGTATGAATGTGTAACAGGATGGATGTGTAAAAGGATAGATGTGTAATATGATCGATGTGTAATATGATGAATGTGAAATACGATCGGTGTGAAATCGGTTGTAAGTGTAATAGGATGGATGTGTAATATGATGGATGTGCAATAAGATCGATATGTAATATAATAGATGTGTAATATTATGGATGTGTAAGGATGGATGTGTAACAGAATTGATGTGTAATATGAGTGACGTGTAATATGATGGGTCTGTAATAGGATGGTTGTGTAATAGGATGGATGTATAATAGGATGGATGTGCTATATGATGATTGTGTAATAGGTTGGAGGTGAAATAGGATGGATGTGTATAGAATGGATGTATAATAGGATGGATATGTAATATGAAGGATGTCTAATATGATGGCTGAGCAATATGATGGATGCACAATAGGATGGATTGTAATAGGATTGATATATGATATGATGAATGTGTAATAGGCTGGATGTGTAATGTGATAGGTGTGTAATTGGATGGATGTGTAATAAGATGGATGTGTAATATGATTGATGTGTAATATGATGGATGTGCAATATGATGGATGTGTAATAGGTTGGATGTGTAACAGGATGGATGTGTAATATGATGGATGCGTAAAACGATGGATGAGTAATATGATGGAAGTATAATCGGAAGGATGTGTAATATGATGGATGTGTAATAGGATGGATGTGCAATCTGATTGATGTGTAATATGATGGATGTTTAATAGGATGGATGTGTAAAATATGGAAGTGTAATAGGATGGATGTACAATAGGATGGATGTGCAATATGATGGATGTGTAATAGGTTAGATGTGTAATAGGATGGATGTGTAATAGGATGGATGTACCATAGGATGGTTGTGTAATATGATGGATGTGTAATATGATGGATGTGTAGTATGATTGATGTGTAATATGATGGATGTGTAATATGATGGAGGTGCAATAGGATGAATGGTTAACATGATGGACGTGTAATAGGATAGATGTGTAATATGATCGTTGTGTAATATGATGGATACGTAATACGATAGATTTGTCATATGATGGAAGTATAATGGGACAGATGTGTAATAGGATGTAAGTGTAATAGGATGGATGTGTAATATGATGGATGCGCAATAAGATCGATATGTAATATGATAGAAGTGTAATATTATGGATGTGTAAGAGGAAGGATGTGTAACAGAATGGATGTGTAATATGAGTGACGTGTAATATGACGGGTCTGTAATAGGATGGTTGTGTAATAGGATGGATGTATAACAGGATGGATGTGCTATATGATGATTGTGTATTAGGTTGGAGGTGAAATAGGATGGATGTGTAATAGGGTGGATGCATAATAGGATGGATATGTAATATGAAGGATGTGTAATATGATGGCTGAGCAATATGATGGATGCACAATAGGATGGATGTGTAATAGGATTGATATATGATATGATGAATGTGTAACAGGCTGGATGTGTAATGTGATAGGTGTGTTATTGGATGGATGTGTAATAAGATGCATGTGTAATATGATTGATGTGTAATATGATGGATGTGCAATATGATGGATGTGTAATAGGTTGGATGTGCAACAGGATGGATGTGTAATAGGATGGGTGTGTAAACTGATTGATGTCTAAAATTATGGATGTATAATATGATGGATGTGGAACATGGTGGATGTGTAATAGGATAGATGTGTAATATGATCGATGTGCAATATGATGGATGCGTAAAACGATGGATGAGTAATATGATGGAAGTATAATAGGAAGGATGTGTAATATGATGTATGTGTAATAGGATGGATATGAAATATGATGGATTTGTAATAGGATGGATGTGTAATATGATGGATGTGTAAAAGGATGGATGTGTAATATGATGGATGTATAATATGATTGATGTGTAATATGATGGATGTGTAACAGGTTGGATGTGTAATAGGATGGTTGTGTAATAAGATTGATGTGTAATATGATGGTTGTGTAATATGATGGATGTGTAATAGGTTATATGTGTAATAGGATGGATGTGTAATAGGATGGATGTATCATAGGATGGTTGTGTAATATGGTGGATGTGTAATATGATGGATGTGTGGTATGATTGATGTGTAATATGATGGATGTGTAATATGATGGAGGTGCAATAGGATGAATGGTTAACATGATGGACGTGTAATAGGATAGATGTGTAATATGATCGTTGTGTAATATGATGGATACGTAATACGATAGATTTGTCATATGATGGAAGGATAATGGACAGATGTGTAATATGATGGATGTGTAATAGGATGGATGTGTAATATGATGGATGTGTAATAGGATGGATGTATAATAGGATGGATGTGCAATATGTTGGATGTGTAATAGATTGGATGTGTTATAGGATGGATGTGTAATAGGATGGATATGTAATATGATAGGTGTGTGATATGATGGAAGTGCAATAGGTTTATTGTGTAATAGGATGGATGTGTATTCTGAATGATGTGTAATATGATGGATGTGTAATAGGATGGATGTGTAATAGGATGAATGTATAACAGGATGGATGTGCAATATGATTAATGTGTAATAGGTTGGATGTGTAATAGAATGGATGTTGATATGGATGGATGTGTGATAGGATGGATGTTGATATGGATGGATGTGTAATATGATGGATTTGTAATATAATAGGTGTGTAATATGATGGATGTGTAATTGGATGGATGTGTATTCTGATTTATGTGTAATATGATGGATATGTAACAGGATGGATGTGTAGTATGATGGATGTGTAATAGGATGGATGTATAATAGGATAGATATATAATAGGATTGTTGTGTAATATAACTGATGTGTAATATGATGGATGTGTAATAGGCTAGATGTGTAATATGATGGATGTGTAATAGGATGGATGTGTAATATGATGGAGGTGTAATAGGATGAATGTGTAATAGGATGAATGTATAACATTACGGATGTGTATAATGATGGATGTGTAATAGGAAGGATGTGCAATATGATGGATGTTTAATATGATGGATGGGTAATAGGATGGATGTGTAATAGTATGAATGCGTAACATGATGGATGTGTAATAGGGTCGATGTGTAATATGATGAATGTGAAATACGATGGGTGTGTAATCGGAGGTAGGTGTAATAGGATGGATGTGTAATATGATGGATGTGCAATAAGATGGATATTTAATATGATAGATGTGTAATATTACGGATGTGTAATGGGATGGATTTGTAACAGGATGGATGTGTAATAGGATGGATGTATAAAAGGATGGATGTTTAATATAATGGATGTAGAATAGGATGGATGTGTAATATGATGGATGTGTAATAGGATGGATGTATAATAGGATGGATGTGTAATATGATTGATGTGTAATATGATGGATGTATAATATGATGGATGTGTAATAATATGGATGTGTAATATGATTGATGTGTAATATGATGGATGTGTAATAAGATGGATGTGTAATATGATTGATGTGTAATATGATGGTTGTGTGATATGATGGATGTGTATTAGTATGGATATGTAACAGGATAGATGTGTAATATGATGAATCTGTAATATGATGAATGTGTAATATGTTGGATGTTAAGACGATGGATTTGCAATAGGATGTTTGTGTAATGTGATGTATGCATAATATGATTGATTTATAACAGGAAGGATGTGTAATATGATGGATGTGTAACAGGATGGATGTGTAATATGATGGATGTGTAAGCGTTTGCATGTGTAATAGGATGGATGTGTAATCTGATGGATGTGTAATATGATGGATGTGTATATGGTGGATGAGCAATGCGTTGGAGGAGGATTTCCTGGAGTGTATTTGGGATAGATTTCGAGACCAATATTTCGAGGAACCAACCCAAGAGCTGGTCATCATAGACTGGGTGATGTGTAATGAGAAGCGACTAATACGCAATAATGTGCGAGGCACCTTGGGTGAGAGTGATGTTATGAGGCGCGAAGTTGCTAGATTAGATTGGTAAATGATACTTAAAGGGTTGGCGGTGGATATGCAATGGCAAACCTATTGCCAACATCATATGGACGATCTTCAACAAATGTACATCCCTTCTGCAGTAAAAATAAAACGAGTAAGGTCGCCCAACCGTGGCTAACAAGGGAAATTAAGGATAGTGTTCAATGGAAGGAAGAGGCATACAAATTAGCCAGATAAAGTAGGAAGCCGGAGGAGTGGAAGAAATTTATAATGAAGCAGAGGAGGACAAAGGGTTTAATTAAGAGGGGGAAAATAAAGTACGAGTGGAAGCTTGCCGGAAACAACAAAAAAGACTGCAGAAGCTTCTATAGATATGTCAAGAGAAAAAGATTAGTGCAGACAAACGTTGGTTCCTTGCCATTGGATTCGCGTGAATTTATAATGGGGAACAAAGAAATGGCACACAAATTGAACAAGTACTTTGGTTCTGTCTTCTCAAAGGAAGACACAAATAACCTTCCCGATGTACTACGGGTCCGAAGGTCCAGTGAGAAGGAGGAACTGAAGGATATCCTTATCGGGAGGGAAATTTTGTTGGACAACAAATTGATTTCACCTACGCAGATTTGTAACAGGTAACTGCCGGTTAAACACACGATTTGAAAACTAGACTTGTAGATCAAGCTTCAATAACAAAGGTATCAAAACTGCACACCAGCACCAGGTGGATTTCACTTGGTTGTCCCAAATTTGCAGCAGCTGGCACAACAAAAAATGAGCTTTTACTATGAATTGAACTCGGATCGCTGAATTCAAATTCCAGAGTGCTCACCATTATACCATTACACCATCAAACCAACGATGCAATGTATCGGTTGAAACATTTCTCATACGTTTCGGGGAAATGGTGAGTTCGCAATACAATGCATTAATGTAAAATGCCTGGCATAACAACAAAATGTAATGTTTTGTTGAGTGCAAAACATGCAGTGCCTGCATTCCAAAAGGCGTTTCTCATATTCAACCTGCTGAATTAACATTGCACGGAAAAATACAACACACATTTTGCAGGCAAAGGCATCATTAGACAAGAAAACTGATTTCTCCTCTGCTGATTTCGACAAGTAACTGGCGGTTGAACACACGATTTGAAAAATAGAATTGTAGATTAAGCATCAATGACAAAGGCGTTCACTTAGTTGTGCCAAATTTTTACGGAAAGACATGAGAAATGTTTCAACTAATTTAGTACCGCTGGTTCAATGGTGTGTGGAATGATGTGTGGAATGAAATGTGGAATGATGCATGGAATGACGTGTGGAATGATGTGTGGAATGATGTGTGGAATGTTGTGAGGAATGATGTGTGGAATGACGTGTGGAATGATGCATGGAATGACGTGAAAATGATGTGTGGAATGATGTGTGGAATGATGTGTGGAATGATGTGTGGAATGACGTGAGGAATGATGAGTGGAATGATGTGTGGAATGATGTGAGGAATGATGAGTGGAATGATGTGTGGAATGATGTGTGGAATGATGTGAGGAATGATGTGAGGAATGATGTGTGGAATGATGTGACGAATGATGAGTGGAATGATGTGTGGAATGATGTGAGGAATGATGAGTGGAATGATGTGCGGAATGACGTGTGGAATGATGTGTGGAATGATGTGTGGAATGATGTGAGGAATGATGAGTGGAATGATGTGTGGAATGATGTGTGGAATGATGTGTGGAATGATGTGAGGAATGATGTGAGGAATGATGAGGGGAATGATGTGTGGAATGATGAGTGGATTGACTTGTGGAATGATGTGTGGAATGACGTGTGGAATGATGTGTGGAATGATGTGTGGAATGATGTGAGGAATGATGAGTGGAATGATGTGTGGAATGATGTGTGGAATGATGTGAGGAATGATGAGTGGAATGACGTGTGGAATGACGTGTGGAATGATGTGTGGAATGATGTGTGGAATGATGTGTGGAATGTTGTGTGCAATGAGGTGTGGAAGGATGTGTGTAATGATGTTTGGAATGAGGTTTGGAATGATGTGTGGAATGAGGTGTTGAATGATGTGTGGAATGATGGGTGGAATGGTGTGTGGAATGACGTGTGGAATGATGCATGGAATGACGTGTGGAATGATATGTGGAATGATGTGTGGAATGATGTGTAGAATGATGTCTGGAATGATGTGTGGAACGTTGTGTGCAATGATGTGTGGAGTGATGTGTGGAATGATGTGTGGAATGATGTGTGTAATGATGTTTGAATGAGGTTTGGAATGATGTGTGGAATGAGGTGTGGAATGATGTGTGGAATGATGGGTGGAATGATGGGTGGAATGATGTGTAGAATGATGTGTGGAATGATGTGTGGAATGATGTGTGGAATGATGTGTGCAATGATGTTTGGAATGAGGTTTGGAATAATGTGTGGAATGAGGTGTGGAATGATGTGTGGCATGATGGGTGCAATGATGGGTGGAATGATGTGTAGAATGATGTGTGCAATGTTGTGTGGAATGATGTGTAGAATGAGGTTTGGAATGAAGTTTGTAATGATGTGTGGAATGATGTGTGGAATGCCGTTTGGAATGATGTGTGGAATGATGTGTGGAATGAAGTTTGGAATGGTGTGTGGAATGATATGTGGAATAATAAGTGGACTGACGTGTGGAATGAGTTGTGGAATGATGTGTGGAATGAGGTTTGGAATGGTGTGTGAAATGGTATGTGGAATGATGTGTGGAATGATGTGTGGAATGAGGTGTGGAATGATGTGTGGAATGATGAGTGGATTGATGTGTGGAATGATGTGTGGAATGATTTTTAGAATGAGGTGTGGAAAAATGTGTGCGATGATTTGTGGAATAATTTGTGGAATGAGGTATGTAATGATGTGTGGAATGATATGTGGAATGATGTGTGGAATGAGGTGGGGAATGATGTGTGGAATGATATGTGGAATGATGCTTGGAATGATGTGTGGAATGATGCGTGGAAATATGTGTGGAATGAATTGAGGAATGATGTGTGGAATAATGAGTGTAATGATGTCTGGATGATGTGTGGAATGATGTTTGGAATGATGTGTGGAATGATGTGTGGAATGATGTGTGGAATAATAAGTGGAATGATGTGTGGAATGATGTGTGGAATGAAGTGTGGAATGATGTGTGGAATGATATGTGAAATGATGTATGGAATGATGTTTAAAATGATGTGTGGAATGATGTGTGGAATGACGGGTGGAATGAGTTGTGGAATGAGGTTTGGAATGATGTGTGGAATGAGCTCTGGAATGATGTGTGGAATGACGTGTAGAATGATGTGTGGAATGATGTGTGGAATGATGTGTGGAATGATGTATGGAATGATGTGTGGAATGATGCTTAGAATGATGCGTGGAAAGATGTGTGAAATGAATTGTGGAATGGTGTGTGGAATGATGTGTGGAATTATGTGTGGTAAGATGTGTGGAATGATGTGTGGAATGATGTATGGATTGAGGTGTGGAATGATATGTGGAATGATGTGTGGGATGATGTGAGGTATGATGTTTGGAATGATGTGTGGAATGATGTGCGAAATGAGGTGTGGAATGATGTGCGGAATGAGGTCTGGACAGATGTGTGGAATGATGTGTGGAATGATGTGTGGAATGATGTATGGAATGATGTGTGGAATGATGTGCGGAATGATGTGTGGACTGGTGTGTGGAATGAGTTGTGGAATGATGTGTGGAATGATGTGTGGAATGATGTGTGGAATGGTGTCTGGAATGCTGTGTGGAATGATGTGTGGAATGATGTGTGAAATGATGCGTAGAATGATGCATGGAATCATGTGTGGAATGATGTGTGGAATAATGTGTGGAATGATGTTTAAAATGAGGTGCGGAATGATGTGTGGAATGATATGTGGAATGAGGTGTGGAATGATGTGTGGAATAATGTGTGGTATGATGTGTGGAATGATGTGTGGAATGATATGTGGAATGATGTGTGGAATGATGTGTGGAATGATGTATGGATTGAGGTGTGGAATGATATGTGGAATGATGTGTGGGATGATGTGTGGAATGATGTGTGGAATGATGTGTGGAATGATGTGCGGAATGATGTGTGGAATGAGGTGTGCAATGATGTGAGGAATGGTGTGTGGAATGATGTGTAGAATGAGGTTTGTAATGAAGTTTGGAATGATGTGTGGAATGATGTGTAGAATGACGGGTGGAATGTGTTGTGGAACGATGCGTGGAATGATGTGTGCAATGATTTGTGGAATGATGTGGTGGAATGATGTGTGGAATGACGTGTGGAATGAGGTTTGGATTGATGTGTGGAATGATGTCTGGAATGATGTGTGGAATGATGTGTGGAATGACGTGTGGAATGACGTCTGGAATGATAGTGACATGAGGTTTGGAATGATGTGTGGAATGATATGTTGAATGACGTGTGGAATGACGTGTGGAATGAGTTGTGGAATGATTTTGGAATGCGCTGTGGAATGATGTGCGGAATGATGTGTGGAATGATGTGTGGAATGATGTGTGCAATGATGTGTGGAATGATGCATGGAATGACGTGTGGAATGATGTGTGGAATGATGTGTGGAATGATGTGTGGAATGATGTGTGGAATGATGTGTGGAATGATGTGTGGAAAGATGTGTGGAATGAGGTTTGTAATGTTAAGTAGAATGATGTGTGCGATGATTTGCGGAATAATTTGTGGAATGAGGTATGTAATGATGTGTGGAATGATATGTGGAATGATGTGTGGAATGAGGTGGGGAATGATGTGTGGAATGATATGTGGAATGATGCTTGGAATGATGTGTGGAATGATGCGTGGAAAGAAGTGTGGAATGAATTGAGGAATGATGTGTGGAATAATGAGTGTAATGATGTCTGGATGATGTGCGGAATGATGTTTGGAATGATGTGTGGAATGATGTGTGGAATGATGTGTGGAATAATATGTGGAATGATGTGTGGAATGAGGTGTGGAATGAAGTGTGGAATGATGTGTGGAATGATGTGTGAAATGATGTATGGAATGATGTTTAAAATGATGTGTGGAATGATGTGTGATATGTCGGGTGGAATGAGTTGTGCAATGAGGTTTGGAATGATGTGTGGAATGAGCTGTGGAATGATGTGTGAAATGACGTGTAGAATGATGTGTGGAATGATGTGTGGAATGATGTGTGGAATGATGTATGGAATGAGGTGTGGAAAGATGTATGGAATGATTTGTGGAATGATGCTTAGAATGATGCGTGGAAAGATCGTTGAAATGAATTGTGGAATGGTGTGTGGAATGATGTGTGGAATGATGTGTGGTATGATGTGTGGAATGATGTGTGGAATGATGTGTGGAATGATGTGTGGAATGATGTGTGGAATGATGTATGGATTGAGGTGTGGAATGATATGTGGAATGATGTGTGGGATGATGTGAGGTATGATGTTTGGAATGATGTGTGGAATGATGTGCGAAATGAGGTGTGGAATGATGTGCGGAATGAGGTGTGGAAAGATGTGTGGAATGATGTGTGGAATGATGTGTGGAATGATGTGTGGAATGATGTGTGGAATGATGTGTGGAATGATGTGCGGAATGATGTGTGGACTGGTGTGTGGAATGAGTTGTGGAATGATGTGTGGAATGATGTTTGGAATGATGTGTGGAATGGTGTCTGGAATGCTGTGTGGAATGATGTGTGGAATGATGTGTGAAATGATGCGTAGAATGATGCATGGAATCATGTGTGGAATGATGTGTGGAATGATGTGTGGAATGATGTTTAAAGTGAGGTGTGGAATGATGTGTGGACTGATATGTGATATGTGGTGTGGAATGATGTCTGGAATGATGTGTGGTATGATGTGTAGAATGATGTGTGGAATGATGTGTGGAATGATGTGTGGAATGATGTGTGGAATGATGTATGGATTGAGGTGTGGAATGATATGTGGAATGATGTGTGGGATGATGTGTGGAATGATGTGTGGAATGATGTGTGGAATGATGTGCGGAATGATGTGTGGAATGAGGTGTGCAATGATGTGTGGAATGGTGTGTGGAATGATGTGTAGAATGAGTTTTTCAATGAAGTTTGGAATGATGTGTGGAATGATGTGTAGAATGACGGGTGGAATGTGTTGTGGAACGATGCGTGGAATGATGTGTGCAATGATTTGTGGAATGATGTGGTGGAAAGATGTGTGGAATGACGTGTGTAATGAGGTTTGGAATGATGTGTGGAATGATGTCTGGAATTATGTGTGGAATGATGTGTGGAATGACGTGTGGAATGACGTCTGGAATGATAGTGACATGAGGTTTGGAATGATGTGTGGAATGATATGTTGAATGACGTGTGGAATGACGTGTGGAATGAGTTGTGGAATGATTTTGGAATGAGCTGTGGAATGATGTGCGGAATGATGTGTGGAATGATGTGTGGAATGATGTGTGCAATGATGTGTGGAATGATGCATGGAATGACGTGTGGAATGATGTGTGGAATGATGTGTGGAATGATGTGTGGAATGATATTTAGAATGAGGTATTTAATGATGTGTGGAATGATTTGTGGAATGAAGTGTGGAATGATGTGTGGATGATGTGTGGACTGACGTGTGAAATGAGTTGTGGAATGATGTGTGGAATGAGGTTTGGAATGGTGTGTGAAATGGTATGTGGAATGATGTGTGGAATGATGTGTGGAATGAGGTGTGGAATGATGTGTGGAACGATGAGTGGATTGATGTGTGGAATGATGACAAACGTAGGTCCACTGCAGTCAGAATCAGGGGAAGTCATAACGGGGAACAAAGAAATGGCGGACCAATTGAACAAGTACTTTGGTTCGGTATTCACTAAGGAGGATACAAACAACCTTCCGGATATAAAAGGGGTCAGAGGGTCTAGTAAGGAGGGGGAACTGAGGGAAATCTTTATTAGTCGGGAAATTGTTTTGGGGAAATTGATGGGATTGAAGGCCGATAAATCCCCAGGGCCTGATGGATTGCATCCTAGAGTACTTCAGGAGGTGGCCTTGGAAATAGCGGATGCATTGACAGTCATTTTCCAACATTCCATTGACTCTGGATCAGTTCCTATGGAGTGGAGGGTAGCCAATGTAACCCCACTTTTTAAAAAAGGAGGGAGAGAGAAAACAGGGAATTATAGACCGGTCAGCCTGACCTCAGTAGTGGGTAAAATGATGGAATCAATTATTAAGGATGTCATAGCAGTGCATCTGGAAAATGGTGACATGATAGGTCCAAGTCAGCATGGATTTGTGAAAGGGAAATCATGCTTGACAAATCTTCTGGAATTTTTTGAGGATGTTTCCAGTAAAGTGGACAAAGGAGAACCAGTTGATGTGGTATATTTGGACTTTCAGAAGGCTTTCGACAAGGTCCCACACAAGAGATTAATGTGCAAAGTTAAAGCACATGGGATTGGGGGTAGTGTGCTGATGTGGATTGAGAACTGGTTGTCAGACAGGAAGCAAAGAGTAGGAGTAAACGGGTACTTTTCAGAATGGCAGGCAGTGACCAGTGGAGTGCCGCAAGGTTCTGTGCTGGGGCCCCAGCTGTTTACATTGTACATTAATGATTTAGACGAGGGGATTAAATGCAGTATCTCCAAATTTGCAGATGATACTAAGTTGGGTGGCAGTGTGAGCTGCGAGGAGGATGCTATTAGGCTGCAGAGTGACTTGGATAGGTTAGGTGAGTGGGCAAATGCATGGCAGATGAAATATAATGTGGATAAATGTGAGGTTATCCACTTTGGTGGTAAAAACAGAGAGACAGACTATTATCTGAATGGTGACAGATTAGGAAAAGGGAAGGTGCAACGAGACCTGGGTGTCATGGTACATCAGTCATTGAAGGTTGGCATGCAGGTACAGCAGGCGGTTAAGAAAGCAAATGGCATGTTGGCCTTCATAGCGAGGGGATTTGAATACAGGGGCAGGGAGGTGTTGCTACAGTTGTACAGGGCCTTGGTGAGGCCACACCTGGAGTATTGTGTACAGTTTTGGTCTCCTAACTTGAGGAAGGACATTCTTGCTATTGAGGGAGTGCAGCGAAGGTTCACCAGACTGATTCCCGGGATGGCGGGACTGACCTATCAAGAAAGATTGGATCAACTGGGCTTGTATTCACTGGAGTTCAGAAGAATGAGAGGGGATCTCATAGAAACGTTTAAAATTCTGACGGGTTTAGACAGGTTAGATGCAGAAAGAATGTTCCCAATGTTGGGGAAGTCCAGAACCAGGGGTCACAGTCTGAGGATAAGGGGTAAGCCATTTAGGACCGAGATGAGGAGAAACTTCTTCACCCAGAGAGTGGTGAACCTGTGGAATTCTCTACCACAGAAAGTAGTTGAGGCCAATTCACTAAATATATTCAAAAGGGAGTTAGATGAAGTCCTTACTACTCGGGGGATCAAGGGTTATGGCGAGAAAGCAGGAAGGGGGTACTGAAGTTTCATGTTCAGCCATGAACTCATTGAATGGCGGTGCAGGCTAGAAGGGCTGAATGGCCTACTCCTGCACCTATTTTCTATGTTTCTATGTTTCTATGTGTGGAATGATTTTTAGAATGAGGTGTGGAAATATGTGTGCGATGATTTGTGGAATAATTTGTGGAATGAGGTATGTAATGATGTGTGGAATGATATGTGGAATGATGTGTGGAATGAGGTGGGGAATGATGTGTGGAATGATATGTGGAATGATGCTTGGAATGATGTGTGGAATGATGCGTGGAAAGATGTGTGGAATGAATTGAGGAATGATGTGTGGAATAATGAGTGTAATGATGTCTGGATGATGTGTGGAATGATGTTTGGAATGATGTGTGGAATGATGTGTGGAATGATGTGTGCAATAATAAGTGGAATGATGTGTGGAATGATGTGTGGAATGATGTGTGGAATGATGTGTGAAATGATGTGCGGAATGATGTGTGGAATGACGTGTGTAATGAGGTTTGGAATGATGTGTGGAATGATGTCTGGAATTATGTGTGGAATGATGTGTGGAATGACGTGTGGAATGACGTCTGGAATGATAGTGACATGAGGTTTGGAATGATGTGTGGAATGATATGTTGAATGACGTGTGGAATGACGTGTGGAATGAGTTGTGGAATGATTTTGGAATGAGCTGTGGAATGATGTGCGGAATGATGTGTGGAATGATGTGTGGAATGATGTGTGCAATGATGTGTGGAATGATGCATGGAATGACGTGTGGAATGATGTGTGGAATGATGTGTGGAATGATGTGTGGAATGATATTTAGAATGAGGGATTTAATGATGTGTGGAATGATTTGTGGAATGAAGTGTGGAATGATGTGTGGATGATGTGTGGAATGAGGTGAGGAATGATTGTGGAATGATGTGTGGAATAAGGCTTGTAATGATGTGTTGAATGAGGTGTGGAATGAGATGTGGAATGAGGTGAGGAATGATGAGTGGAAGGATGTGTGGAATGAGGTTTGAAATGATAAGTTGAATGATCTGTGCGATGATTTGTGGAATGATTTGTGGAATGAGGTATGGAATAATGTGTGGAATGATATGTGGAATGATGTGTGGAATGATGGGTGGAATGATGGGTGGAATGATGTGTAGAATGATGTGTGGAATGATGTGTGGAATGATGTGTGGAATGATGTGTGCAATGATGTTTGGAATGAGGTTTGGAATGATGTGTGGAATGAGGTGTGGAATGATGTGTGGCATGATGGGTGGAATGATGGGTGGAATGATGTGTAGAATGATGTGTGGAATGTTGTGTGGAATGATGTGTAGAATGAGGTTTGGAATGAAGTTTGTAATGATGTGTGGAATGATCTGTGGAATGCCGTTTGGAATGATGTGTGGAATGATGTGTGGAATGAAGTTTGGAATGGTGTGTGGAATTATATGTTGAATAATAAGTGGACTGACGTGTGGAATGAGTTGTGGAATGATGTGTGGAATGAGGTTTGGAATGGTGTGTGAAATGGTATGTGGAATGATGTGTGGAATGATGTGTGGAATGAGGTGTGGAATGATGTGTGGAACGATGAGTGGATTGATGTGTGGAATGATGTGTGGAATGATTTTTAGAATGAGGTGTGGAAAAATGTGTGCGATGATTTGTGGAATAATTTGTGGAATGAGGTATGTAATGATGTGTGGAATGATATGTGGAATGATGTGTGGAATGAGGTGGGGAATGATGTGTGGAATGATATGTGGAATGATGCTTGGAATGATGTGTGGAATGATGCGTGGAAAGATGTGTGGAATGAATTGAGGAATGATGTGTGGAATAATGAGTGTAATGATGTCTGGATGATGTGTGGAATGATGTTTGGAATGATGTGTGGAATGATGTGTGGAATGATGTGTGGAATAATAAGTGGAATGATGTGTGGAATGATGTGTGGAATGAAGTGTGGAATGATGTGTGGAATGATGTGTGAAATGATGTCTGGAATGATGTTTAAAATGATGTGTGGAATGATGTGTGGAATGACGGGTGGAATGAGTTGTGGAATGAGGTTTGGAATGATGTGTGGAATGAGCTCTGGAATGATGTGTGGAATGACGTGTAGAATGATGTGTGGAATGATGTGTGGAATGATGTGTGGAATGATGTGAGGAATGATGAGTGGAATGATGTGCGGAATGACGTGTGGAATGATGTGTGGAATGATGTGTGGAATGATGTGAGGAATGATGAGTGGAATGATGTGTGGAATGATGTGTGGAATGATGTGTGGAATGATGTGAGGAATGATGTGAGGAATGATGAGGGGAATGATGTGTGGAATGATGAGTGGATTGACTTGTGGAATGATGTGTGGAATGACGTGTGGAATGATGTGTGGAATGATGTGTGGAATGATGTGAGGAATGATGAGTGGAATGATGTGTGGAATGATGTGTGGAATGATGTGAGGAATGATGAGTGGAATGACGTGTGGAATGACGTGTGGAATGATGTGTGGAATGATGTGTGGAATGATGTGTGGAATGTTGTGTGCAATGAGGTGTGGAAGGATGTGTGTAATGATGTTTGGAATGAGGTTTGGAATGATGTGTGGAATGAGGTGTGGAATGATGTGTGGAATGATGGGTGGAATGGTGTGTGGAATGACGTGTGGAATGATGCATGGAATGACGTGTGGAATGATATGTGGAATGATGTGTGGAATGATGTGTAGAATGATGTCTGGAATGATGTGTGGAACGTTGTGTGCAATGATGTGTGGAGTGATGTGTGGAATGATGTGTGGAATGATGTGTGTAATGATGTTTGAATGAGGTTTGGAATGATGTGTGGAATGAGGTGTGGAATGATGTGTGGAATGATGGGTGGAATGATGGGTGGAATGATGTGTAGAATGATGTGTGGAATGATGTGTGGAATGATGTGTGGAATGATGTGTGCAATGATGTTTGGAATGAGGTTTGGAATGATGTGTGGAATGAGGTGTGGAATGATGTGTGGCATGATGGGTGGAATGATGGGTGGAATGATGTGTAAAATGATGTGTGGAATGTTGTGTGGAATGATGTGTAGAATGAGGTTTGGAATGAAGTTTGTAATGCTGTGTGGAATGATGTGTGGAATGCCGTTTGGAATGATGTGTGGAATGATGTGTGGAATGAAGTTTGGAATGGTGTGTGGAATGATATGTGGAATAATAAGTGGACTGACGTGTGGAATGAGTTGTGGAATGATGTGTGGAATGATGTGTGGAATGAGGTGTGGAATGATGTGTGGAATGATGAGTGGATTGATGTGTGGAATGATGTGTGGAATGATTTTTAGAATGAGGTGTGGAAAAATGTGTGCGATGATTTGTGGAATAATTTGTGGAATGAGGTATGTAATGATGTGTGGAATGATATGTGGAATGATGTGTGGAATGAGGTGGGGAATGATGTGTGGAATGATATGTGGAATGATGCTTGGAATGATGTGTGGAATGATGCGTGGAAATATGTGTGGAATGAATTGAGGAATGATGTGTGGAATAATGAGTGTAATGATGTCTGGATGATGTGTGGAATGATGTTTGGAATGATGTGTGGAATGATGTGTGGAATGATGTGTGGAATAATAAGTGGAATGATGTGTGGAATGATGTGTGGAATGACGTGTGGAATGATGTGTGGAATGATGTGTGGAATGATGTGAGGAATGATGAGTGGAATGATGTGTGGAATGATGTGTGGAATGATGTGAGGAATGATGAGTGGAATGACGTGTGGAATGACGTGTGGAATGATGTGTGGAATGATGTGTGGAATGATGTGTGGAATGTTGTGTGCAATGAGGTGTGGAAGGATGTGTGTAATGATGTTTGGAATGAGGTTTGGAATGATGTGTGGAATGAGGTGTTGAATGATGTGTGGAATGATGGGTGGAATGGTGTGTGGAATGACGTGTGGAATGATGCATGGAATGACGTGTGGAATGATATGTGGAATGATGTGTGGAATGATGTGTAGAATGATGTCTGGAATGATGTGTGGAACGTTGTGTGCAATGATGTGTGGAGTGATGTGTGGAATGATGTGTGGAATGATGTGTGTAATGATGTTTGAATGAGGTTTGGAATGATGTGTGGAATGAGGTGTGGAATGATGTGTGGAATGATGGGTGGAATGATGGGTGGAATGATGTGTAGAATGATGTGTGGAATGATGTGTGGAATGATGTGTGGAATGATGTGTGCAATGATGTTTGGAATGAGGTTTGGAATGATGTGTGGAATGAGGTGTGGAATGATGTGTGGCATGATGGGTGCAATGATGGGTGGAATGATGTGTAGAATGATGTGTGCAATGTTGTGTGGAATGATGTGTAGAATGAGGTTTGGAATGAAGTTTGTAATGATGTGTGGAATGATGTGTGGAATGCCGTTTGGAATGATGTGTGGAATGATGTGTGGAATGAAGTTTGGAATGGTGTGTGGAATGATATGTGGAATAATAAGTGGACTGACGTGTGGAATGAGTTGTGGAATGATG
Organism: Pristiophorus japonicus; assembly: GCF_044704955.1. Lineage (NCBI taxonomy): Eukaryota > Metazoa > Chordata > Chondrichthyes > Pristiophoridae > Pristiophorus > Pristiophorus japonicus. The sequence goes on from NW_027254520.1 coordinate 4,316,515, forward strand.
TGTGGAATGAGGTTTGGAATGGTGTGTGAAATGGTATGTGGAATGATGTGTGGAATGATGTGTGGAATGAGGTGTGGAATGATGTGTGGAATGATGAGTGGATTGATGTGTGGAATGATGTGTGGAATGATTTTTAGAATGAGGTGTGGAAAAATGTGTGCGATGATTTGTGGAATAATTTGTGGAATGAGGTATGTAATGATGTGTGGAATGATATGTGGAATGATGTGTGGAATGAGGTGGGGAATGATGTGTGGAATGATATGTGGAATGATGCTTGGAATGATGTGTGGAATGATGCGTGGAAATATGTGTGGAATGAATTGAGGAATGATGTGTGGAATAATGAGTGTAATGATGTCTGGATGATGTGTGGAATGATGTTTGGAATGATGTGTGGAATGATGTGTGGAATGATGTGTGGAATAATAAGTGGAATGATGTGTGGAATGATGTGTGGAATGAAGTGTGGAATGATGTGTGGAATGATATGTGAAATGATGTATGGAATGATGTTTAAAATGATGTGTGGAATGATGTGTGGAATGACGGGTGGAATGAGTTGTGGAATGAGGTTTGGAATGATGTGTGGAATGAGCTCTGGAATGATGTGTGGAATGACGTGTAGAATGATGTGTGGAATGATGTGTGGAATGATGTGTGGAATGATGTATGGAATGATGTGTGGAATGATGCTTAGAATGATGCGTGGAAAGATGTGTGAAATGAATTGTGGAATGGTGTGTGGAATGATGTGTGGAATTATGTGTGGTAAGATGTGTGGAATGATGTGTGGAATGATGTATGGATTGAGGTGTGGAATGATATGTGGAATGATGTGTGGGATGATGTGAGGTATGATGTTTGGAATGATGTGTGGAATGATGTGCGAAATGAGGTGTGGAATGATGTGCGGAATGAGGTGTGGACAGATGTGTGGAATGATGTGTGGAATGATGTGTGGAATGATGTATGGAATGATGTGTGGAATGATGTGCGGAATGATGTGTGGACTGGTGTGTGGAATGAGTTGTGGAATGATGTGTGGAATGATGTGTGGAATGATGTGTGGAATGGTGTCTGGAATGCTGTGTGGAATGATGTGTGGAATGATGTGTGAAATGATGCGTAGAATGATGCATGGAATCATGTGTGGAATGATGTGTGGAATAATGTGTGGAATGATGTTTAAAATGAGGTGCGGAATGATGTGTGGAATGATATGTGGAATGAGGTGTGGAATGATGTGTGGAATAATGTGTGGTATGATGTGTGGAATGATGTGTGGAATGATATGTGGAATGATGTGTGGAATGATGTGTGGAATGATGTATGGATTGAGGTGTGGAATGATATGTGGAATGATGTGTGGGATGATGTGTGGAATGATGTGTGGAATGATGTGTGGAATGATGTGCGGAATGATGTGTGGAATGAGGTGTGCAATGATGTGAGGAATGGTGTGTGGAATGATGTGTAGAATGAGGTTTGTAATGAAGTTTGGAATGATGTGTGGAATGATGTGTAGAATGACGGGTGGAATGTGTTGTGGAACGATGCGTGGAATGATGTGTGCAATGATTTGTGGAATGATGTGGTGGAATGATGTGTGGAATGACGTGTGGAATGAGGTTTGGATTGATGTGTGGAATGATGTCTGGAATGATGTGTGGAATGATGTGTGGAATGACGTGTGGAATGACGTCTGGAATGATAGTGACATGAGGTTTGGAATGATGTGTGGAATGATATGTTGAATGACGTGTGGAATGACGTGTGGAATGAGTTGTGGAATGATTTTGGAATGCGCTGTGGAATGATGTGCGGAATGATGTGTGGAATGATGTGTGGAATGATGTGTGCAATGATGTGTGGAATGATGCATGGAATGACGTGTGGAATGATGTGTGGAATGATGTGTGGAATGATGTGTGGAATGATGTGTGGAATGATGTGTGGAATGATGTGTGGAAAGATGTGTGGAATGAGGTTTGTAATGTTAAGTAGAATGATGTGTGCGATGATTTGCGGAATAATTTGTGGAATGAGGTATGTAATGATGTGTGGAATGATATGTGGAATGATGTGTGGAATGAGGTGGGGAATGATGTGTGGAATGATATGTGGAATGATGCTTGGAATGATGTGTGGAATGATGCGTGGAAAGAAGTGTGGAATGAATTGAGGAATGATGTGTGGAATAATGAGTGTAATGATGTCTGGATGATGTGCGGAATGATGTTTGGAATGATGTGTGGAATGATGTGTGGAATGATGTGTGGAATAATATGTGGAATGATGTGTGGAATGAGGTGTGGAATGAAGTGTGGAATGATGTGTGGAATGATGTGTGAAATGATGTATGGAATGATGTTTAAAATGATGTGTGGAATGATGTGTGATATGTCGGGTGGAATGAGTTGTGCAATGAGGTTTGGAATGATGTGTGGAATGAGCTGTGGAATGATGTGTGAAATGACGTGTAGAATGATGTGTGGAATGATGTGTGGAATGATGTGTGGAATGATGTATGGAATGATGTGTGGAAAGATGTATGGAATGATTTGTGGAATGATGCTTAGAATGATGCGTGGAAAGATCGTTGAAATGAATTGTGGAATGGTGTGTGGAATGATGTGTGGAATGATGTGTGGTATGATGTGTGGAATGATGTGTGGAATGATGTGTGGAATGATGTGTGGAATGATGTGTGGAATGATGTATGGATTGAGGTGTGGAATGATATGTGGAATGATGTGTGGGATGATGTGAGGTATGATGTTTGGAATGATGTGTGGAATGATGTGCGAAATGAGGTGTGGAATGATGTGCGGAATGAGGTGTGGAAAGATGTGTGGAATGATGTGTGGAATGATGTGTGGAATGATGTGTGGAATGATGTGTGGAATGATGTGTGGAATGATGTGCGGAATGATGTGTGGACTGGTGTGTGGAATGAGTTGTGGAATGATGTGTGGAATGATGTTTGGAATGATGTGTGGAATGGTGTCTGGAATGCTGTGTGGAATGATGTGTGGAATGATGTGTGAAATGATGCGTAGAATGATGCATGGAATCATGTGTGGAATGATGTGTGGAATGATGTGTGGAATGATGTTTAAAGTGAGGTGTGGAATGATGTGTGGACTGATATGTGATATGTGGTGTGGAATGATGTCTGGAATGATGTGTGGTATGATGTGTAGAATGATGTGTGGAATGATGTGTGGAATGATGTGTGGAATGATGTGTGGAATGATGTATGGATTGAGGTGTGGAATGATATGTGGAATGATGTGTGGGATGATGTGTGGAATGATGTGTGGAATGATGTGTGGAATGATGTGCGGAATGATGTGTGGAATGAGGTGTGCAATGATGTGTGGAATGGTGTGTGGAATGATGTGTAGAATGAGTTTTTCAATGAAGTTTGGAATGATGTGTGGAATGATGTGTAGAATGACGGGTGGAATGTGTTGTGGAACGATGCGTGGAATGATGTGTGCAATGATTTGTGGAATGATGTGGTGGAAAGATGTGTGGAATGACGTGTGTAATGAGGTTTGGAATGATGTGTGGAATGATGTCTGGAATTATGTGTGGAATGATGTGTGGAATGACGTGTGGAATGACGTCTGGAATGATAGTGACATGAGGTTTGGAATGATGTGTGGAATGATATGTTGAATGACGTGTGGAATGACGTGTGGAATGAGTTGTGGAATGATTTTGGAATGAGCTGTGGAATGATGTGCGGAATGATGTGTGGAATGATGTGTGGAATGATGTGTGCAATGATGTGTGGAATGATGCATGGAATGACGTGTGGAATGATGTGTGGAATGATGTGTGGAATGATGTGTGGAATGATATTTAGAATGAGGTATTTAATGATGTGTGGAATGATTTGTGGAATGAAGTGTGGAATGATGTGTGGATGATGTGTGGACTGACGTGTGAAATGAGTTGTGGAATGATGTGTGGAATGAGGTTTGGAATGGTGTGTGAAATGGTATGTGGAATGATGTGTGGAATGATGTGTGGAATGAGGTGTGGAATGATGTGTGGAACGATGAGTGGATTGATGTGTGGAATGATGACAAACGTAGGTCCACTGCAGTCAGAATCAGGGGAAGTCATAACGGGGAACAAAGAAATGGCGGACCAATTGAACAAGTACTTTGGTTCGGTATTCACTAAGGAGGATACAAACAACCTTCCGGATATAAAAGGGGTCAGAGGGTCTAGTAAGGAGGGGGAACTGAGGGAAATCTTTATTAGTCGGGAAATTGTTTTGGGGAAATTGATGGGATTGAAGGCCGATAAATCCCCAGGGCCTGATGGATTGCATCCTAGAGTACTTCAGGAGGTGGCCTTGGAAATAGCGGATGCATTGACAGTCATTTTCCAACATTCCATTGACTCTGGATCAGTTCCTATGGAGTGGAGGGTAGCCAATGTAACCCCACTTTTTAAAAAAGGAGGGAGAGAGAAAACAGGGAATTATAGACCGGTCAGCCTGACCTCAGTAGTGGGTAAAATGATGGAATCAATTATTAAGGATGTCATAGCAGTGCATCTGGAAAATGGTGACATGATAGGTCCAAGTCAGCATGGATTTGTGAAAGGGAAATCATGCTTGACAAATCTTCTGGAATTTTTTGAGGATGTTTCCAGTAAAGTGGACAAAGGAGAACCAGTTGATGTGGTATATTTGGACTTTCAGAAGGCTTTCGACAAGGTCCCACACAAGAGATTAATGTGCAAAGTTAAAGCACATGGGATTGGGGGTAGTGTGCTGATGTGGATTGAGAACTGGTTGTCAGACAGGAAGCAAAGAGTAGGAGTAAACGGGTACTTTTCAGAATGGCAGGCAGTGACCAGTGGAGTGCCGCAAGGTTCTGTGCTGGGGCCCCAGCTGTTTACATTGTACATTAATGATTTAGACGAGGGGATTAAATGCAGTATCTCCAAATTTGCAGATGATACTAAGTTGGGTGGCAGTGTGAGCTGCGAGGAGGATGCTATTAGGCTGCAGAGTGACTTGGATAGGTTAGGTGAGTGGGCAAATGCATGGCAGATGAAATATAATGTGGATAAATGTGAGGTTATCCACTTTGGTGGTAAAAACAGAGAGACAGACTATTATCTGAATGGTGACAGATTAGGAAAAGGGAAGGTGCAACGAGACCTGGGTGTCATGGTACATCAGTCATTGAAGGTTGGCATGCAGGTACAGCAGGCGGTTAAGAAAGCAAATGGCATGTTGGCCTTCATAGCGAGGGGATTTGAATACAGGGGCAGGGAGGTGTTGCTACAGTTGTACAGGGCCTTGGTGAGGCCACACCTGGAGTATTGTGTACAGTTTTGGTCTCCTAACTTGAGGAAGGACATTCTTGCTATTGAGGGAGTGCAGCGAAGGTTCACCAGACTGATTCCCGGGATGGCGGGACTGACCTATCAAGAAAGATTGGATCAACTGGGCTTGTATTCACTGGAGTTCAGAAGAATGAGAGGGGATCTCATAGAAACGTTTAAAATTCTGACGGGTTTAGACAGGTTAGATGCAGAAAGAATGTTCCCAATGTTGGGGAAGTCCAGAACCAGGGGTCACAGTCTGAGGATAAGGGGTAAGCCATTTAGGACCGAGATGAGGAGAAACTTCTTCACCCAGAGAGTGGTGAACCTGTGGAATTCTCTACCACAGAAAGTAGTTGAGGCCAATTCACTAAATATATTCAAAAGGGAGTTAGATGAAGTCCTTACTACTCGGGGGATCAAGGGTTATGGCGAGAAAGCAGGAAGGGGGTACTGAAGTTTCATGTTCAGCCATGAACTCATTGAATGGCGGTGCAGGCTAGAAGGGCTGAATGGCCTACTCCTGCACCTATTTTCTATGTTTCTATGTTTCTATGTGTGGAATGATTTTTAGAATGAGGTGTGGAAATATGTGTGCGATGATTTGTGGAATAATTTGTGGAATGAGGTATGTAATGATGTGTGGAATGATATGTGGAATGATGTGTGGAATGAGGTGGGGAATGATGTGTGGAATGATATGTGGAATGATGCTTGGAATGATGTGTGGAATGATGCGTGGAAAGATGTGTGGAATGAATTGAGGAATGATGTGTGGAATAATGAGTGTAATGATGTCTGGATGATGTGTGGAATGATGTTTGGAATGATGTGTGGAATGATGTGTGGAATGATGTGTGCAATAATAAGTGGAATGATGTGTGGAATGATGTGTGGAATGATGTGTGGAATGATGTGTGAAATGATGTGCGGAATGATGTGTGGAATGACGTGTGTAATGAGGTTTGGAATGATGTGTGGAATGATGTCTGGAATTATGTGTGGAATGATGTGTGGAATGACGTGTGGAATGACGTCTGGAATGATAGTGACATGAGGTTTGGAATGATGTGTGGAATGATATGTTGAATGACGTGTGGAATGACGTGTGGAATGAGTTGTGGAATGATTTTGGAATGAGCTGTGGAATGATGTGCGGAATGATGTGTGGAATGATGTGTGGAATGATGTGTGCAATGATGTGTGGAATGATGCATGGAATGACGTGTGGAATGATGTGTGGAATGATGTGTGGAATGATGTGTGGAATGATATTTAGAATGAGGGATTTAATGATGTGTGGAATGATTTGTGGAATGAAGTGTGGAATGATGTGTGGATGATGTGTGGAATGAGGTGAGGAATGATTGTGGAATGATGTGTGGAATAGGGCTTGTAATGATGTGTTGAATGAGGTGTGGAATGAGATGTGGAATGAGGTGAGGAATGATGAGTGGAAGGATGTGTGGAATGAGATTTGAAATGATAAGTTGAATGATCTGTGCGATGATTTGTGGAATGATTTGTGGAATGAGGTATGGAATAATGTGTGGAATGATATGTGGAATGATGTGTGGAATGATGGGTGGAATGATGGGTGGAATGATGTGTAGAATGATGTGTGGAATGATGTGTGGAATGATGTGTGGAATGATGTGTGCAATGATGTTTGGAATGAGGTTTGGAATGATGTGTGGAATGAGGTGTGGAATGATGTGTGGCATGATGGGTGGAATGATGGGTGGAATGATGTGTAGAATGATGTGTGGAATGTTGTGTGGAATGATGTGTAGAATGAGGTTTGGAATGAAGTTTGTAATGATGTGTGGAATGATCTGTGGAATGCCGTTTGGAATGATGTGTGGAATGATGTGTGGAATGAAGTTTGGAATGGTGTGTGGAATTATATGTTGAATAATAAGTGGACTGACGTGTGGAATGAGTTGTGGAATGATGTGTGGAATGAGGTTTGGAATGGTGTGTGAAATGGTATGTGGAATGATGTGTGGAATGATGTGTGGAATGAGGTGTGGAATGATGTGTGGAACGATGAGTGGATTGATGTGTGGAATGATGTGTGGAATGATTTTTAGAATGAGGTGTGGAAAAATGTGTGCGATGATTTGTGGAATAATTTGTGGAATGAGGTATGTAATGATGTGTGGAATGATATGTGGAATGATGTGTGGAATGAGGTGGGGAATGATGTGTGGAATGATATGTGGAATGATGCTTGGAATGATGTGTGGAATGATGCGTGGAAAGATGTGTGGAATGAATTGAGGAATGATGTGTGGAATAATGAGTGTAATGATGTCTGGATGATGTGTGGAATGATGTTTGGAATGATGTGTGGAATGATGTGTGGAATGATGTGTGGAATAATAAGTGGAATGATGTGTGGAATGATGTGTGGAATGAAGTGTGGAATGATGTGTGGAATGATGTGTGAAATGATGTCTGAATGATGTTTAAAATGATGTGTGGAAT